>NC_054602.1:33163660-33492980 GCF_004785595.1 Juglans microcarpa x Juglans regia | reverse complement strand
GAGCATAACCAACAAAAACACATTTAAGAGCTCGAGGTTCCAATTTATTTCTCAATGATTTATGAAGATGAACAAAGGCTACACACCCAAAAACTCTATGTGACAGATTTGGCACTGTAGGGGAACTCACATCTTCATGAAGAACACTCAAGGGGGTCTGAAATTGTAATGCACTCAAGGGTATTTGGTTGATAAGATAAGCTGCAGTTGTGATGGCTTCACCCTAGTAACTAGTCGGCATATGAGCTTCAAATAGGGAAGCACGAACAACTTCAAGAAGGTGGTGGTTCTTTCGCTCTGCAACCCCATTTTGCTAAGAGGTGTAAGGACAAGTAGTTTGATGAGTAATGCCGTGATCATCCAGATATTGTTTCAAATCTTGATTAACAAATTCTCCACTATTGTCACTACAGAGGACTTGTATTTTAGATTGATACTGAGTGGCTATCATTTTATGAAATTGTTTGAACAATGAACTAACTTCACTTTTTGATTTCATTAAGCAAATCCAAGTCATACGGGTGTGATCATCAATAAAAGAAACAGACCACCGTTTATCACTAAAAGAGGGGGTATTTGCTGGACCCCAGACATCAGAGTGAATAATCATAAAAGGTGCTGGACTTTTGTTCATACTTATGGGAAATGGAACACGGTGGCTTTTAGCCAATTCACACACATCACACTTAAATTCTGAAACAGATGATTGAGTAAAGAGTTTTGGAAACAATTTCTTTAAATATCCAAAGGATGCGTAACCCAAACATCTATGCCACAGCCAAATTTCAGAATCTGCAGATTTATTCACTAAGAAAGCTTGAGCTAACTAATGAGAACTTACTGGCATTAAATTAAGGTAATAGAGCTTTCCCCTTCTAGTAACATAACCAATTGTCTTATGAGTTCATATGTCCTTAAAAACATAGAGGTTAGGCCAAAAAATCACAAAACAATGCAAAGTGAGAGTTATTTGAGCAACTGACAATAAATTATGATTGAGGGTTGGAACAAATAGTACAGAATCGAGACTCAGATTTTCAGTGAATGTAATATAACCTTCTCCAATAACAGGAGAGGGAGTACCATTTGCTGTGGATACTATATGCTGTTCAGATGGTTTCATAGATTGAATATGATGATTGTCAAAGGTCATGTGATCAGTAACCCCAAAATCAATTATCCATTCACTACTACTACTAGGAGCAGAAGTATGAAGAACATTACCAGATGTAGCAATTAAAGCTGAGGCATCCTCATGGTGTTGGTGGTGGAAGGTTCTGCGACTGCAACTGAGGCATGATGATTTGGTTTAGAGTTCCATTTGCGGGGTGCCTTGGCAGGATCCCACCATTCTGGATACCCAATAAGTTCATAACATCGTGACTTAGTATGCCCAGTTCCACCACAATGAGTACAAATGCGTTCTGATTTTGCTGTTCCAATCTCATAGCTATGATTCTGAGATCCCGATGACCAATTTTGATCAGTGGTAGGACCCGTTGATCGATCTGGTTTAGGCTTAGCTCGATGTGCCACCATTGCAGATGACTCAACACGATCAACTTCACCATTTAGTGTGGTTCTGCGAACAGAGTCACGACGTATGTAAGCATAGGATTCTTCAAGATCCAATATCGGGTCCTTCCTGAGAATCTCTCCTTGGACTTGTTCAAATTCTGCATCCAATCCATTCAAGAAAATGTGTACATGCAGTCTTTCAACTAATTTTTCATAGGCAATAACATCATCAGGATCTTTCACGATGATCCAGTTCTTGGAAAATTTCCACAAGATCACCATAATAGATTGATAGAGGGCGACCAGTCTGTTTGGTAGAAAAAGCTCTCTGATTTAGTGCAAAAAGTTGTGATTCATCTGATCCATCATAGAAAGCTTTGGCAAGAGCACTCCAGATTTCATATGCGGTACGTAGTTGAATATAGCGCTTCATAATATTTGGCGACATAGAGGTTAGCAACCACCCCTTGACCTTTTGATTTTCAACATATCGCTTTGCATAGGAAGCATCAGTATCCTATGGAAGTGGTGTTTTGCCCATAATATATTCAAGCTTCTCACGTCCTGCAATTTGCATCTCCATGATTTGGGACCATACATCGTAGTTAACTTCAGTAAGAATGATGCAGGTTGTGAACCAAAGTTTTCGGATTGAACATGAATAATTGTGTTGATTCAGTTTTGTCATTCGAAATGGTGCAAAAGAGAAAAAAAAATATGAGAGTTCAGCACTGATCGAAATCTGGCTTTGATACCAAGTCAAAAATAAGATTTCCTTGAAAAACTTGTATTGCTCTTCTCAATGTTGGCATAAATAGCCACTGTACATGGTAAGATCTTGAAGTTAAGAATCCCGATAGACTAACTTAGGAAAGTAGTAACTACCTAAATAATTACAGAGATTTTAGTCTATTCTGTACAACTAACAACAAAGGAAAGAAATGAAGAAAGGAAATAATCTTTGAGCATTAACAGAGGTACACCAACTTGGAAAGAATCACTCAAGAAATATCAATAAGGCCCACCTAAGATGAGTTTATATGTGTTTGGATATTAAGATAAGTTTAGATGTATTTATAGGAAGTGGAAAAAGGTTGAGTCTCACGTGTAAAGAGGTGTTAAGTTGAAAAAAGTTATGGGTCCCACGTGTAAAGAAGTTTTGAGTTGAGATGAGTTTACTAATCTAAGAGTTGGGTGTTTGGTTGTTAGACTTAATTTAAAATTAGACTAAACTCAAGTTCCAAACAGGACCTAAGAGAGTCGCCCTCTATTAAGAAGTTACGCAAGCCCGATGCTCAAGCTTTCTTGACTACTAGCAAGGCTGATTGTGCTTCACCCACCGATGGTTTATCTCTCTCCTATTTGGATGCCCATGCAAAGAGGGGAGTGCCTTTAGCATCATGGCATGTGGCTACTGCCATGAGGAAGATGCTCCTAACTACTACATCAAAATTCATTTGTGCTAATTTTGGGGTGGAAGTTTCTATCACTCTTGTTTCTAACCTGGAATGTTTGTCGAAATGTCAATATTCATTTTGACATCGTTCAGCTAGCCCATAATAAACATTGTTGCAAATAAGCCATTCATGTCCACAGTTATTGTACAAAGGAGAAAAGATTTTCTTTGGGAGGAATGTTAAGAGAAAGATGAGGGTTAAGAATACCCTTGATCCAATTCAATATGACATTCGAGGGGTTGAAAGTTGAGAGGCCATTAGGACTCCTGCCATAGGATCTTGGGCCTTGGCATACTGGCAATCCAACAAAAGGTGCTCGAATGTTTTGTTGGAGACTTTGCACAGAGGGCACAATACAACATCATCTCCCCTATAATTGTGTATGGTATGCACTGTCCTCACTCTGGTGACCAACATCTTCCATGCATCTTTTATAGGAGAAGCTTATGCCTTTCATAAATGTTAGCAGATTGAAGCTTTGTCCATTATGTTTGGAGGAGTGGTCTTGGGTGTGTGAATTGGTCTCTTTGAACAACTGAATTGCTGTCTATCTGGTGGTCATCCCATCTCATTAGGTTGTTTTAAAGCAAGTTGATTAGAGATTGCGATTGCGCGAGAGGGATTTGAGTGTTTTACTGAAGTTAATTCTGGATTTCCCTTTGTTAATATTTTGCCTAACCATGTCTCATAAGTTGCAAAGTGTTGGCTATTGTGTTAGCTTCACGCTCAGTTGCATGGCTAAAGAGAATCGGATCATCAGTGAAAAGGAGGTGATTGGTGTCCATCTCCGTAGATTTCAACTCCTCAAAAGTTACCTTGTTGTTCCTCTTGTAAGAGAAGTTTGGAAAGAGTTTCGGAACCTAAGATGAAGAGGAGAAAATATAAGGGGTGGCCTTGGCGTAGACCTCTGGATGGTTTAATGAATTATGGGGGATTCCATTGAGCATTATAGAGTAGGCGTAGGGGTGTAACCGGTCCGGTTCGGTCCAGCTTTGGACAAAATTTAGAACCGAATTGGTATGTACCGGTTTTATATTTTTCAAAACTGATTACGCACCGGTTACCCTACTAAACCGGTATATCTGGTTTTACTGGTTTCAGGTCCGGTTTTCCGATTACACACTTGAAACCAAAAGTTTCAAGAAAAGCAGAGAGTTACAGCATCTTTCTTGGGCAATTAACTACGACGCTAAGGATAGTAGCTCAACTAGAAGGAAGTCTAAAGGGAGGACATTATGAAGATGGGAATCAAGGGTTTGGGGTTGGGTGTTCGGGTAGAGTTTTAGGTCTACGAGAGACAAGGGTTGGGGATCGGTCTAGTGTATTTTGGGTTATTTATTTCACGGGCTTTTTGAGTCATTAGGGGCTTTTTGGGTAAGGTGTTTTCTTATATACATTTTGTGTACTTGGTTTCTCCTTTGATATATAATATTTTTTTACTTATAAAAAAAATTAAAAAAAAAATCTGTTTTAATAAAAAAAACTGCTTCAAAAAATCTGTTCTACAAATTTGTTCATATTACAAAATCTGCAATACTAAAAACATATGTTTTAATAAAAAAATCTATTTTAGTAAAAAAATTAGTATTAGTTATAAATTGATATATTAGTATAGCTATATAATATATTAGACTCTATATAATATAATTTAATATATATATATATATATATTATGTTTAAAACATATGATCAATTACATTTTCATCTTTAAGATTAAACTTTTATTTTATAAATTATAATAACATTATCTTATATATAATTATATTAATAACATATGATATAATCAAACAAATTACAAATGTTCATATTTAAGATTAATATTTTATGTTATAATTTATAAATTATAATATGAAATTATTTCATATATGATATATAATTATATATATTATATATAAAAATTTCACATATAATTATATATTATATATAAAACTTATATATAAAATATTAATTTTTATATTTTTTTCTCTCAACCGGTCCAATCCGGTCCAGTCCGGTCCTGAAAATCATAGAACCGAAACCGGACTGGTTCCGGCTAGTTTGCATAATTCAAGAACTGGTTCTAGACTGGACCGGTTCAAAACCGGTCCAACCGGTTCGGTATGGTCCGGACCGGTTTTTCGGTTTTCTAGTTTAAATTTACACTCCTAAGTAGGCGTGAGTAGGGATGCATTGATAGATTCAAGTCCATTGATCACTAAAACGCAAACATTTAAAGATGGCAGTTAGAAGGAAGAATAGATACAATTCTTACTTGATGGACCTAATCCACAGATGGTATTAGTATATGAGATTATTATTTTTATTAAAAAAAAAGTATTTAATCTCGAGTAGGTGATTGGTCAAAACATAAGGGGCATGAACAATTTTTTTTTTCCTTTTTTTTTTATTGGGGATTCAAATATATTAGGACATAATTAGATAAACCTTTGATTTCGTTTTAAAATCCTATAAATTCCCAAAGGAATAAATTGACACCTCCAAGAAGTTATCCTTTTAGCATTTACCATCACTTAATTGTTTCTTTGGTGGTGTCAAGGGTCAAAGAACAATTTTCCATTTTGCACAACAAACACAGGTTGAAAAAAGAGAGACAGGTTTACTTATACATGAACCAAATAGAACAAGTAGAAATTACAAACATTTATGGGAATTATTTTTGGCTAGATATGTATTTTCATAATTTGAACTCAAGGTTGCCGTGAATTTATTCCCTATAATTCTAATTTCAACATCATCAACCTCAAAGTTTCAAATTGCTGCCAAATATTTGACATGAAAAAAAAAATGGAATAATACATATTAGAACCTATCCCACTGACTGTATCTGCAATAGCTAGCCTTAAAGATACTAACCACGGTCTTGAAATCAGGACTCAGTTGAGGAATGGATAAAACCTGTTCAAATTCAGTTGGCATTGACTTCCAGTGTAGACTTGGTTCCCAGTCGGCCTCTCTAAGGACATTCATTATCTCTTCCACAACTATCTTGCTCCCCTCAGCTGATAAATGTATTCCATCCCTGCAGAGGGATATTCAGGACTGGCTTTCAGTAGATTTCAATAAGCATTTTTTTGAGTATTGGGGTTTAATAATTGATAGAAATTGCACTAAAAATACAAATAAAAAACTCAATCTATGACACATGTAAGCAAACTTACGTAAGGCAATCAGTTTCCCAACCGTCCTTTTTCTGAAGTGCAGTCCAAAGATCAATACCTTTCACATCCATCTCTTGGCACAGCGCCAAACAGGCTTCTGAATATATTCGGCAAGACTCAATTGTTCGCAGCTCTGCTAATGTATCACTAGTACGTTTCAATTAAGTATATGCCATCAGAAAAAAAAAATTGTTTCCAGCTTACAATATGCTATTAAAACTGAAAGTGTTTACATGAAACTAACACACAATACAAGATTATCGCTATAAGCACCTATATATTTCGCTGATTTTTTCCTTACTGACAGGAGGAGCACTGAGAAAGATAATGCGAGTCTTCTCTGACAGTTTCTGGAAACAAAAAGATCAGTGTTATGCACCAAATTAATTAACCACTGCTTGAGATGAGTGCCAAGGTTTCTACACCATAAGTTGTTGTAGTTTATAATGATACTATCTTACCTGCTTATTTTAACCTGTGCAGGCTACCACATTTTCAGCAGAAGAGATGGAAAATCAGTGGGAAAGACATGGAGGACCTATTTCTCAAATTAAATCATGCGTTTTATACACATTCAAAAATGCTAACTCTAGGAGTCAAAAAGAAGAAGTGCCAAACTCTAGGCTGAAAGATTACCTACCTTCAGATGCGTTGCTATCTTCCTCATATTTTCAATATATTCAGGAAGTGGTACATGAGTGCCAAAGCCAGATGGGTGAGGGTGCATCGAATCGTTACCACCAAAGTAGACTATAACCAATGAAGGTTGTAGAGCGGCATCCTGGATTTAAAAACCACAGAAGATAAGCATTAAGCAAAAACTGAGGCATGAAATCTACATTTTTCAAGCAACAATGCCGCCACTTACATGACAACATGAAAAAGATGAAACGACAAACAATTGATCACATTGCACACCAATTTTGTTAGAATAATGGTTAAAGGCTAAAACGCACCATTTCTTGGACTCACCTCGGTCTCTCATCCAAATAACAAAGTTCATTTTTTGGACGATGAAACAGACAAACAATCGATCACATTGTACACCAATTTTGTTTGAATAATAGCTTAAAGGCTAAAACTCACCATTTCTTGGACTCACCTTGGTCTCTCATCCAAATAACAGGGTTCATTTTTTGGACCAGAACTTCATTGCACACAAGATAAGAAATTGACAAAACTTGACGTGGTTCTTCAGATTTATTTTACATGAATAGCTTTTGGTTTGTAACATAATTTTTGTAATTCTTTTTACGGATCAAGCTACGTCAATTGGGTGATAGCATTTGCACTTTTTAGGAGCAAATAAGACTGACAATGCCAATCCACAATCTTATAGGTAAGGAATCTGCTATATGAATAGTCTGTTTGCAAGAAAATTATTAGTCGTGGTGTGATTAAGATGTGACAGAAAATTAAGAAATACCAGTGGAAAAACTTGATCCAAAATCCGTAGAGCATGCCTCGAAGTCCAGCCAGCGTATCCTCGCAGCAATATGTCTGCCTATACCCATAGGAAGATCATAATCAACAGTTATGACAACAAGAGATTGAACAGGGTTAACAGAACAATTTATTGGGCTACAATCTCTGCGCTAGGATTTCATATTAAGGTTTCTGGCTCTATTCCATAATCCCAGAAAGAAATTGGGAAAAAAAACAGAGGGATTAGAAAGAAGATCATGAAGAAGTACCTTGCGAGCGTATATGTCGGCAAGAACAGCACCCCATCCTTCGTTGCTGCAACTGAATTCAACAATGGAAGAACCGAACAGCACAAACTGCGGTCTCATTGGTCCAACCATTCTGATTCTCTCTCTCTCTCTCCCTCTCTGAATAACACGCAGAGGCACGGAGACGGACACAGATACTGCTCTTCTCAATCAAATCGGCGACAGAAACGATGGTTCATGTATATACCTTGATCTCATGAAACTGGCCAATCATGATCGTTTGATCCGTTTTAGCCGAACAAAACAAGAATCCAGTAAAAAAAATGTTCTTCGTTCAGTTGTTGTTTGACCATACTAGACTATTCCGTATGTTACGGACCAATCGTCACGTCCGGCTGTTCCAGTAACGTGAATCAAAATTAAAAAAATAATATATATTTTATAAGAAAATTTAAAACAAAATATTAGAGAATAAATGATGATACAGATTACCGGAATAACTATTTTACGGTTTACGATTAATATGCCTCCTAACAATATTATAACTTTTTAAATAATTTCGTTTTTCTTATTTCTTAAAAATATGTAAAATGCTATTTATACTTTTTTAAATATTTTTTTTTTGTTATTTAATATTACATTAGAGACAGTAGTTAAAAGAATGATTAAATTAATTTTTTATTTTTTTAAATCTTGAGTCTTTTAATTAAATCGAATTTCAAATTTTAGATAATTATTTTTTTTATTTTATAAGAACTTTAAAAAGATTATAAGAAATATTTAATAGATTTTGTGATGATTTCCTACCATGAGTGGAGAATTTCTAGTTGTTATTTAGTGGGTCCCTACCAAATGATGATACGAAAGAAACCTACGAAAGCTACACTGAGGATGGATGTTTAAAAGGTTTTACACCCAACATCATTTATATTATATAATTTGATTTGTAATATTTAAATTTTAAAATTTATCTTTTAAATTAAATTATACCAAATAGACAATATATATAATAAATACTTTTAAATAAAACTATTCGGTAAAACGTATTCTTTATTATATTAATTTGGATTGATTAGTCAAATGGAGTTTGTTTTGTTTGTGCTAATTCTATCAAGAATGACATTTTATTTTCTTCTCTGAGAGTTGGAAAGTGTTTCACTTTCGTATAGGTATCTACACAACTCAACCTTGAAAAGGAACTATATTCCTAGCGCTTATTTCACATTTATGGCAAGAGGTATTGGTAATTTATTTATTTTGTTGCTGCTTTAATATGGAAGATGAATTCACATGGTGGACTTAACAATAAAAAAATACTAGAGAGACAAAGAAATCTCACAAATTGACATGGCACAGTACCAAAGTGGCATGCTAGTTAAGTTTTTTTGTTTTTTTTTTCAACTCCCCTAGCCCCAGCCAACGTCCCCCTCCCCCCACCCCCTCACCCATCCGTTCTTTTCCCAGAGCCCAAAGAGAGAAAGAGATATTGCGGACTTGCCGATGAGGGGTGAGGAAGGGGGAGATGTTGGTGAGGAGCGAGGAAGATGGCTGAGCTGTGGTAAAGGGCGATGTCAGTGAAGGGTTGTGGTGGCACTGGGCTCGAGGGTTTGGGAAAGGGAGCGGGGAAGGCAGGAGGAGGGGAGAGGAGAGGGGGAAGAGAGGAAGGGAGGGACACAATGAAAAAAAAAAAGACTGATGTGGCACACTAGCACTATGTCATGTCAGTTTGTGGGATCCTTTTGTGTCTCTAGCATCTGTCTATAGAAGTTTAACTTATTCAACTTCTTACTTTGTCTCACAATTTAAATGCCAATTTACCCTAGGTTAGGACATTTGTTTTTATGGAATTTTTGGTTCAACACCATTCATATGCAGAAGGCGGGGGAGATGCATTGAATTGGGTAGGTGAGTCTTAGAGAGTTCTTATAGTCCTTAGTAGGAAATGGGCATAGTCTAGAGACCCAAATGGTGGTCAGTATAGAAGCCTAACTGATACAAGACCAAGGGCATAATGAAGTAGTCGTCTAGGTCTTAGAGACCAATACGACTCCATTCTATAACCACCAAGTATGATGGGTAGGACAATCAAACCAAACAGTTGGGATAAATCCAATATCTCCGGAATGATTATTATATCAAAGATACAAGTTGATAAGAACAACTAGAGAGTCAAACCTATCACTGACTTATCGGTAATCTACCATGCCTATATATACATGATAAGAAGGCGACAACAAGGGGAAAAAAGGAACACATCATCAAAGTTTTGGGTGATAACTCTTTCTACATATCACTGACTTAGGCATCAGAGGTGCATCAGGCATCCTGGGCCGCCATCTTTATTTGTTGCAAGTAGAGAGCTTTGATGGACCATGGAACGTCTTTTTTCTCCCTTTTTTTTTTTTTTTTTTTTTACAGTGAAGAATAATTAATAAAGGATATTATTTCCCTTCTTATAGGTGTGTTTGGAAACTAAAAAGGTGCGTAGGTAAGATGATCTTGTGACCTTCCAAACACCAAATATGAGTTCAAAGACTCGCAGTGAAACAAAATGGGCATGCAGGTCAAAAGACCCCGTGACCCCCAAACACCAAGGATTAGTCCAAAGACTGGTGGTGAAATGAAAAGGACACGCAGGTCAAAAAATCCTGCAACCCTCCAAACACCAAAGATGAGTCTAAAGACTTGCGGTGATGAAAAGGGTGCGCAGGTCACATGACCCTGCGATCCTCCAAATACCAAAGATGAGTCCAAAGACTCGAGGTGAAACAAAAAGGGCGCACAGGTCAAGAGAACATGTGACCCTCCAAACACCAAAAATGAGTCCAATGGCTCGTGGTGGAACGAATGGGCGCGCAGGTCTAAAGACCCTATGACCCCCAAACGCCAAAGCTGAGTCCAAAGACTCGCAATGGACAAAGTGGTCGACTTATCGAGTCATTGAAATTATGAAGCATCTCTCCAGCGACCCAAACAAAAGTGGAAGCAAATACAAAGCAAACTACAACAAAGAAAACAAGTACCCAAAAAAACTAGTAAACAGAGGTCCGAACATAGTTTGAGGTAGAAATATATATGAATAAAAGAATGAAATGGCAAAGAGTCTTATGAGGGAGGAGCAGCAGGAGTTGAGGACTTGGAAGTTGCACTAAAAACGGCACTGGGCATGGTGTCGTGCCCCAAGGCGTCAATGAATTGGCAGGAGGTTGGATCAGGCCTAAGCACTTAAAAGTTCAACCGATTCAAGTTGGTCTGAGGATTCGCCAACAAGAAGGACCTAAGCTGTGCCACCCCAGCTCCATATCCATAACCAAAAGCCCGATCGCAAACTGCCCTAGCCACCATGAGTTGGGGGAGGAGACGAACAAGTTCCTCATTCGAGGACCAACGTCGATTCCAGCTCCGACACTTGTTGGTCCCGCTTCTTGACCTTTGCATCGAGATGCAACAAGTTCTCATTTAGTTTCTTCTAGTTCTCATCTACCCACTCCCGGTCCTTCTTCATCGTCCCAAGCCTCTAAGAGAGATCCTCCAAGGCCCCCTACGTTTCAAATAGCTCGAGGCCAACACACCCCTAGCTCTCTTCGATGGTCATCACAACTTCTAAAATATTAATGCAACGCTATTTACCAATCACTAATTCTCTTTGGGAGGAATCATGTTCCTCTCAAAGACCAAACAACTGGGCTCGAGCAGAATCCCGCTCCGCCCTCAGCAGTGTTAGTTCAAAACCGTTATAGGTGTTAGCCTCCCTAGTTCGCATGCGCTCACTTCGAAGTCTTCATGCCTCCTCATGAAGAATATCCACCTCAGCCTCTAGTAAGTATGCATAACCATCAGCTTGCTCAAGGAGGATCTCCAACTCGACCTTCTCGGATTTCCACTTCTCAAACTCCCTCCTCACCAAAAAAAGGAACATGTGCCTCAACCAAACCTCCTCTTCTAAGTCAGTCCGATTTGCCACAATTCAGGCGGCTAAGTCTTCCATGCCCTACAAAAATTAGGTAGCCAAATACAATAGTGTAAAAAAAAAAAAAAAAACATAGGAAGAAAAAAGAGAGCAAATCATACTGAAGAAAGGAAGTTCCTTAGCCGGTCGATCATGTCTCTAATAGACTTGCCCCTAAGAGGCAAGAGGGGGCCCGGTGCCTCTCCCTTTGGGACCTCGGCATGATGGGAACAGAAGAGACCCCACCCCCAAGGACACGATCAGGCCCCTTAGAGGTCCGAATAGGTTCCACCATAATAGAATTGGGGAGAATAGGCCTCTCATAGCCTCCATCTTCCTTGGCGGGAGCGCCCTCCTCAAGAGGGAGAAGGGATAGAAACTCGTTCCCCGTTCGTGTCCAAATCAGTGGTGGAGTCTCGACCCCAGAAGCGGTAGTTGAGAGAGAGCTTGGAGTGGGTTCCCTCTCCCCTTCACCCAAGGGGGGTAGGGGGCCAGTTGTTCCTCCTCTCGGCCCGCTCCCTCGTCGACCACCAGTGAAGAAATTCCTGGAGGCATCGAAGTAAAGAGACCCAAAGAGAAGACGACACAGATATCAATGTCTCCCTCCGCTCTGCCCTATAATGAGTTGGGAGAAGGGATCGTGCGAAGCTCGAAAGAAGGTGAGTGAGCTGAGTTGAAGTCCCAAGTAGGGAGGTCAAAGTCAAAGGCGGTGGCCAAGTCAGTAAACGTTTTTCCCATCAAGTCGTTAAGGTTATCAAGACCAAGGCAAGCCCACATGTCGGTGATTGTCTAATAGTGGAAAGCGAGGTCGATGAGGTATGTTCATCGATGCTAACAGAAGCCTTTGTATCCACCCTGGCACCACTTTGGGCCAAGGGCGGACTGGAGGCCAGAAGGCTCCCTTGGGGGAGAGAATCATCTTCTTCCTGAACGGCTACGCCTGTTGGGCAAGAATATTTACTAGCTTTCTTAGGTGAGTAGGGGCCTCTCCTTGGGAGAAGCTACCGTCTTGGTAAAAAATGAAAGACCATGCACTCACACACAAGCAGTCAGACATAACCAAAAAACGATCAATATTGGTTGAAGTTAAGAAGACCTCAGTCCAAATGGCATCCTCATTTTCCTGATCCCAGGCGAGAACCATGTCAATGCGAGCTTCTTCCCACTCCAACAGCATGGCCACCACCACTTTTTCATCAAGAACTCTACCCCAGTTGGCGGAAACTAGAAATTCACTCTTTAATGCTTCATGTCCAATGAACTCCCAACCTTGATCAGAAATAAACAATAATTTCTTCTGTCATTGTTTACCATTGGAATAGTGGGAATCAAATTGCGCCAAGCGTCCAGAACACGTTTTGAAGCTGTAAATGTTGCCCGTAGAGTCCCCAATCAAATAAACAGTAAAGAACTCCCAGGCAATTAAATCTGGGTAGTCCTCTCGGGCAGGCTCCAAAACCATCTGCCAAACGGTGCAACTACAAATGAGGACCTTCTAAGCGAGGGAATGAAGTTGGGCGAGCGCCAACTTCAAGAAATTAAAAATGTCGCACCAAAAGAGGAGTCTTAGGCCATGGACGAAAGCACAGACCGACAAGGCCATTTTCTCTGCGAAACCTTCTGCGTTGATGGCACCTTAGTGAGAAAGCTCAAGAACCACGAAGTCTGGAACCCCATAAGAGTTCCTCAACTTAGTGAGGTCTCTAAAGATGAGAATCGAGTGTCAGTCGATGCCCTCAATGTAAGGGACATCCCTCTAAGTAAAGGATTTTGGAGCAGAAGAGAGGGAACCACGAACAGTGGGTCGAGAAGAACCTTGTTGGGCCAATATGAATTGAATGAAGCTAGGGTTTCACAGCAAGGACAAAGAAATATATGAGATTTTCAAGAAAATACGAAGAGAGAAGAACGCGAATGTAAAAGAAAGAAGGAAGAAGAAAAAAGAAAGAAGAGGAAAGAAAAGTAAAAAGATAATTATGAAGGAGTAAATGAACGACGATTACGTGATTGAGTAAAGAAATCAAAGGGAGGTTGACAACAACATCATTACACGATCTGATGATGTAACGGAAAGGGGTATTTGCCGAAAATTGGAGACACGTGTCGTGAAAGTGGGTGACTTTTGAAATTGCTAAGGCCCTTAAGAAATAATCATCAAGCGAGGTGTTTGTTAGATTCCCGCCCAAAGGGGGCATTAGTCCGTTACCCATTTAATAACCACCACGTCCCTACGAAGAAACAGATGACACGTGGACAATTACACATCTAGATGGGGGGTGAACAGACTAGCAGCGACATTATAACCCAAGATACGGGAAGGTCAACTGACAAGCGGGGTAGCACCATCAATCATTTAATTCCCCTCGCACCCATGCAAAGGGAATTAGCAGGATAACTGGAGAGTCCTTATAGTCCTTAGTAGGAAATGAGCCTATTCTAGAGGCCCAACCGGTGGTCAGTATAGAGGCCCAACTGATACGAGACCAAGAGCAGGATGAAGTAGTCATCTAGGTCTTAGAAAAAATTCGACTCCATTCTGTAACCACCAAGTATGATGGGTAGGACGATCAAACCAAACAATTGAGATATACCCAATATCTCCGAGATGACTATCATATCAAAGATACAAGTTGATAAGAACAACTAGAGGGTCAAACCTATCACCGTTACTTATCGGTAATCTACCATGCCTATATATACATGATAAGAAGGTGACACCAAGGGGGAAAAAAGGAACACATTCTCAAAGTTCTGAGTGATAACTCTTTCAACATATCACTGACTTAGGCATCAAAAGTGCATTAGGCACTCTGGGCCGCCATCTTTATTTGTTGTAGGTAGAGAGCTTTGGTGGACTGTGGAAAAATTCCTTTTTCTCCCTTTGTTTTTCTTGTTTTTATTTTTTACATTGAAGAATAATAAATACAGGAGATGATTTCCCTCCTTACAGGCGTGTTCGAAAACTAAAAGGGCGCGCAGGTTAGACGACTCTGTGATACTTCAAATACCAAAGATGAGTCCAAAGACTCGCGGTGAAACGAAATGGGGTGCACAGGTCAAAAGACCCCACGACTCCCAAACACCAAAGTCGAGTCCAAAGACTCGTGGAACACGTACTTAACAAGTCTATTGCTTGTCGTTGTTGGTATTATACAAGTTTGTGATTGTTTCTTCATTCCTAGTACACTTTTGCATCAATACATGTAGTCCTGCTGATAGTGATTTATGTTTGCATCTTGACTTTGTTGTGTGAAGTAATTCTTGCTTTGTTGTTTATTTGCAACTACTATACAAATATCTATCTATTATGTCAATGGTTGTCTCTGACATAGTTGTGCAAGTAGGGATTATTAATACATGTCAAGACCCAATATTTTGTGTTTAGTGCGAGATTTCTGCTTCATTAGTAACCCATTCTGAATTCTTTCATATACATGGGGAGACACATTTCCAATCACTGACCCAGATTGGGACCTAATTATGCTAGTGATATCCTATTGTAGGCTTTTGATTTGCTAGCTTCTTTCAGACTTGGTCACTCTATTAAACTTTTTTTGAGAGTATATTTTCTTGCAATGAATAGTTCAAAGTACAAGAAATACATCGAGAGAAACAAGATATTTTAAGCAAATAAGAACAAAATCCATCTTTACTTGGAGGAAATCCACCACCCTAAGCTAGGAGTTCCATGGACTATGGTCATTGGAAACTTAGAATTCCCCAAGATTGTCTGTGTGATGTTGCAGTTACTCTTGGGGCGGAAACTGGCAATATTAATGTTGTTGACATATGGATGAGGTCCTTGTTGTTTGGCATGTATATAATGACATTGTTGATCTATGTTTTGGAGTGTTGGTAGTTGATAATTGATACTATAAATCTTATAATGTTGGATACTTTATGGCTCTTCTAGTGAGGATTCCTTCCCAAATTTTCTCTAGATTAGTTCATTACTTCAAGGACTAGATTTTGTAGAAATAATGGTGAGCATTAGTACGATGTTAAAGTATGTTGTGGATATTAAAGTACGTTCACAACATTGACTCTTCGGCATTGAGATTAGCAGGTTGAACTTTATTTACTTATACATCTGGTGGAAAGTAATGAAGTAATGTCTATCTTTAGATAAAAGCGAGAGGATTTGTCTTGTCTTAGTACTTGGAAAAAATGTGCTCTTTATTGCTGCTCAACTATTTCCTCATAAACAGAAAATCTCACAAGGAAAAAAAGAAGTTTCATGTCCTCTGCCCGTGCCCTTCTCCAAAACCAAATGGAAGAAGAAATAGGTTTCATATATTTTTTCTTACTTGCTTGTAGATGTTAAATTATAAGTAAGCTTGGTAATGACTCTCTCCTATCCTTTCAAATCTTATAAGCACAAAGATAACGATGATAGATTAAACAGATCAATGGCATAATGACACATTCTATGCTCACACTATACGACGCATTTTATGCTCATATGTTGTACGTAGAGATTGAAACTGACAATCTTTCTGATACTTATATGCTTCTTAATTGTAGAAGAATGGGTCAAGTTGTCCTAACTACTTTTAAAATGAGTTGGAGATTTAGAATTTGGAAGGAGGATGGGTCCCTCTCCACTGGTTGTGAGAATGTTGGTTTTGAAGTAAAGTAGATTAGTTCTCGTGTAAGTTGCATCAAGCCCAGACATACTACTGTTTAGGAGACAATATAAAGATCACAGTAGAAAAATTACAATTAATTGAGTTGAATGTGGTCTAGATTAGCCCCATGGTCTTTTAACCACAAAATAGTTCTTTTCTAGACTCTAAGCTCAAAGTTTACTCTTATTTTTCTCTTGCCAATTCCCCCTAGATATTGATATAATATTTTTTTTCTCCCTCTATTTTGAAGTAGAAGATCCCATGGAAAGTTTTGATATTCCAAACTGCAGTATTTCCGGTTTCGTTTGAGTTATATATTTAACTTCAATTGTATTTGTTTGCATTACATTTTTTGAAAAAAGAAAAACTTCGTCTTATGCTAACAAAAGTAAAACTATCCACCATTCTTTTATCATCATCATCATTTAATGATGTAGTATTAAATGATTGGAGACTATTTGTTATGTTTAACATGTAGACCAATCATTTAATAACACACTAAGGGATATTTAGAATATAATAGAAAAAATTACGACAATTAGATTTTTTCTTCTAACTATTTACTCATTGGACATTTAGTGATCTGTGCCATGCTTTTGAGATAAATTATAATGGGATTGATACACTTTGCACCCTTTATTAGCCAAAGTAAAAGCAACCATACTAAATGTCACCACGATCCACAGCTCAAGCCATGGAACTAGATCCATCATGTTAAAAGGAGATATTGAGAGTATGGTAGTAAAAAAGATGATAAATAGAAATTTTCTTCTTACAATTGCTCATTAGACATTTGGAAAAATTTTGCCCTTCTTTTGAGATCAATTATAATGGGATTGATACACTTTGCAAAAGAAGCCATACTAAAGGTTACCACAACTCAAGCCATGGGACTAGATCCATCATTCTAAAAAGAGATTCTGATCTAGATTTGGGGTGACAGTTTGTATTTGTGGGTCATTTTCATGTCGTAACAAGTCATGAGTATTATATTACATAAAATGAATACAACCCATTTAATTAAATGAGTCAGATCCTAAAATCTTAGCATGACCTATATAAATAACGGATGACACAATACGATACGCTTAATACACATAATAATTATCTTTTATTGAGTTAACTTGGATACAACACATTTAACCCGTTTCATATAAATAGGTTGAGTTTATCCGTATATTTATTTTTTAACCCAATTAATATAACTTTATATATAATATAAGGATAATTATATAAATAATTCACAATTATAACTGGATTCATAATAAAATATTTTATTATCAATATCCAAACTATAATATATAAGAAAATTAATATTTTCATAAAATTAAATTAAATATTAACAAAAATTAATAGTTTAAGATATTAAGTAGTCAAATGCTAATATTAATATGACATCCCAACAACCAAAAAAGACATATAAAACTTGAATATAAATATGTGATGGTTTTCTTCTTACCTTCTAATTTGCAAATTGAAAGTCTCTAAGAGAAGTTGTCCAACTTCCTTCTCTTCTTCTTCTCTTTCAAATAGTCATATTTAGCTTGAGATATCAAACCAAACCCTCCACATTCTTTGCAAACCGAGAGTTAGGAGCTAGAAGGTTCTTTTGCTAAAACCAAGCCTCTCGATTTGGGATTTTGGATCTCAACTATGGGGGTTGTTCTTGCTTGAGTGTAAGAGGGGTTTTGAGGGCTGGAAAACCTGCCCCTTGGGTAGGGCATGGCCAGTGTAGGTGGTACAAAGGAGTGGGTCTAGGTTGCTTGCAATTGGGACTAGCTTAAGTGAAAAGCAACCTGATTGGTGTGGGGCTTTGGGTGTCTCAATTTTAGACTTTCAAAGTCAAATCCAATGGAGGCTGGTCATGAGCGGTACAAGGGTATAAGTGGAGGGGCATGGTGTGTAAAAGAGGTATGGGCTTGTAAAAGAAGCAGCTAGTCATGAGTGGAGGGGCATGATGTGTGTAAAAGAGATATGGGTTTGTAAGAGGAGCATGGGTTAAATTGTTTCACACTCAATCTCCTTACACATATATACTAAGATTGACCTGTATAAAATGAGGCCCAAATGGAAGGTGGTTATGGTGCCATGTGTCTATGAGATTTTCTAGTGTTCCTAGGCTAACTTGGACATCCTACTTGGCCAGGGGTCAGCTAGTTGATGACGTGGTGTGCTAGACGCCACATGGCGCTCTCTTATTGGCCCATTTGGCACTCGTAAATCATGAAACTTTTTATTATACCATAAAATCCTAAAAATTTATACGAATCTAACGATACAATCCATTTTGTCTAAGTATGATCTTGAGTGCTTAAAAAATCTAAAAGGCATTACGTTTCATTAGCATATCATAATTCGACTACGCTAATAAGCCAAAACCTAGCTAGTTTTGAACCCATGAAATTTCTCTTAGGTTCTCATGGTATATCCAATATCTAAATAAAAGAAATTATTTCCATCAAATTTCTTTTGGGGCGTTACACCTACACCCATTTCTTTAGCTCTCCTGTCTACCATCTCATTTCATTCTCCTTCTCCTTCTCTTTTTTCTTCTTCTCTAGGCCATGTGCTGAACGTCTCCACCCTAGACCCACATAGGGCTATGCAAAATTCCAAAACCTCCGATTCCGGCTGACCTCCGCTCAGCCTACGCCTCCAACGGAGTCGGAGTTAGAAAATGCTCCGATAATTTATACAGAGTCGGAGTTGGAGTTCGAAGCCCTTATTCGACTACAAACTCTGACTTTTTTTAAAAAAAATATGTGAAACGATGTCGTTTTACAGTTGTTTTTTTTTTTTAATAACAAAACAATTTCGTTCCATTGGAACAGTGTTGTTTTGCTCTCCCTTCATCTTTTCTCCCTTTAGTCCCATATCCTTTCTCGTCCTGCCGTCATCAGCTCCGACTAGTAACGATAAGTCCAAGTTCCAACTCCTTTTATTTGAATTTTAGGGTTTTGATTCTTTTGAATTTACATTTATACTATAATTATTATATTATATATAGTATATAATATTTTAATTATACTATATAATGTGTATTTACTATTGAGGAAATGTTATTACGGTTGTCGTGATTTAGTGAGAAAAAAAATTATATTATAATTATATAATATATAAATTATACTATATACTCTAGGTGTTTATGAAAATGCCAGTGAGGAAAAAATTCGTGTAGCCTTCATCTTTGAGTTATTGACTTCAGTGCATGCGCTTAGAGACCCTTCACAGATATTTATGTTAGTGATGAAATACCATTTCAGACTATATTTTGGTGGAGAGAAGAAGCATTGTTCTTTACCTAGTGTATCAAAGCAATTCTACCCAACAAGAGCGATAGTTTATTAGTTCTTAAACTTAATCTAAAACTCAATAACCTTTATGAATTCATTAGTATCAAAGCTAAAATGCATGAGTTGATGAAACTAAAATATTTGTGTTCGAGAAAGTTGACAGTAATCATTATTATAGAGAAGAAATGACATGAAAGAAATTTTACTTTTAGTGAGAACTTCTTTATTGGTGCGTCATGTCTAATTTTTAATTATCAGTTTTTGGAAACGACTATAGCTCAATCCTAGACCCACTTGCACACTCTGTGGTCACTAGACCCAGCGCTATGCCACATGGGTCTCAAACTCTCAAGTCTGTCGTCATTGGGATTGACCACCATGTTTCAGTTTTGTGGTCACAAATACCCACGACCGCAATTGTGGGTCTCATATCCGTGTCCATCGAAAGATTCTGGTATCAGCTCTAGATGGGTCATGTGATTTTTGGGTTGGGGTGAGAGCCGGCGAAGGTATATATATATATATATATATGGGCGGATAGCAGCCATATCTATATATATGGACAAAGATAATTATTTTGAGATTCATATACTTGAGACGTAGATTGATCCCTGCCCTACCAAAGAGCATAATGGGACAAAGCCGGTAGACATGATGGCATGCATGAGTCACATCTTCTTACTATTGCGAATCACTTTATGGAGATTCATGAGATACATGACTTTTGATCCACCAAAAAATTAGCCTCCCAGTACGTACTAAACTTGCTCCTTCATGTCATTGGTATTTAAAACTAAGGTGTGATCACTTGATCATTGGGAAGATGGAATTAATTTAGAGACTGATATGGTGTGGCAAGGGTCTTTTCATTAGGTGTTAATTTTTCAACTTGGGAATGTGGGGATCTAGCATGCACGAGGGACTGTAGGAAAATTAGCAAAGTGGGATATTTGAAATTAGAAGAAAATGGAGAAATTGATCGAGAATGTTAATCATGTCATTCCGATAGTACTAAGGCAAATGTGAATTTATCTTTTAAAATGGGTGAAAGTACTGATCAAAGTGAAGAAAATCCAAATTTTATGTTTGGTAAAGGTTACAATTTACCTTCGGCCTGCTTCGACGACCTGGTTTATTATCCATGTATGTTTTTAACGTTGGGGGAATATTTTTTTCTTGTCAAATAAATACTTACGACGTATCATGTGTAAATTTTAATAATGTTTATTTATTAAAAAAATAATGTCCTTTGGCACTTTTTGGGTGTATTTTGGAGTAATCATGAGATTTGGGATGATTGTTTTTGTATGAAAGGGGCACGTACCCATAGTGGGCATCCCTTTACATTCTCTTGGAGGTTATGAAGTAGCTTTTAAATCACTTTATGAAACTTGATGGCTGACCCTTAATGGCTAGCCGGGGTTATGCTTAGAGTAGTTATTTACATAACCTCTCCCCCTTTGGATGACTTACTTGAATCAAGAACGATCTCTTTCTCAAATAGTTCTCTCTAGTCCTGGTATCTAAACGGTAGAATTAGTGAGTGTTATTCTGGTATTACCACGTAGCACACTCCACCATCGCCAAGAGGATTACGGATGAACAATGACGACGATGGAGAATCTGTGGAACAACCACACTAGATCTACGATTTACCAACTAGGTAATATCGCTTCCACTACGTATTCTAATATAATATTTCTAACAATTTTTGTAATATTTGTGAGAATTAGTGAGTATATATAGCTTGTGAGAGTACTAGTAGATCGAGTATTTGTAATCTCCGTTCCACTAAAATATAATGAATTTAACTTAACTCGCATTAATTACGCAATTAGATCCATGGAATTGGTAATTCAAATTATGTTAAACTTCATTGATCTTACTTGAATACTTTAATTTACATGTTCTCTTTGTGTCCTTTTGTAGTTTCTAATCTCAAAAGAATGATAGCATAACTCTTGTTGTTGCAACATCATTAGCAGAACTCTTGCTAAAAAAGAGAGATGGAGAGTAAGAAATTCTTATGAATAGATTTTTGATAAAATATTCTAGAAAGCACGAATAGTGTTTATTAGAGTCTTCTGTTGGTAAGTCAAGGAAATTATGTTAGTCATTATGTCAATACTAGGAAGCTTTAGGGTGGTTCTAATGGTATTCCCTCAAGATCTAATTTACATATTCCCCTTGAAATAGATATCTTTGTCTAATCTCTAGATCAATGAATTCCTTGTTCAAATTAAATTCAGCTAGATCTTCAATATGTATACCTGTACTATCATATTATATTAATCATGAAGATTATAATATAATAGATATTGAAAGAAGAGAATGATGTTTGCAGTTATAGAGCATGCAAGTGTCGCACACTCCTTTTGAAAAAAAGTGAATAGATTTGAAACCCACATAAAAAAATTAATTTTTTAATAATAGGTATTACTCTTTTTCAAGAGGAGTGCGCGGTGCTTGTACAACATATGACTGTATCTAGCGTTACTTATCATTTCTTAGCAATTATTCAATCAAAACTATAGAGAAAACTATTAATTTGAATAATGAATATGAGTCATTACAGTTGTTAACCGAGGAAGCTATTAAGCATCATATTGAGCAAAAATATTCTTTTATACATATTGGATTAGTACAAATTATCGTTAAACACCTTACAAGAAGTGGACTAAATGCTTCAGTATTACTTTGCTTAAGAGATGGACACATTATAAGTTTTATGACTCATTACTTGGTATGGTAGAATCCAGTTTGTATCAAGGCCCTATTTATTTTAACTGTTATCTTAATTATTCTCTTTCATTGTTTAATGCTAATATCTTGCATGCATTATTGTTAAATGTTAAAACTAGTGGTGTTACCACATGATATAAGGATCACATTCTTTAATTGTAGTTTACATCATCCATTATTAACACATGAAAATTACATTAGAACCACATGCCCTTATTACTAGTCTTAAAAGTTTCACATTATTATTACAATCTAGCACACCAAACTCTAGTATACAGATTCATAAACAAATTAATTTGAATCATATTAGTCTCCCTAATGAATGGAAACTGGATAATATAACACCATTACCCAAATTAGAGAATAATGCTACAAATGATCTAGATTACATAGATAAAAAATTAAATGGATCAGTCTAAATATCTTTTCAATCTTTTAAAAGTTCATTTTCCCATTAGTCTGTACTTGCATTTTTTAATTACATACATCTAGGTCTGTATTTACCTCAATTTCTCAGAATAAGTCCTAGAATTTAGATACCCAAATTCAATGAGTTATTCTTGGAAACATTATAAATACACCTATTTATGTTGTAAATAATAATATACCTTCTACCTCACATGCTTATGATCAACCTAGAGATCCCTCTTCTCTAGTATATTCACAAATAGTTAGGGATGATACCCATATAAATACTCTTAATAAAGAAGATTTTAAGATTAATAAAAAATATCTTAAACAAACTTTTATGAAAAAAGAAAATAAACAAAACATATTGACATTCTTCTCAACTTTTTCAAAAATAGAAAGAGATTATATCGAAAAGAAATATTATGAATTTTTAGATGAAGGACAGGTAAATATATTATTTTGTACATGGATTAAAATCTACAAATCAAACCAATTATCTACTATTAATAGAACTAATAACCAATGGATTAAGCAGTGATCAATAGTTTATGAAGAGTAACCTAACTTTGAAGCTATTAAATATAGCTAAAGAGATACTCAAATTCTAACTTCACCGTTAAAGAAACATAATTCAATTATAGATACTAAACATGCTAATAATATTATTCAACAAAACAAGTACACTAATTTATATTTACTAACTACGAGTAAACGATTAGAAAGAATCAAAATCCAAATTTCTTCTATTAATCCCACAATTAGAGAAACAAAGGAAATCCCTTTATTTATTCCTCATAAAATTTCATCTCATTTAAAAACTATTTTCTCAAAAAATAAAAATTATTTAATAGAAAAAATCTCAAATAAATTAGAAAAACTAAATATTACTAATATTTCTTCCACTTATAATAAACAATCACATATTAATGTGTTAACAAAATAGACTCACCAATCTTATTATTTGATTCTGAAATAAGTAATACTAAAAACTAATTTAAAAATCTAGATATCCAAGTTAACAAAAGTAGAGGAGATCATGTTAATAATTATTCTGTTAAAGATTCTAAATATCATGTTTCCATCACTCGAAATTAGCATCCGAGACTAACTTCAAAAAATGATTATGGTTGCTAATATTTATAAAAGCAATGAAATAACATATCATCAAGTAGCACATAGCACATATTTTTGTCACAGAATTTACCGGCCAACTAAAAGGTTGGTGAGATTACTATATTTCAATAAAAGATAAAAATATAATATTAAATCAATATAGACAAAATGAAAGAATGGAGATTATCAAAACAGAAGATGGCTAACCATTAGAAGACACTTTTAATACTTTAATTTTTGTATTGACTAAACACTCTGTTGGTGACCCTATCCAATTCAAAGAAAAAACTAGTGATTTGTTAATCAATCTTAAATGCCCTCAATTATCTAATTTTAGTTGGTAAGATATGTATTTCTAACCAAAATTATGATTAGAAATTATTGTCAACAACCATACTGGAAAGAAAATTTCATAGCAAGACTTCTATATTACTTCGCCCAAAAGGTATGAGAGTCATTAGTAAAACCTAATGGGATAATTGATTTTATTAATCCTACTTATGGTGATATTATAACTATTACAAATAGAACTAATTTAACTATGTGTAATGATCTACGATTAAATTGATAAATAAAAGAAATTTCGTAAAGAGAGTTAGAGATCTTTTGTGAACAATTTGGTTATGCTCCATTATTACTTCCTTCTATGAAAAATAAAAAAGAAAAAGGAAATTATAAAAACTATTCTCACAAAAAATGAAAATATAAACTACCCTATAAAAAGATAAAAGACAAACAAATCTATAATAAACCTGCAAAAAGTATAAATATATATATATATAATAAAAGAAAAAACAGATTGTTTGTTATAAATATGAAAAAATAGGCCATTTTAAATCCAATTGTAGAGTCAAGTAACAAATTAATAAATTAGATATACCTGAAACGCTAAAGAAAATTTATTAAACCTTTTTATAACATCATTGAGTGAGGAAGAAAATACTTCTTCTGAATAAATTTATCAATTAAAAGATTCGAGTATTTTAGATCAATCTTTTAATATAGAATCGGAAGATGACGAAGAAACTGCTCACAAATGTTATTTTTTAAATAAGGTTAATTGTATATGTAATAAAATTATTAATTTTTTTTATCAAAACATGAAAATATCATCTTAGTATTAATAGATAATATCAGTTATCCAAAAAAGAAAAAAGATTACTATACAAAATTAAAAGATACTTTTGAAACAAAAATTACATATACAACTTTGGTATCTCAACTCTTTAATTTTTCAGAAATAGTTAGTAGATTCAAAACAGAAAAATAAAAAATTACATTACAAGACTTACAACAAGAAATTAATAAAACAAAACAAGAAGTAAAACATTTAAAGACTTCTAACCTTAAATTGGAAGTTTTTAATGAACAATTATTATAAGAAATTTTATTATTAAAAATTGATAATAAAAAATCACTAGCCCTAATCTAGAGAAAGGAAAAACCTTCTCGACAATTGTCCTCCGAGAAAAAATAGAAAATTTTCTTAATATCTTAGATAGAATAAATTTTTAAAAATGATATATTAAAGTAATAATTTCAAGAATTCTCTTTCACCACAGCTGTATTACTAGATACTAGAGCAGACTTAAGCTACTTCCAAGGACTAATACTTTTTAAATATTTCGAAAAAATAAAAGAGATCTTATCTCAAGCCAACGACACAAAATTTAATATAAATTATGAATTATGACATGTACATATTTGTAACAATGGAGTTTATTTTAAAACCACCTTTATTTTAGTCAACAATATTAATACCAAGGTAATATTGGAAAATACAGTTTTTACTTTCTTATATCTTTTTTCTATAATAGATAAAGGAATTTCCACTAATATATTAGGACAAGAAATTCAATGTAGA
This sequence comes from Juglans microcarpa x Juglans regia, assembly GCF_004785595.1. Classification (NCBI taxonomy): domain Eukaryota; kingdom Viridiplantae; phylum Streptophyta; class Magnoliopsida; order Fagales; family Juglandaceae; genus Juglans; species Juglans microcarpa x Juglans regia. The sequence goes on along the minus strand of NC_054602.1, from coordinate 33,467,174 downwards.
CTTTTATTTTCACCTTTTTCAAATGAAATAAATTATCTAAAAAAATACTTCATTAACCAAAGAAATCAATTATCTAACAAAACATAAAATCAATATGGAAAAAAAATAAATAAATTTTCTAAAATAAGAATTAAAATATAAAAGAATTGAAGAACAATTGACAAATCCATTATTGATTCAAAATGTAAATAATTTCAAGACAATAATAGAAAAAAAAAATATGCTTTAGTTTGCCAAATACTTTTTGGAATAGAAAACAACATGTAATTGAAGAAAAATTCTACTCATTATCCTCACACCACACACCACACATAATTTTTTAATTTTTATCTCTTACCAAATGTGTGGTGTATGGATAATGAGTAGAAGAACTCAATTAGTTTAAGAAGAATAAAACTAAAAAAATTAATAAATAAATAAATAAAAATAAATGTGGTGTGTGGAGATGATAAGTAGCAAAAATCATAATTGAATTACCCATATGACAAAAAATTAATTGAAAAAAATATCTCACCTAAAGCAAGACCTATTCAAATGAATAATAGACTCTTAGGATTCTACAAAAAAGAAATTAGTGACTTATTAACGAAATAATTAATTGGGAAACTTAACTCACTATGGAGTTATGTTGTCTTTTATGTTAAAAAAAAAAAAGACAAGAAGAATTAAAACAATGAATTCCTCAATTGATAATTAATTATAAATCATTAAATAAAGTATTACAATAGATTCGTTATTTGATTTCTAATCAAATAATATTTATTCTCTCGACTTTATAATACTACTATATTCTCAAAATTTGATATAAAAAATGAATTTTTGGTAAATCCAAATTGATGAAAAGAATTGTTATGAAACAACTTTTATAGTCCTATTCGGACATTAAGAAAGGAACGTTATGCCATTTGGATTAAAAATGCTCCTAGTGAGTTTCAAAATATTATGAATGAAATGTTTACCCCTTTCACTCATTTCTCAATAGTTTATATAGATGATGTAGTAATTTTTTCTTCATCTATTGAACAACACTGAAAATATTTAAATATTTTTGTTCAGATGATTAAAAAAATGAATTAGTAGTTTCATCACCCAAAATAAAATCATTTCAAAACAAAATTAGATTTCTAGGGCATAATATTTACCAATAAACTATCACACCTATTAGTAGAATAATAGAATTTGCTGAAATATTTCTAGATGAAATTAAGGATAAGCAACAATTACAAAGATTTTTAGGAAGTCTTAATTATATTTCTGATTTTTACCAATCTCTTATACTATTATGTAAATCTTTATTTAAAAGATAAAAAAAGAATCCACTTTCGTGGACAGAAAAGCATACAAGTATTATAAAAGAAATTAAGTCTAATGTTAAACAACTCCCTTGCTTAGGACTCATTTCTCATACTTTTAACATTGTTGAAACAGATGTCTCTCACCTTGATTATGAATGAATATTAAAACAAAAATTATCATATAATCTTGAACAGAATATTCATTTTCATTCCAGATGTTAGAATCCTACTAAAAAAAATTATAGTATTATTAAAAAAGAAATCTTGGCTATTGTATTATGTATTTCAAAATTTCAAGATAGTTTATTAAACAAAAAGTTTTTATTTAGAATTATTGCAAATCAGCCAATAAGATTTTGATTAAAGATGTGAAGAACTTGATATCTAAACAAATATTTGCTAGATGACAAGTTATATTAAGTATTTTTATATTGAGCATATTAAATGAGTGTATAAGGCCCCGTTTGGTTTCACAGATGATCTCAACCCATCTCATCTCATCTCAACATCCAAACACAAATATTTTTCAATTTCAAATTTTCAATTTCTCAACTTTTTCATCTAATCATTATCTAATAATTACAATTTTTCCAAACTTCTAAACAAAATATAAAAAAAAAAATCAACTTTTTCAATTCCAAAACAAAAATTATATTAAAAATTATATTCTAACGATATTTTAACTTCATAATATTTTTATTCAATTTTTTCTCTTATTTCCTAAAACTCCATTAAACATCTTAACTCAAACAATTTCACTACTATTCTCAAATTATATCACTACTATTCACAGATTTTTCATGTCATTTCATTTCATCTGTGTAACCAAATGAGACCTAATTCTCTTCCTGATTTTTTTTCTCGAGAATTCTTACCAGAAAAATCAGGTCATTATCAAATTTTTGAATAAAGTCCAAATCTTCATCTGCTAGGCCACCATCTCCTCTTTATCATTCATTGTGTTCTTCTGCAACTTCAAAACCCTACAAAGTATTAGGATCATTACCACTGGTAAGAACATCCTACAATCAATTCTCACCATTATCTTCTACAAGATTTACCAACCTATTCAAAAGCAATATCTTCTTCTTTCACTCATTCTCAAATCATAAACCCTCCACCATTATAACAGTCCTCGGCTTCCTCCATTATTATTAAACCACACTAGCATCCAGTTTTTCCAATAGAATCTGAGATTCAACATTTCATTGAACCTTAACAATTACTCAGTGCTTTTCTTCTTCCTAACTAGCATTATATTCCTCAATTTATTAAACAGACACAACATTTTTATGAATTCGTAGACACATATTTGATTATTATCTCTAAGATCCCATGCAGTTTACAAGTCCAACCTTCTCCCATTTTACCTCCTATCACTATCTTTCACAAAGTCACCATTAAGCAAGTTCTTATTCAAGAGCAATAGAGAAAAAAATCCTTATTTGCTAACAAGATTTTCTCAGCCATATGACCCTTCGTATTTTGATTATTATGATTAACAACAGGCATGGACAAAAGCTTTTTTGAAACGAAACAAAAATCTACGACATTCATGGTTTCTCCCTTTTGACAAATTACATGAGATAAAAACATTCTCGCAATGATTTTTACTGTGGTAGGAATATTATGGACCATAAACCTCTCTTCTTCCTATCATATTCTAAGATATTTTTAAAATTTTCTCATCTCAAATTAATTATCCTCCTGCATTGAAACATTGTCCTTCTCTTCTTTTATTTTTTTTAAAGATAAAATTAAATTAGATCATGAAATGGGAATATGTTATTAGCCCACATCATTCTTCCCACAATGTAAGTTCTTAGCTCGTCAAGTTTCCATCAAATGGTAGAAAAAGTATAATTACAATCATATTGTAAAGATGTTCTCCCAAACTAATAAAACTCCTGAAATTCTAGTTCAGCACAGTAGATTTCAAGCCCAATTAGCATCAATGACAAACAAAAAGGAATTGATGAAACTAGCATAACCAATGTGACAAGTTTCTAACAATGATGATGAGGAAGATCCACCATTAGGACAGTCTTAGGCCAGATTATCTCCAGCACAAGAGATCTGTCCATCACAGTAGACCAAATTATCCCTAACCCAACAGGCCTTCCCCTTACAGGCCTCTTCTCTCCAGCCTGTTCATATAATTCAAGAAGTCTAAGATCCATTTGACCTAGATCTTTTATATTCTAATTCTCAGATTGCATCATAAAGAAAATGTAAACTATTCAATTATCAACACAACTTTTATTATTTCAGCAGACGCAACTAGACAAGAGAATCTCATCAATTATTATTCCTTTCTAGCCAACGCAAGAAGACAAACAACTTTCGGCTAAAGAAATTATCATTATTAACTTTTACTGTTTCAACTAATGCACCAAGACAAACAGCCCCATCAATTATCATTTCAGCTGACGAGTGAAAGAAATTTTAGCTGACACATCAATTATCATATTACTATACATTTTTACTATTTGGATGTCTATTAAAAGAGAATTGAGGATTGAATGAGGGCAGTCTAGCGAAAGACATGAAGAAGAAATTACAATGCCCTCCTACAGCCCTCAATTCTCCTTTTATAGACACCCAAGCAATATAAATGTACAGTAATGTGATAATTGATACGTCAGCTGAAATGATAATTGACGAGACCATTTGTCTTGGTGCATTGACTAAAATAGTAAAACTTAATAATGATAATTTATTTAGCTGAAAGTTATTTATCTTGTAGCATCGGTTGGACAATGATAATAATTGATGAGATTCTCTTGTCTCATTTCATTTGTTGGAATATTAATGAAAATTGTCTTGGATAATTGAAGAGTTCACATCTTCTTTATGATGCAGTCTGAGAATTATAATTTGAAAGATCTAGATCAAATAGATCTTGGGCTTCTTGAATTAGATGAACTGGCTGGAGAGAAAAGGCCTACGAAAGGGAGGCCTGTTCGGTTGGAGATAATCCGATCTACTATGATGGAGAACCTGTTGTGCGGATCTTCCTCATCATCATTGTTGGAGACTTGTCATATTGCTTCTGCTAGTTTCTTTAATTCGTTTTTGTTTGTTATTGATGCTAATTGGGCTTGGAATCTGCTGCGCTAAACTAGAACTTCAAGAGCTTTAGTAATTTGAGTGGACATCTTTACAATATGATTATAATTATACTTTTCCCACCATTTGATGTAAACTTGACGAGCTAATTAAGAACTTGACATTATGGGAAGAGTGATGTGGGCTAATAATATATTCTCATTCATGATCCAATTTAATTTTGTCTTTAGAAAAAATAAAAAAAGAGTAGGAAAATGTTCCAATGTAAAAGGATAATCATTTTGAGATGAGAAAATTTTAAAATTCTCTTAGAGTGGGATAGGAAGAAGAGAAATTATGGTTCATAATATTTTCACCATAGTAAAAAACATAGCAAGAGTGTTTTTATTGCCTGTAATTTATCAAAATGAAGAAACCATATATAGATGAAGTAGATTTCTTTTTTTATTTCAGAAAAGTTTTCATCGATACATGTTGGTAATCATAATAATCAAAATACAAAGGGATATCGGGGTAAATCTTTTTAGCTAATAAGAGTTTTTTCTCCATTGCTCTGTAGTAAGAATTTGTTTAATCGTGATTTTGTAAAAGGCAATGATAGCAGATGAAGGGGGGAGAAGGTTGGATTTTTAGACTGCATGGGATCTCAAATATAATAATCGAATCTATGTCTACTAATATGAATTCATAAAAATGTTGAGTCTTCTTAATATTTTGAGGAATATAATGCTAGTCGAGAAGAAGAAAATCGTTGAGTGTTGTTAAGATTCAGTGAAATGTTCGATCTCGAATTCTGTTGGAGAAACTGGATGTCAGTGTGGTTTAATAATAATAGACGAAGTTGAGGGGAGTGATATGGGTGGAGGGTTTATGATTTGAGAATGAGTGGAAGAATTAAGATACTGCAAGTTTTGAATAGGTTGGTAATCTTGTAGAAGATAATGGTGAGAATTGATTGTAGGATGGTGTTACATACTGGCGGTAATGATAATAGTACCGCATAGGATTTTGAAGTTGTAGAAGGACACGGTGAATAATAAGTAAGAGATGGTGGCCTAACATATGAAGATTTGGATTTTATTCAAGATTTTGATGAGATATGACGTGATTTTCCTTATAAAAATTCTTAGAAAAGAAAATCAGGAAGATAATTAAACTCTCATTTAATATGCTCAATATAGAAAATACTTAATATAATTTGTCATCTAAAAAATATTTGTTTAAAAGTCAAGTTTTTCACATTTTAATAAAAATTTTCATTCGCAAATCAATTCTAAATAAAACTTTTAATTTAATAAATCATCTAAAAACTTTTAAATGCATAACACTATATCCAAGATTTTTTTAAAAATATGTAGTAACAATTAATAATGTCATAGCAAACAAGTGGTTCTGGTAGAATTAAATATCAACACCCCAATGCTGGAGACAAAAATATCGTAAGGGATACTAGCGGTTGCCATGCGCAATAGATTCCGTTCAGCTCTCAACTTGCATGAAAGTTCGGGGAAATCACAGTTGCCAATAGCATGTAGAATCAGCCACCTCGAATAAATATCCCCTGCTCTGGAATATTGTCGGCAGTTCGGAGAGGACTGCATGAGAGAGAGCTATGAGCCCCACAGTCCCGAGCAAGTGACCCGGGTAGCTGCCCGGAGAAGTTGTGGAGTCCACAATCCCCTCTTCTGCACCATGCATGCTCGAAGTGGTTGCAATTATCAGACAAACTATAGGCCGGCATGCATCTATATATATTTCCCCAAGCCACGGACACCACATATATATTAATTTCGTACTGTCACAAGGGTCGTCCGGTTTCAAAGTTTGAATAGTCGACAACATTAATATATATAGGACGAACAAGAGTACTTAAAACACTACATCAAAAAAAAAAAGCACTACAAAACACTAATGCCTTGCAAAACATGAGTACTACTAGCAATTATTGTTTGCTTGTCAATTATATTTTATATATATAAAAGTTATGATACGTATACGTCAATCATCCGTACAGAATAGTCCGGAAATTGCCGAAAATACGAAGCTTCGCGGAAGCTCCATGCGTACGTACACATACATGCATGTGGGAAGTTGAAATATGGTCATGGCCAGCTAGATGTCAATCTAGCCAGATTGGGATGGGGCTGTATATCCATCATCCATGTGGGTTGGTTTTGGATCACTCGAGTAATAATGTACTGAGATATACATGAAGGAGCTTTATATCTTCCCGATCTTACTGCTATCTCATGCCGGCCTAGCTAGCTAACTCCCATAATGTCTTGATGACACAGAAGCTCAGAATTAAAATCGCTTATGACCAACGTATCCTTATTACTAAACAAATTGATGAAAACCAACAAAATTGCACCGAAAGTCGGCCAGATTAATGGACGACGTTGTAAACTAATTGTCATGGTGTAACCTGAAACCCATTGAAGATCAATATTAATCAATATGGATATGGCATTTGGGCAGACCTTTGATTAGGCGAATTAAACATGGGTATTTCAACTTTCAAAATTCAAAAGGCCAAGTAAATGAAAAAGAATTACTACCTAGCTAGCTATGGCGTTGCATGCCCATGATTGATGCAATGCATGGTGACAAGCATATACCTGTTAATTATATGATTGCATGTTGAGAAGGGAGATCGATCCTTCTTGATATATAACAACTAGCAGACAGGAAACACAAGAAGAAAATATCTCCAACACTAGCTACTTGCGTTGATTTTCAAATTGACCAAAAAATGTGGAAACGTAATCAACATATTAATTCCAAAGACTATCGGCCTAACCAAGAGATCAACTCGAAAAAAGGCCAGGGGATGGGGCCAGCATATATTGCATGCGCGTACCAAATAGGTATATACTAATTGGTACTAAATCATTCATATGTAATTATTTAAAAATAAAAAAATATAACCTTGAAAGGATCATCAAATATCAAGTAGTTTATACCTTACCCGTATATAAGCACCAACCTTTCATGAGCGTGGAAAGCTCAAAAGACTTCTGTTTGCCAAATTCACATCCATAACGAAATTTGGAGTGGCAATTATATTTATAGACACCCAATGCTGTATGATCTACTTCTACAGTTCTATTATGACGAAGCTTCTTTCTATCTTCCTTACCTTGGAACTTAGTGTATGTTTTCATGTCACAATTAATTTACTTGGGGGAAAACAATAATTAATATGCCTTTCAAACAATATTGGGCTAATAATTAATTATTGTAACCGGAAGGTGATGATATATATATATAAGGTGGCTCATGACTGCAAGTTAATTAATTTCTTTGGACACATGATCATTAATTTCCTACCTCCTAAACAATAATGCCAGCAATTTTGTCCTTTTGGAGTTTCTTCGATCAACATTAATGGAGAAGTACATGTCATATAGGGATAACCGTCTGGTTTTTGTATGGACCCGCGAAGTTTCCACGAAGGTTCCCCATGCATATGACAGTACGGAGGTCGTGAGTTGAATCTAGCTCTCTCCTAGGACTGTATATCTTCGAGAGCTAGCCAGCCACAAGAAATTGCGATAGCTAGCGCTCTGTAAATGCATGTCTTGATCGTGCACGCGCGATTCTCATCACCGCAAGGAAAGTGACAGTGATATACAAATAATGCATACGTTATAAAAGCTAACGTATAAACTTAGAGATCCTTGAGACCGGACAATCATCGAGGTATACCGTAAGATGATGTTTTTGTGGATCAAAATAGCTTACAAGTTAACGACATGCATATATGCGAAGCCAACAAAATAGAAGAAGTTCATGTACGCGTGGTTTCCAAGTTTTTCTTGGCTCCATGCAGTAGGTAGTAATTAAGAATTAGCATCAGAACTCTCTTGGGTTCAGCTTTTGCGTCACGCGGTACAGTACTGATCATTTCAGTTTTTTCTTCTCGTTTCTGCTGTTTTCTTGAAGATCAAAATTTCTAGATCACAGTATCTCAAGAGTGTGAACATCACAAAAGTGGATACCGTACGGTACAGAATCCTCCTTAATTTGGAGAATGATACATGTATATATGATGCGTCGACACTCCGTGAAACATGGGGTGCATGCAGGCAGCTGATCATCTGAGTAATTTAGAGCTAGCTAGCTTTGGACTTGTGTGTTCATTAATGCGAAGATGGGGCCTCGTGGAGGAATGTTATTAATGTCTCCAGAAACCGAAGTTTTTACACTTCTAAGTTGTAAACCGTCGACTATTTTGGCATTTAAAGTATTTGACTGCGCATGCATTGGGAAAAAAAAAAAAACACTTCATCGCTATCTAAATTAATTAATTAGAGAAATTCTATATAGAAGTTTTATATCACTGCATAATTTGAATTAATTAACATGTGATTTTTTTATTTTTTTATATTGATCTTAATGTTTAAATATATGTATTTAAATAGAATGATAAAAATGACAAATCACATATTATTAATTAGATGGTGATGTGTGGTATAAGACTTCCTTATAGTATTTCTCAATTAATTATTAGCATGTAGAACGTAGCGGGTGCATGCACAGAATTATATACTTAAAATTAAGTTGAAAATTTTCCAGCTAGCTAGCCGACGACATTAATGCTTTAATTGGTTACATTTCATAATCGATCACATTTTAATTAGTTAAAAAAGATGCTATATGCACCACTCAGTTAGATCTCCTATAATGAATATAGTAATATTATATATACTATGGACTTTGTGTTGATGACATTAATAGATATAGTATTACATGTTCGAATGACGATGATCAATATAATATATATATATTAAGTGCTACAACTACAAAATTAAATTTATAAACGATCTAGTTTCATTTGATACGTTAAGTTTTTTTTACAGTAAAATAAATCAATATTACAACTTGACACACCAATCAAGACTAGTCAATCTGTAAATTTATTTTTGTGAAATCTTTTTATGACTAAAATATTTATATACATACAAATGCACATTTGTGCATAAGAAGAATAGTTTGAAAATTGTTGCAATTTAGAATCATTATAATAATCTCATATAAATTAAATCAGAGAGTTTGCTTTATTTATATATGTTGTAATGTTTTAAACTTCTAAGTTATGTAGAATTACGCGGTACTGTGAATGCATGTAAAACACATGTCATCTATACATATATAGAAAGAACATAAGACAGGCCAGCCATAAAATAAAAGATTTATATGACATGATAGGAGAAATTAATAATTACTTGAGCTGTCAATATATGTAGAGAGTAAAAATGGCCTTAATTACATCCTCAACCTAATTAATTAGCATTAGAAGTCCTTAATTATATGTCATAACACGTGACATGACCCCCAGAAAGAAAATTTAGGCACTGTTTGGTACAAAAATGAAGCAGCTTCGAGGAAGATGCAGTGAGTTTCTAGCATAGCTTACCTGCCATGCATGCAGAATAAAATCATGAATCTCTAACCAGCAGCGCCTATTTATAACAGTAGGAGCGCTCGCTCACTCCCCCATAACGATTATAGATACGGAAATATCTTACCAAGAAACGTAATAAGTACAGTTTGGTTCTTTTTGTGTGAGAAAAAACATGGCTTCAAACTCTCGCCAAGAACCATGGCTGTTGGAAAACGGCAACGTCAAGAGCTTGAGCAAGGAGATGAGGCACGGCCGGACTGCACACAACATGTCATCCTCTTCCCTCCGCAAAAAGTCCGACCTCACTCTTGTCTCCAGAGTTCCTTATGCATGCCTTAGACAGTTGTTGGCTAACCTTCAAGAGGTTATTCTTGGGACTAAGCTTTTTGTTCTCTTTCCGGCCATCCCGCTTGCCATTCTCGCAGATTCTTACGCTTTCGGAAGAGTAAGTTACAGCTATATATATATATATATATATATATATATATATATATATATATAAATCCCCATCATTACAATAGTGCATGGTTGAGGGACTAAATAATTTCAATACTTTTCAATATCGGTTTAGAGTTACAGGATCATGGCGAATGCCCTTATTAACAATTATCAAAATTGCACCAGTATCTATTATATATGCTTAACAAAATATTAGATTGAGATATATGGTATAATTTCGAGATTTTAATGAACGAGTCCTAGATGGTTCCTTTTTATTGTTGTGATATTGCAGCTAGCGATTTCTGATCATGACTACAAACAACCCTTTTAAATAAGTTGTAAAACGAATGGATTAAATCTGTTTTCCTAAAAGAAATGATAATTGATTAGCGGTCATGTCAAAAGGATCGAGTAAACTATTGTAAAGAACAACAGGCCTGGGAATAATTTACTTGCAGTGTGCTTAATCATTTTCTATTCTGCAACCATAGCCGTACGTTCTGATTAATTATATTGCAAATTACAGCCATGGGTCTTCGCTTTGAGTTTATTTGGACTGGTACCACTTGCTGAACGTGTCAGCTTCCTCACGGAGTAAGACCAATTATTCATATGAGGAAAAAAAAAATCAAATATTCAACTTTTATATACTTAATTTTTATTTTTCAGTGTTCATTATCAACAAAAGCATTTGTCTTTGGGGTCGAGCTGATTCTTGTTTTTCTCTATTTCTTTTTTCTCAAAAATTGCAGACAAATTGCTTACTACACAGGTCCCACAGGTATAAGCCTGCTCTCTCTCTCTCTCTCACTCTCTCTCTCTCTCTCTCAGTACGTGGTTGGTATCCTCACATACACATGATAGTAATCCACATATATGCGTGCATATATATTAATATACACACACACACACCCACGTATTGAAATGGGTGATTATAATTTGTTGTAAACGCTAAAAGAAAAACCTCAAATATATGAGGTCATTTTGATCTTGATAGATCATGATTTTCCAGAGATCGATCGAGCTTGATTTGAATTTTGTCCCTGCATGCACAAACAAGTTGAATTAAAGAGGTTAAATATATAATTACTTTGATTCTGTGATTTTGCAGTGGGAGGACTCCTGAATGCAACCTGCGGGAATGCAACGGAGCTCATTATAGCAATACTTGCTCTAAAAGACCGAAAAATAAGCGTGGTCAAGTATTCCCTCTTGGGGTCCGTTCTTTCTAACCTTCTTCTGGTTCTTGGGACATCTCTTTTTTGTGGTGGCATTGCCAACCTTAGTAAAGAACAAAAATACGACAGAGTGAGTTATTACGTACATATTAATGAAACGACCATATATAAAAATATATATTATTGTTCTTTAAATGGCTAAATTTTTTGTGCTAAATTGATGTCTATATATATATATATATAATGTTTTTGACAGAGACAAGCAGACGTGAACTCTCTTCTGCTGCTGTTGGCACTGTTGTGCCACTTATTGCCGATGTTGTTTCGGTATTCAGGGGAATCCGATGCTTTGAATTCAGCCGAGTCAGCCCTCCAATTGTCAAGAGCCAGTAGCATTGTTATGCTAATTGCATACGCTGCATACATTGTCTTTCAATTGTGGACACACCGCCAATTGTTCGAAGCCCAGGAGGTATATATATATATATATATAATTACTTATATCCTTAATTCACATGAATGCTAGCTGATTGTATTTGTAGCCATATTTTCTTGCAATAGTAGAACTGATGATCTTTAAAATGCATGCACGTACGTTGGGTGATCTATACAAATTATTTTATAAATTAAACGTGATTTGACATAAGGTTAAATTGTAAAATTATTTTCTTACAAAATAGATTTGATTTATTGAACAGTACTACCTAAAAAACTTGTGAAGTAATATTTTATTTAGTTTGGGTTGTATTAACATGAAGCTGATTTGGAGGTAGCTAGTAAAAAGCGGGTGGGGGTGGAGCACTAGAGATAGTTTTCTTAAGCTCATGATCATATCCATCACAGTATAAGAATAGAAGTATTAACTGCATAAAAAGATTTTATAAAAGAAAACTTACAATTAATTGATCACGTATTTTCATATAATATATTAGATTTATTTTATAATAAAAATAACTTTATAATCTGATGTAGTACTACATAAAACCACGTCTGTTTGTGAATTAACTTTTGTGAAATATTTTTATGACTAAAATATTTAATAATGCCGGTCATTAATCATAATATAACTATATAATTAATCTATCTTTTGTCGTTCTTGGTACCAGATATATATATATATATATATATATATATATATATATATATATATATATATATAGTATGCTAACTTATAAATGCAATAATAATGGTGCAACACCTATATATACAGGAATCAGAAGAGGATGGTGATGCTGTGGAAGAGACGGCTGTGATAGGATTCTGGAGTGGATTTACTTGGTTGGTTGGGATGACCTTAATCATAGCTTTGTTGTCTGAGTATGTCGTGGCTACAATTGAGGCAAGTACTAAACTTAAACATGATGCTGTCATGGCACAGTGTGGTTAATTGAACACTATCTAAGTATGAAACAATTTCATGAATGTACTTGACATATCATTTTCATGATCAGGAGATCCATTTAGATCAGACAAAAAGGTCTCTACAATTTGTTTAGCTTATACCATTGATACTCATGATCACTACTCCAATCCCTTGATTTCAGGATGCATCAGATTCTTGGGGTTTGTCTGTCAGCTTCCTTAGCATAATCTTGTTACCAATTGTTGGAAATGCAGCAGAGCATGCAGGAGCAGTCATATTTGCTTTTAAGAACAAGTTGGTGAGTACTAGCAATTATATATGTGGTTCTAGCGCTTTCCTGTCTTGACATTAATTATATATATAATGTTTGCAGGATTTAATTTATTTTTTTTTAATGGGTATATTATAACATTGCAGGATATAACTTTAGGTGTTGCTTTAGGGTCTGCAGCTCAAATTGCAATGTTTGTGGTGAGAATTTGAAAAAGCTTTATTAATTTGCCAAGTTTTGAAAATAAACTTTATACTAAAAGTACATGAATGGCCTAATTAATATTTCAGGTTCCATTATGCGTGGTTGTAGCTTGGATTATGGGAATTAAGATGGATCTTGATTTCAATATTCTTGAGACATGCTCTCTTGCTCTATCAATAATTGCTACGGCCTTCACTTTACAGGTAAGAATATTATATAGCCTAATTAGTACGTACAGAAGTTTTGGCCTCTATTAAGGGAGGTTAGGGGCCTTAAATGAGACACAAAATTCTCATCTGATCTCATTTCATCTCATCACATCTTATTGATCTCAAATATAATTTAAATACAAAATTTTTAAACTAATCAATATTACAACTTTTTCAAACTTTCAAACAAAAAATAAAAAACAATTTTAACATTTTCAATCTCCAAACAAAGATAACATTATAAAACTATTATATATATTATTATAATATTTTAACTTTATAATATTTTTTATTCAACTTTTTCTCCCTCCTTTCGGCCAAAACCCAAAAAATATTTAACTCAAACGTTTATCTCACTACTATTCACAAACTATTTTACTATTATCCACCAAATTTTCATCTAATCTCACTCTCCAAACAAGCCCATATATATAAATGTCCGTTCGCCGCTCACTCATATAGAGACTGATGATGATATTGAAATCCTTCACTCTCAATTTCATAGGATGGGACTTCTCACTACATCAAAGGATTGGTTCTCCTCTTATGCTACATTGTTATTGGAGCATGCTTCTTCGTATCCAAAACACCATTTAGTAAGTACTTGCCACTTTGTTTTTAATGAGATATATATATACAACATTATGTCCAAGATATATCAAACATCTAAGTCTTGAGTTTTTTACCTCCAGACCAAGCAAATATAATCAACTCAGGAATTAAGATGACAACAGAAGCAGCCTTCAGAGCTTAACAAAGGTCCTAGATAAGGATTGATCCATGCATTGGATCTTCAACATTCAACGGAACGATCGACTTGCATTCGCTGATCTTGATTGAAATCATCAGTCGGAAATCAAGCAACATTCAAGTTTTTTGGTTGTGGATGGAAGCCGTACGTCTTCATGCATGCTTGGCCTAAAGTTGAGATGGATTTTATATGATACCATCGAAAACTTGATGACGAACGCCTATAAATATATATATATATATATATATATATATTATATATAATATTGTCTTGTATATCTTATAATTTTTTGCACTTAATTTGAGTTATATTTCACATGGCACAAGGGTTGGAATATTTGCTTTAATTAGTACTCTTTGTACTGCAATAAGAATCAATAAATTGATGGTAATTGTTTTTGTTTTTGTTTTGGTTTGCAATTCAATTTTGCATTTCAACGGTATGTTCCAGCAAGGTTTAGCTTTCCATGCAATGACTAACATTCAACGATAATGCATGCATGTCAGATTGGAGTTAATCATAGAGCGGCTTCAGTCAAGTTCTAAATTTCAGTGCCATGCATCTACCATGGCAACTTCGTTTAATTAAGAGTTGTGTTAGATGCATGGCAACATATAACCTGCTTGATTTTCAGGAATATGATCATGAGTTAAAACAAATACATGGTTAGTCTTGTACGTTGGACGTATTTCTAGGCCTCTTGTTCGTGATAGTCATGGTAATGGAGAAACTCAAGTGAACTACAAGTCCTCTCAAATTCAAGTGAAACAGCTTTGTTCATTAATGATCGAGCCTCATGATAGGGCCTTAAAAAGAGTCCAATTGCATGCTGCAGACATATTTTGGGGTCTTGCTGCTTGCACATCTATCCGAATAATGGTCTCTCCTGAAGGCTTCTTAACGAGGCATGCAACCCACTTGGTGCATTGTAGATTATTTGGTATTTTTTAAGAGAGCCCATTTGCCTCAATTTGGTATAGAAGTATTACATATATAAAGAGTTTTTATAAAAATAAATTTATAAAAATGTTACAGTCATATCATATGTTAAATTTATTTTATAATAAAAATAGATCTATAGTCTAACATATTATCTCAAAGAGAAAATATATTTATAATCGTAAATTGTGCAACTGTCACGTAATTATTTTAAAAAAAGTAAATAAAATATAAGACTTACATAAAAAAATTAATTTTTTAATAATAAATTTTATTTTTTTTCAAAACGATTACGCGACGTTTACGTACTTTACAATTATATATAGAATTATTCTATATCAAATTATGTCAGAATTTATTTTTATGAAATTTTTTTTATAGTTAAAATATTTCATTAATTTATAAGACCACATGACGTGTATATCATGTTTGTCGTTAGTTGGGCCATGGCCACTTCACCCCAAGTTCCAACTGTCTCAAAGCTAAACGATAGCTATAAGCGGAACCACAGGGCCAAGATAGGTGACACCTGGCTTTCTTTTTGCTTGGCTTTCTTTTTGCTTGGCTTTTCTTTGCTTCTCTCCCCCGGTGCGCGAAGCGAGGGAGCCAAAAGAAAAACAGGAAAAAGAAGAGTGAAAAACCCAAAGCCCCTGCCTGCCGCATTCTCCTATACTCACTTAGCCGATTACCCCCAAACCCTTATTTATTCGGTTTTTGATCGATATGTCTTGCACTCTGCTTCCCTCATCTCCCATACACGCCTTTGAGTCTTCCAGAAAGATTCGGAGAGCAAGACATCGTCGCTCTCAAATTCTATGCTTTTCTTCGCAACCCAACCTTCGCGGTGGAGAAGATGAAGAACAAGACGGGGCTGATCATAGCCAGTAAGATTATCAATTCTTTTTTGTTAAAATTAAGAAGCTTACCTCAAGTATGAAACTGGTTGTTAAAAACTGATGGTTATAGGCTCAGTTCAGTTTGTGTTTGTGTTTTTCACTGATTTTTATAACCAGGTTTTCTTTTTTGGATTTTAGGGTTCAAGGCGGGCAGGAGGTGATCGTGGTAGAGAGATATGGCAATGGCACTTCTAAGAGGTCTTTCCTAAAACAGTTCTACCTTTGTTCTGGCTCATCTTTGAATTTATTAAATTTTCTAGATCATAGCTAATGTTACTTATTAAAATTTAAAAAAAAAAAAAAAAAGATCATAGCTCATGGTCGTTTACCATATCTATTTTGTGTGCTAGTATAATTCATTAAAAAAAGAGTGTGATAATGGAAATGAAAATGTAATTGTTGATGAGAAATGCCCTCCTGTTTTTAAATGATTCTTGAATGATGCGGCCGGGAGGTTTTCTGGTCAATGCTGGAATACTTTTCACCTTCTTGTTTGAAAAGAAACTCGTGATATTTCGCATCGGTCATACATTTGTAACCCTTAGGCTGTGATTTGTTTGTCTCTCTTTGAATCGTGGCATCACAAGCAGGTACATGTTAGATGAAGAATATGGATTACGAACATTTCTTGAGGAGCATAGCTCGAGGACAAATAGGTTCCAGGACTCGCATACTGCTGACACTAGAATATCATGGCTTCCAGACAGCATTAAAGATTTTATTTTACCTGCGGGTTTCCCAGGTTCTGATCACGAGCATTCTTTATTTGTTTCTCACTTTTTTTTTTTCCAGTTCTAAGTATTTTTTTTCCTCTTTGAGCCACCTATTAGTGACTCATCAGAGAATAATCTCGATTTTGAGAAAGAAGAGTTTTGTCTTTTGAATGGCAAATGTTGTCAGAGAATTTGTGATTGATGAGAAGGTCTGCTTTCCTCCTTTTCATTTCATGCAGGATCGGTCTCAGATGATTACTTGGAGTACATGTTGTTACAATTCCCTACCAATGTGACTGCCTGGATCTGTCACGCTTTAGTCACATCAAGTCTACTTAAGGCATGTCAGTCTAACTCAGGTCATTACTTTTGCTTGGGTATGTCTATTAGGAAGAAAGAAACCTTAAAACTGTTCTTAATCGTGTCAGGCTGTTTGAGAATCTTCCTTTAGCTGATCTTATATTTCTTCTTGTTTTGTTGAAGTTTCTGGTGTAGTTAGATTTTTATTTGGTATACTACTTTGTAATTGGCAGTTGTTGCCCATTCTTGTTAATGATACTTATTTTACTTATTAAAAAAAAAAAATTATTTGGTAAGGAGTTTGCTTTGACTGAAATGATGTTTAAAGCTTATGAATTTTCATGGAGGTTACTCTTTTCGAATTATATCAAAGTAGCGGATTCTTTGTAGTGTAATTACATGTCTTTACTTTCTCTAAAGGTTAAAATTTGTATTATCTAAATTGTAATGAATAATAATTGAAATTTTTATTTATTTATCTACTCCTTGCTTCATAAAATCTTAGTTTAAAATGGATAGTATTTATTTTTCAATGATAACTTGGTCATCTCATCGATGAATTCTAACTTCTTGATTTGAGGTATTTGTTTGTTTGAAGTATTTGAGAAGATTTAGAATAATTGAGAGTATAAAATTTTTACTGTAGTTTACATATCCTTTTTTTCTTAATTTAAAATTAACCTACTCCTAAAAAAAGAGCTGGTGAATTAGAAACAGTCCATTGAGATAAAATATTTTTTCATAATAATTATGGAATATAAATATCATATTCATGGATCATGCTTGTCATTACATTTATAATTCCTATTTTAATAGGAGTGAGGAGAAGATCATTTGAATATTCAAATTTATTTTTGCCTCTGACAAAAATTGTTCTATGCACTTCCTTGCAGGCGGTCGGTGTTGCCTCTTTCTCAGGGACTACTGCTGCCGCTTCGGCTGCTGCCATCAGGTGAATTTTAAATTCATTGATTTTTTATTGCGTTTTTGTAATTTCTTTTGTTTAAACTTCAATTGTGTGTGCGCGCGCACGCAAGTGCGTGTGTGTGCGCGCGCACGCAAGTGCGTGTGTGTTTACTTCAAATGCACAAAAATGTGTTCTGTGTGGCTGTCTGCGTGCATGGACTTTTTTTCTGTATCAAAGACTCTTTTATTGGATTAAACTGCAATTTATATGATGGTTTCTACAGATGGGTGTCAAAGGATGGCATTGGGGCTGTTGGACGCTTATTCATTGGTCTGAAATAGTAAAGATAGCTAGAAGATTGAGAAGTTTGTTGTGCTGAATTTTATCAGTGACTCTCACTATCTTTTCCAGGTGGGCGGTTTGGAAATCTGTTTGATGATGATCCAAAACAATGGCGCATGTACGCTGACTTCATTGGTAGTGCAGGAAGGTTTGTGTAACAAGTTTCCCTTTAGATGTAGGTTACCTCATTTTCAGATTCTATTTAACAAGATCACTCATTTTCTATTTTAATTCATCATGCAGCATCTTTGATCTAAGTACCCAATTATATCCAACCTATTTCTTACCATTGGCATCTCTTGGAAATCTTGCAAAGGTATTCTCCTTTTTATTTCACTTGTTTATTCTGATGACTACAATCTCAACCCAAGTATGTAATATTCTTTAGTAATCACTTTTTTCGCCTAAAATAATGTTTCAGAAAAACTTAATCTTTAACTTCTCCATATCAATGTTTTGCTTATAAAAAAAAATAAAACTTCTCCATATCAATGTACTTAAAAATATCTCCAAATTATTGTGGAAGTGTAGCATAGTTATCTGGTGAATGAATTGATTATTACTGATCTACTTGAGATTGAAACAGGCTGTGGCTAGAGGTCTAAAAGATCCATCATTTCGTGTAATACAAAACCATTTTGCAATCTCAGGAAATCTGGGAGAGGTAGCAGCAAAGGTATTCTTTTATTAACGAAGCTTATTTTTGTTGTCATTCATTTTATCATATTTATTAGCTATAAACTATGTAGTTTTGCTGCTAACTGCGTTGATGATGAGGTTTTTTGCTGCTGTTGATATTATCATTTAAATTATATAGCTTGGCTTTCTTATTCATTAGTGAAGATTTTCTGTGTTCCCGCCAAATTATGTATTGAGGCAATATAAGTAATCCAGGATCACTATTTAAAGAATATATATGTTTCTCTTTCAGCCAAATCCTTCCTCTGGTCCCTGATTCCCTTTGACTAAACATAGAATAAGCAATCCCTACTATTTAGGAAACTCCTTCCTGTTAGTTGACATATGTAGGCATGCTATGGACCATCAATATTTATAATGAGGCATGCAATGCAGAGCTGTAAC
Organism: Juglans microcarpa x Juglans regia; assembly: GCF_004785595.1. NCBI lineage: Eukaryota > Viridiplantae > Streptophyta > Magnoliopsida > Fagales > Juglandaceae > Juglans > Juglans microcarpa x Juglans regia. The sequence goes on along the minus strand of NC_054602.1, from coordinate 33,447,806 downwards.
CATTTTCTAAACTACCCCAGACATGTTCTTGAACCACAAGTGTTTTATTCATATATCAGGAAGATGGAAACATTAGCATCAGCTATTGTTGTGTAGGAAGTGAGGTTTTGAAAATTGACATCTCCTTTCGTTTTCAATTAATAAGCGTTTGCAGGTTCTGTTTTGGGGGAGAAAGTATAAGCCTTCGCTTGATACCAAATGAATTTTTTATTTTTTATTTTTTTGTTCATTTACTACCTGAAAGCCAGATCAGTGCGCACACAGAGGAAAATAATATCCATTTGGGTTGGAATATAAAAATAAATTCCCACCTTTTCATAAATATTTAAGTTCTTACTGAAAAGAGAATGTTTTTCTCTTGATTGATCAATTAATTAGGAAGAAGTTTGGGAAGTAGCAGCTCAGCTTCTTGGTCTTGGCCTGGGCATACTGTTCCTGGTACATTATATATTTCAAGATGCTCATGAATTTCCTTGGTAGCAATTTCAATTTAACATAAACTAACGAACTTTTTGATTTGATGCATTTAATTGATTTTAGAATCCTGAATGCAGGATGCACCTGGACTTTTCAGATCATATCCTGTGTTGGCATTGACATGGATGAGCATGCGGCTTCTGCACCTTTGGCTACGTTATCAATCGCTTTCAGTTCTACTATTTAGCACAGTAAGAATGTTCTATATTTGGTTCCTAATCTTCTAAAAATAAAACTTAACTTGGATTATCTCATTCTTTTTTCTTTTTTTTTGACAAGTAATAAAACTTTATTAAGAAGCACAAAAGTGCAACTCTATTACACAAAATATACAGAGACACTTATCTAAAACAAATACAAGAAAATCATGAAAGTTGAGCACATTAAAGTCTATAGAAGCTGCCCAATGGAAGAGAGTATTGAAAAAGAAAGTTTTTTGCTCCTCCAACGTGCGTTAATGTTCTTCAAAGTTTCAATTGTTCCTTTTCATTTAATGCACCAAATGAGACAAGTAGGAACCATCTTTCATACTGTTGCAACTTGTGGGATGCCACTTAACCCACTCTAAGAGTAGAAAAGATCCACTTGTCTTCCCACTATGACCCATGCCAAACCAACCCAATTGAAAAATTCACTCCACAGCACTGGCAATCTTGCAGTGATGTAAACAATGATGAATGGATTCGCCACTACTTCTTACAAATACAACACCAATCAATCACAATGATGTGCCTTTTCCTTGGATTTGTGGTGAGAGTTTTTCCAAGAGAGGCTTGCACAAAAAAATGCAGCTCTAGAAGGGACCTTAGTCTGCTAGATACTTTTCAAGGAAATGGGTTTTATCATGAGGAATAAGGACGTTGTAGAAGGAATGAACATTGAACATCCCTCATCTTCAACTAGTGGAATACAACTTGTTAAAGAATTCAGTGAAGGCATCTACCTCCCACTCATGAGCCCCTCTAGTAAAGCTTATATTCTAGTGAGAGAAATTACTAGATATCTCCCAATGGTCCACCACATAGAAGTATCCTTAGCACTTATAACACTGTACATATCCGGAAAAGCTTTATTGATAGCTATATTTCCACACTACATATCATGCCAGGATCTAATCCTAGCTTCTTCTCTCGCCTCAAGTTGAGAATGGTTAGAAAACTTTCCTAAATCTTTTCTTCAGTAATCCCACCCCCATGAGGCCCATGGATCTCATTAACCATCACCCACCCAACGCACATCCCTATTTGGAATCTACTATCGCTCTCAACAAAACTTTATCACTCATTTTGATGGCGCCAAAGCCACTTCCCCAAGAGTGCATCATCAAATTAGTGTAGGTTTAAACTCCCAAGCCATTCCTAAGATTAGATAGCATACATTGTCCAATTTAACAAGATGAAATTTGACCTCTACCTTACCCACCCTAGAGAAAGTCTCATTTCTACTTCTCTAGGCATTTAGCCACACTAGAAGATAGCAGAAAAAGAGACATGGAACGTGTAGGCAAATTAGAAAGAATGCCTTGGACATATACATCCTCTTCCAGCCAACCAACAGACGCTCAATCTTCTCAATAACCCTATCTCAATTGCCTTGGCCTTGAAAGTGGCCCCAAATGAAGGCTGAGTTATTTCATAGGTAAAAAGGACACTTGGCAACATATATTGGAACCAAGTCAAATTTTGCCAAATTAACCTTCAAATTGGAAAGCAGAAGATCCGTTTGATTAGTAGGCTGTTTTCTCTGTTTTGCTTCCTTAACAGATAAATCTGAAGCGTGCTCGTCTGCTGGTAAAATCACATGTTTTGCACTCTACTGTGCCGGGTAAAATTTAAAATATTTTTAGTCCTTTGCTCAACATACATTTTATTGACTTTATAAAAAATGACCAATCTTTATGATAGGTTGATTTCAGGATGTGTTGCGTGCAACAAGGAAGAAAATATTTTATCATGGCAAAGATTCATGAAGCCATTAATTACATTTGGCGTGTCCTTGGAGGAGATGGTTGGTGGCGAGAAATCTCTTTCCATGGTATTGCCTTGATTACTCTTCTACTATCTTTTATTACATTGTAACGCTGTCTTTTATTGCATTGAGTAGAGATGTTAACTAGTCATTTATAATGCAACAGGTAAAAACACTTTTGAAATTATATGAAAAGGAGCAATACATTCTCGCGGTGAACCAAAAGCAAGGAGAATTTGAGGTCTTTGTCTCGTTCAAGGTATGCATGTAAATTATTTGTCAGGATATACTGGCTCAGCTTGGTCAAACTCTCTACATTTCACTGCAGGTAGGAGCTACAAGTGTTTCTGTCTTGCGTAGTGTGTGGCAGGCTTATTGGCTACATGAGAACTGGGACAGTTCAGATGATGTCTTCCATCTGCTTGCTCAAAGCATAGTGCAGATGGAAGATAGATTTGAGAATTTCATCCAACAGTTAAATAAAGCTGGTTGGGATACACATCAAATAAATATGAGGGTCCCTAAGGAAATTGCCATCGATGAAGTGGCACCCATTTAATTGTTCAAGTTAAGGCTATCAAAATGTCTGATTGTGGGGTTCGATCTTCTACACTGTTATGCGATTTTTCACTCTCCGATTAAATGGACATGATGTGGCATGCATCAAATTGATGTTATTGACGAAGACGACCAGACCCTTGTGCCAATTTTATCCAAAAATAAAGGAATGGAGGAGTTATTAGAGAAATTTGGCTAGGAAAGCTACTGTGACATGAATACCATGACTGCTAATCTCTGAGGAAATATGCTGGGAGGATGGTTATGGTTGTCGAAGTTGGCCACCGGTACTAGTTGAAATGGAATCTTTTACAGTCTTTTTATCTGAACCATGTCCACACAGTTCTATTAGGGATTGCCAATGGCGGTCTCGATTTGACTGGAAATTTATTTCCTCTTTAATTGATGTAAGTTTTGGTTTCTCTGGTTCTGGGTCATGATCTATCCCAGCACGGTACCGCTTCTGTTCTTTTAAGCCTCTTCTCTCGGGAAAAATTATGGGAGTTACAGTTACTACTTACATTTGGGCCACCCACCTCTTTCCATCGCTTGCGATTGCTTCTTCTGGGTCGCCCGAAGAGGTGGGTGTCCAGACTCCAAAGCCCATCCGTGATGATCACTCACAAGGGTCATCCCATTCATTACGGGTGAGTTTGGATCTCAAAATCATCTTAATTCATCCATCTTATCATTACAATTTTTTTAAATTTTTACACAAAATATAATAAATAATTTAATTTTTCAAATCTCAAAATAATAATAATATTTAAGAATAATATTTAATAATATTTTATTTAACTCTCAACTCAGTTCAAAATTTAGAAAAAATAATATTTTATATTTTCCAAATGTTATTATCTTTTTCAAGATTTTTCAGTTTTCTAATTTAATATTAATTTATTTTTTACTCATTTCAATTTTTTTATTTCTTATGCTTTTGCAATTTTTTGTTTCTTATTTCTTTAAATGTTTTATGAGTATATGAGAGCCCAATTGGGCCGTTTTTATCTTTAACAAATTGACCTCAACTGATATTATATGTATCTTAAATTTGTAACAGCCCAGTGTTATAGCACTAAAGTAGGAAAGCGGAGGCCCCATAAAAACTTGGCGGTGATCCTTAAAATGAACATAAAGTCCTAGAAAGTAGCAGGGTTTTCCACATTGTCGGCGCCTAAAAAGTAACACCCGGCGTGTTATTTCATAAGCAGAATCTTCAAATCCCTAGAAACTTCAGGTATTTATTGTTGTGAAATGATATTTCCTTAAATAATTGTATGCAATGTTTATTTTTTTCAAAAGAGGAATCACCCTCTCATGATTTAGGATGGGGTGGTAGACTAATAAGGTAGTTGATTGATCTTAGGGTGGGCCCACCATCTAACTTTGGTCTTAGGGTGGAGGGTGGCTCTATTTATTTTTACAAAGTGTTATTCTGATTTTTTTTTTTTTTGTTTTTTTTTTTTTTTGGTTTCGTACCTCTAAGTTGGAGAAATATGATGGGGGTGAATGAATATGATACACGTGTCTTAAAAGTGTCAATTTCTATATTAATTTCTTATTAGATGGACTAAGTTTTTGTAATGATTTGATCAATGAACTGTAATTACAATTTAACTAATATTTTCGGAGTATTATCTTAGATGCCAATTGAACCTTTTTTAAACAATATTATTTATATCAAAGCCGATGTAATAATGTCATGGGGGCATTGAACATTCAATGCAATGTGAACTTACGAATCTCATATTCAGAGACGACGAAGTTGAATTAGTTAATTTATCGCGACTAGTCAATTTAGATTATAGATTTGAACGCTGTTTTAAAATTTTATTCAGTTATTATATTTTGTTAGCCGATTGTTGGCTTATTAATTTCCAATCCTTTATTTTACTTTTCAAATGAATGATCAAGATATGTAGAACTCTAAAGTTCTAAATTTCTTGAGGATGTTGATGTCATTAGCAATTCTTACTTTCTAAAAAATGTTTGGGTTTGAATCTAACTTATTGAATCAAAAATCTTTCTTAAATCCAAATAGTTTTCACAATAAAAAAAAAAAAAAAATTCATATGTTATTATTCACCACCTCACACTCTATAAAAAATACTTTCATACGTTATAAAAAGTTATAAGTATAAAATGTGAATAGTTACTGATTTGAAACAAAACTCGTCCACAATATTAACAGATGTATTATGCTCAAAGCAAATTACCGACAACTCCAATCATGCATCTAGAATGAATCAATAAATAAGTAATTGAACGTCCCTTGGGGTTGCAAGCTCCCAACTACATGAGGAGAAAAAAATAATGCAAAAGACATGATTGGATTAGACCTTCTTTTTAACTTGATTGAGTAGGTAGCTCATAGTTATCCATAAGCAACAAAACATTGTCCTTTGTCCCAACCATACACCAAAAGCATTAAATAATTTCAGCTGAGGCCCAATAATAATTGACAAATTCAACCTTTACTAATCTAACCAATTGGGCAACATAATTTCAAGGTAACCAACCTTAAAAAAAATTATTAAAATGGAAACATATGATGTAATACATCTACAGATCTACTTCTTGTTTGTACCATACAATTTCCAATTGGTTAGACAGTACAGCTGGGTTTCCTGTCGGAGACCAATCTATGCTAGAACCTTCAAGGACCTAACCACCAACTGTGGGATCCACCGGTAACGGTTAGACTAACTTATGCATGCTCTACTCGTGTCAGTAGATGATGCCGCCACCTTCTCCCGTTATTTGTTTCTGTTCATACAAAACCAGATTTTCTATCCCCCACTCTCATCACCCGCTGAGGCACGCACACCCATGAAACATTCACCACGAAACGACACCTCAGCGCAACCCAGAAGTGTCCAATTATGTATGGGAGAGTGGATATATCCTTCCTTGGAAGTGATAATGTTAGGAATTCGAGGTTTGATGATGAGCAATTTGGTCATTTAAGGAAGCCACCGGCTGCCTCACATTAATAAATAGTAGAGATGTGTATATACATTTAGAGATAAATATATTATATTACTATTACGTGTGTTCCAAGCCAAAGCCAAAGCCAAAGCCACATCCCTCTCTCTCCCTGCCTCCGAAACCACTCGAAAGTGCAAGAATTTCTGGGACGACGCGAGGCTGTTAAGCCCGAAATATTGTTATCTGAGAGAAAAGGGTTAAAAAAAAAAAAAAAGAAAAACAGAAGCTATTGGGCCGTTGATTTAAGTATTGCGAGTAGGTTGATTTGAGTGTATTTTGGTTTTGTGGGTATTGGTGGTTTACAGCCGTTGAGGTGGGAGTGAATGGGTGGTGGAGTGTGTTAGGATTATTGGGTGAGCCGTCGGTGGATGAGTTTAATCGGAGAAAAATGCGCAAGTCTTTCAAGGATTCCCTTAAGGCCCTCGAAGCTGATATTCAGTTTGCCAATACCCTGTAAATCTCTCTTTTGCCTTTTTATTTCACTTTCACTTTTTTCTTTTGTTGGTGGGTTTTAGTTTATGAAACGAATTTTCGGGATTCTCTCTGTGATTATGAGAATTTTATTGTTGAAAATTTTCTCTCTCCATGATTTAGCTGCGAAACAAGTTTCTGCTGTTTATTCACTTCCTCTGTGTTTTTGGGTCACTCTCTTTTTCATTTTTTTCGCAGCTTAATTGGAATATATTTTTAAGAAAAGAATGTTATGAAAAAACCCATGAAGGAATGGCTTTTAGAATTGAATTATGACGGTTGTATGTGCAATATGTTTATGACCAATTTGGAGAAAATTGTGGTTCATTCTAACTACCGTTATTGATTCTCTTTTCGATGGGCTCTAAGTGGTTATCTTGGATTACTGTTATCGAGTTCCGGCACTTATGTTTGGAATTTAGCCTTTTCTTTTCCTTGCTGAATTTCAAAGGTGACTTTTGCCACCGGTTTTACAGTTTTTTTATTTTATTTTTTGTGCGTGTGGTATTTTGTTGTGTTTGACCGTGTGAAACCGTGATTCCCCCGGAACATGTACACGTATATATTTAAATGTGTTCGATTGGAGCGGTGGGTTTGAAGGCAATGCAAAAACCTGAGGAGTGACCGGAAGTGACTATCCTTTTTTAGATCTGTAACTGTGTGCACTGTCAGACACAAACAATCAAAGCTTGTGTAGCTCCATTTTCAATTCTCACTGTAAAGCTGAGATTTTAAGCCTTTTATATTTTTTAAGAAAGTGGTTGACTGCAGACTAAGTGCTATATTCTCATTGAAACCAATATTTGAACATCTCTGAACCCATTGCATAATTTCTATTTTGTTAGGCTCTTGCATTGCTTTGATTGCATTTCATAAATCTTCTGCTTTTGATATATTCTCATTAGTCCTTTTTTTTCCTGAACAGAAAGAAATAACTCAATCCATCGGGTATATTCGGCAGGTTTTGTTAGAAATGATGGTTTTTAATAGTTAAAGTATGTCATGTTGATGCAGGGCTTCTGATTATCCAATGGAATACGATGGTGCATGTCTTCAGATGAGATTATCCTACTGTCCTGCTGCTCATTTCTTCCTCTTTCTTGTTCAGTGGACTGATTGTCACCTTGCTGGTGCCTTGGGATTGCTTAGAGTTCTCATATACAAGGTAAATTTATTTTGTATCGTTCTTTCAGATCTATTAATTGGTATTTTGGTTTTCAGTCTCTTTCTTTGATTGCCGTAATTTCTATTTAAAATCTAATTGAGCAGTAGGCTCCTTTATTTTGTGAAGGTTGTTATAGTTTGGGTTTGCCACAGGTATATGAAGATGGGAAGACCACCATGTATATTCATGAGAGGAAAGCCACTCTAAAAGAGTTCTATGGTAATAGGTTCCAAAGAAATCTTCTGTCAGCTTCCTGGATTTTTTTTTTTTTTTAATTCCAACCGTGTAGGAATCCAAATTCTTAGCATTTTTTTCTTCAAGAACAGGTGTAATATTTCCCTCTTTAATGCAACTTCAAAGAGGAATCACTGATGTGGAAGACAGGAAGCAGAGAGAAATTTGTGCTGCCAAATACAAGAGAAAATATGAGACGGACAAAGGAAAGCTCTCTGAAATTGATTTAGAGAGAGAAGAAGAATGTGGAATTTGCATGGAGATGAACGGCAAGGTTGTATTGCCTATTTGCAACCATTCAATGTGTATAAAGTGCTACCAAAATTGGTATGCTAACTGTTACACAATTTTCTGGCTATTTTTATCATATGTGTCTGCAATCTATCATCTGCACTTGGTTGTCCAATGAAAGTAATAAAGATCGTGTACTTGTTTATTAGATGGGATCGGGCGGGCGGGGCGAGCCGGGGGGGGGGGGGGGGGGTGAATATCTTTCAATTGATGCAATTGAGTACCTAAGGCTCGTGGCCTTTTGTTGTTGCATACTAACTGTGACACATTTTGTGGAGGGAGTGCGCATATCCATGGTCTTTATCATAGAGGATTTTCTTGAGGGACAAACGATTTTTAAGAGAGAGGCTTCTCTCGGTCTCTCACTGATTCACATGCTCACACACACACACACATGTCAGAGCTTGTGAATTCCAGATTTGTTTACCACAAAACTCACTATCTCATTCAATTGCAACTTTCCCCTGTAGATTTACCATGTTCTTTGCCATCATTGTTAAGGTCTTTGTGTTGCAGAATGTACTTTATCCTTAACGGTTTGCCAGGTTCTTTTTATCAAACTCGTTAATCAGATGCACCATATTTTGTCCTGTTTAATGATTGAACTTGTTCAGAATGCATTTATGGGAGGATTTTAGCCCCTTCCAGGACTCATCTCAGAAATCATGGTAGATCGCATTTGTAGGAGCTGTTAAATACTTCTTTCCCTGAAAGACATTATGCTATCAGCTTGAGGAACACATTTTCTCATAATTAAGATCCTTAGAACCTAGGCAGGCGTTCAGAAAAGCCTGCTCATTCTGGAATACACTGCCAACCAAAGACAGTATCAGTAGACTGTAATCTTGGCCTGATCTTTTACACAAACTTCCAAGTGCTAAATTTATTCATTTATGCTATGTTAGAACTTATCAAAAGCTAAGTGTTTGCTTTATGTTAGATTCATACAATAAAAACCCGAACCTCATTTCATTAACAAGTCAAAAAGTCTATTTCTGTTAAATAACAGATCACAAAGTTATGCATATATTGTCTTTCCTGTATTAGAAAACATATTTCTGTGAGATTTTTAGATAGGTTTTTTTATTTTGTTGCGGTAGTGCACTGTTTTTAGAGATGCATATATAGGTCTTATCTTTTGCATTCTAGCCAAAGTGATGGACAATCTAATCATCAAAATATCAACTGGAAAAGAACAGGAGATAGATTCTCTCTATGTCAAGGATCCAACTTTAGGTTTCATCTAAATCAGCAAAACTTGAAACTATTCTTTCTTTAGCGATATTGATGTATTCATTGCTGGTTGTGATATTGTCTGTGCCCATACACTGAATCTGCCGCTTGTGTTGATTGCTTTCAAACGTGATAGTGCCACTAGATTTAGGGCCTGGAGTGAATTGTATCTTCATGTTTGGTCATTTCTTACCTGTATAAGTGCACAACTAGAAAGACTTCACTGCATCCCCCACCCATATAAAATGTGTGGTCAAGATTTTATCTCTACTGGTAGTAACTACACTTTTTAAGTTGTTCATCATGTTTTGTTGCTTCGTGGTTGCTTAGGCGTATACGATCTCAGTCATGCCCCTTTTGCCGGGATAGTCTCAAAAGGGTCGACACAGATGACCTTTGGATCTACATCAGTAACAATGAAATCGTCGATTTGTTCACTATCTCCAGGGAGAACGTGAAGAGACTTTTTATGTACATCGATAAGTTGCCTGTCATTGTTCTGGAGCCCAGATTTGATTCATACGACCCTTATCGCCGTTAACAGACTAGATGCTGGCCGGGCTGGTGAAAAAACTTGTACATAACATTTTGTGAATTGTACATAATTCATGTCTCCTGCAAGATGGCTGATAAGGTAAATTGCTTTCAGCATACCTCAAAAGTAAATTATTTGATTTTTTTACTTTTGTTGATATGCATTATATTTTATAGTTTGCAGTACATCATAGAAAGGTTGACATGGCTCAAACTTTGTGCAGTATATTATAATTTTGAGTGATTATAATACTCTGGCTGTGCACTTAAGATATGGAGATCATTTTTTTTTTTTTAATATTTTTAGAAAGAGTTTATTAGTGATTTTGCTCTCCCTTTGAAAGTGTTCTGCTTGTGCCTGTAAGCCTAAAAGAAGGTTCTGCCAAACCGCCGCTCCGGTTTTGTATATGGCTTATTATATCCATGTCTTCCAAATGTGTTGAGTTCCACACTGCCATTTCGAAGGGCACATTCCACGGCTGGTGGTCACTCGATCTGGCGGGGAACCTCGGAAACATGTGCACGCTGTGATGTGGCAGAAATAGGACACCCACCCAAAGACCAAAAACTGCTTAAAGTACCACTCCCCCTCCTTTTTCTTTTCTTTCTTTTCTTGTTCTTTTATTAATACTTTATAAGAAAGTACAACGTCAAGCATATACAACCGTATTTCTACAAATTACTCTTACTAATAGCACGGATTAGTTAAAAATTAAATTAATTGAGTATTTAACTATTATAGACCAAAATATGTTCACAATGGATTAGCTAAATGGAATTTAGCTATAGTGACTTTCAAAAGTTTTTTCAAATTTGAAGGTTACTGTACATGATATCAAATATATATTTTATCAATTATTTCTCTTCCTTTTTTTCTATCACATATTTTATCACAATTGATATATTACTTTGAGTTAGTGATATATTAATTTAATTGGAATATGATTATTAATTATTATATAATAGGTAGAATAGTAAAATATGATAAAATTAAATAAATTAATAATTAAAATTTTTCTATAATTTTGAAATTATTAGTTACTAATTATTATATAATGAATAAATAGATAATGTAATGTGGAAATTGATGTGAATAATCAAAATTAAATTTATCTTATATTATTTTATTGTTATATAATAAAAAAATAGATATTCCAATGTAAAAATTTATGTAAATGGAATAATAAAAAATTTATCTTACATTCATAGAAAAATATCATTTAACTTTGAGTAATCCATTGAAGATGCTCTTATTGGTCAAACTGGGAAATTCAGAAAATTCAAAAGCAAACGTGGCACAACAGCACAGCCTCCTGAGCGTTGATGCACAATATGTTGGTAAGGCCTCGTTTGTTTTCATAAGATGAATTGAGATGAAAATTAAAATTTAAATAAAATATTATTAGAATATTTTTTTAATATTATTTTTATTTTGAAATTTGAAAAGGTTGAATTGTTTATTTTATTTTATATGAAATTTTAAAAAAATTATAATGATTAGATGAAATGAGTTGAGAAATTTTGTGAAAACAAACGAGGCCTATGTTTTTGCTAGATCTATAAAAAAAAATTATTGATACCGGGTGTCCGGAACAACATCACGACTAATTCTGGGAGTGCATAAGGTTTCAACAAAGAGTTTTCGTAACTACATTTTGAGTAATTTAAAGAAAAAATATCTTAGCTTAGAGGTTAAGTTTGAACCTTAGACATGTAAGAGCATATTGCAACCATAACCAAACTTGTCAAAAGATAAACAAAACCACTATGAAACTTAAACTGGAGTCTAAGGGTGTTAGGGAACACAATTGTTTTTAGACTACTTTATTACTATTCACAAATAGTTTATTATTATTCACAAACTATTCACTATTATTTACAGATAATCTAAAATATTCTTAACATCCAAACAAAGCCTAAACCACATATATGCCTTCCATGTAAAAATTTATATGTCTACTTTATTTTATGCATGAGTCACCTAACTAGTTTAAGCTAAAGTTCCCATTGTAGTCCTTATTATCTAGTAGGTGACTAGGTCCACATTTTTTTCTTTTCTCCATGCTACTTGCAATTTCCCTTCACAATCAGGTCATATCTCTCCAGCCAATTCGAACCCAATGCACTTTTAACTTTAACCGTTCTGAATAATTTCGCAGGAATCCAGCTTATGTTCAACGAAAGAGTTACCGATCGTAACAGGTTAAAGAAAACAAGGACGATGCTGTCAATCGAGTTTTGACTACAATAAATCAAGAAGCATTAGACACAACAAACATGATAAGAACATTCCATCGGTACTAATAACAAAACAAAAAAGCATAACTGAAATGCAAGTAAATGACAACGGTGCCCTTGGATACGATAATGGGCCCCACTATTACAGCTAATAACAATTTAACTGAACTAAGGACAAGCCCATATTATAATAACCCACACTGTCTGAATTAAACCTACCGGCCCATGTAAACATATGGCCCACCAACATCCAACATATTATAATAAGTCTTAACTGAGTCTTCTTCCTCACTTCAGTTCACTTCCCGAGGGTTCCCAATCACATGGCAGGCAACACAAAGAATTACAGGCAAGACAACACAGAACTAAAAGCATATTAAGAAATTCTGCACTAGCTCCATCCTCTTCATCATTCACTTCAGATTCTGACCAGTCTGGCTCCACATCACCATCATCTGTCGTGCTCTCCTTATATATCAACATAAACATGAAAGATGCAGTAGTAAACAAACCTTCCAAATTACCAAGATTAGAAAACTAAAATAAGAATAAGATATAATAATGTATTCACCTGCTTCTTGTTGTATGCTGCTTTCATAAGCTTCTCGTACTCGGACTTCCTCTTTGCAGCCTTGGCTTCATATTGAGCTTTTTCCTTCCAAACCAGGCAATAAAGCTCAAGTAAAAAAACACACGGTCGAATCCAAAAACAACATCACAAAGTTTTTTTCAACAAAAGGACCATCTCTCCACCACTAAATGCTCTAATCTAAAAACTGTCCTTTCACCAGAAGACCATGTGCTTATAGCCGAATGACCTTAACTAAATCCATATTCCATTATCAACCTCACTAGAACACCCATCTCTCCCTCAATGGATTGAAGGGCTAAAACCACCATGGATCGTTTGGAATATGTCAAGTCAATAATGCTTCAGGCAATTAACAATGACTTTCAAAGAGGTTTCGTATCAAGAAGTAAATCAAATGTTTTCATACATGGTTTATATCTTGCAAGAGCTTTTCAGACAGTTCGGCTATTAAGTAGAGGAAAACAGCTTCAAAGGACGGAAAATCCCCAAAATATTGGTATTTTGTCATTACTACCAAATAGATAAAAAAAATAATAATAAGAGTTCTTACAGCATCAGACATGGATTTCCACTTCTGTCCTCCAGCTCTCCCAACCTTTAATTAAAGCAAACAAGGAATGAATCAGTTGGCTTTTAGGGGAAAAGAATTGCATTATCATACAGAAGCAAGGCAAATCTTATAATGTCAAATATAAAATAAAATCTTACAGCGGACACAGCTTTAACATCAGGGTGCTCTTTCTTGAAGTCCTTCCTAAACTCCTCACTATTATATTGACATGATATGTATCAGATTGATTTTCAAACTCACCTCTCCCAAAAATCAAGAAAATTTTCTAGAGAAAGCAACAGAGGAGAGATACAAACAGGAACACAAAGAAAGCACTGGCAGGTCATTTAGGTTTATTTGGGTCTTTCTTAGCATTTCTCTGCTTCTTCTGTTTGACACTCTTGTCAGCCTTTGTCATGGATTTTCGCTTCCCAACCTTCCTGAAAAATTGAATATACATGATACATCACTACAATATTCCTGTATACGCTGTATGCACCATTAAGTATGTGACATCAGAAATCGATAAACCTGATAACATAGCAGATTGGTTGTGAAACCAGTATCCTAAAATAAATTTACTTAAGAGCATATCTTAAGCCTAAAGCCTAAAACAATGCATGGAAGAACTAACCTTTCCTCCACAGGCTTCAAAGCTTCATTTGAGTAATTAGCAACCCCCTTACTCTTCATCGTTTCAATCTCCTGTATAAATAATAGCATCGTAATGGAGTAATTCAATACATAGTTAACTGTGACACCGCCTTCAAATGTTACAAAAGGGTGAAGGCAATGGCTGAACAACAATGAGAGAAGAAGCAAAAGCTTGGTTGAAGCAGCCATGCCAGTGTAACAGTGTTCCAACAATACAAGTCAATGCACCATACCTAGACACATATATTTAACCTCTAAAGAGCATTAGCATTGGTATAGACAAAGACAAAGGAAAAATTTGGCTAAAATCACATGTTTTGCCTTCTGCCTATTCCATTCAAATAGATGGAGAACAGTAACCTTCCAAATATGTAGATTTACTGTAGAGCGTAAGCAAAAAAAATGCATTTGCCTCTTCCAATGTAAACAATTTAGTGGGGTTGTTAGCTAAATCTTGGTTTGCATTTACATTTGCCTACACCAATGTTAGTGCTTAAAAAAAGTGAAACAATAAAATAATGTGGTTTGCCTTTGGACAGATTAGTCCACATACCCTACTTTTAATGACTTGAAGCAATTTGGTTCGAACCCCTTTTTTTTTTTTTTTTTTTTTTTTTTTTTTTTTTTTTTTTTTTTTTTTTGAGAAAAGTTTGGTTTAAACTTACACTTAACAAATGTTGTAGGTAAGTACACTTCCTTAACAAAACAAACTTAAATCCTTTGCTATCTTTTTTTTCTCTCCGATGTGAATATTGCACCAACTTCGAATCAAACAAAACTCCAAAGGGGAAAAATCAATCAACTCGTTACAAGAAGCTCTGCATGATCCTGACAAATAGTCATCCAAAACAGACGGCACGCACACAGAAGAAAATCAAGTTACAAAAACGCAAGCATATAAAGAGAGAGTCTCGATCATAAGATTCTACCAAAAAAAGGAAAAATGGGCATGAGTATAAATATTCTATTAACAATCTGTCAATACCTATCTTTCTTTTTGGTTTCTTTTTAAGCCCGAAGATTTATGCTGTGCTTTGTTTTGAAGGTTTAGTAAAAAATAAAATACACACGCCGTTGATATATAAAATCTTCTCAGCAACCAAACGGAGACTTAGCCACTCAGGACGGAAAAAAACGGCGGAAAGGATCTGCAAAGACAGAGGTACCTTTGAGGAAAGGAGCTAAGAGGCGGAGACTCTTCCACGAGCAACGAGAAAAATACGAAATGAAACAGAGAATCAGAGCGAGAACTAAGAAGCGAAGGAAACACCGGGAAAGAAAGAAAGCAGTAAGCACGGGATGTACGAACGAGAGAAATTAAATCCTCGTTTAATTCAAAACTACTTCAAATCATTTCATTTTATTATTATAATTTTTTTAAAATTTTATATAAAATATAATAAATAATTCAAATTTTTTAAATATCAAAATAATTTTTATAAAATTTTATATAAAATATAATAAATAATTCAATTTTTATTTTATAATTCACAAATTATCTCAATTTATTTCAACTCAAAATCAACCCACTCACTCAGTAAAGCAACCGGAACAGCCAGTAAACTTTTCCTAGGATGGTCAACCGCACTGCAGCCGGTTTCCATCAAAGAGGCGCGAAATTTGTGTGTTTGGAATGTGACAATGGAGATATTTATTTAAGCTCCAGAAATCTGACACGTGGCTATTTGGGGGACCCTGTGACGTTGAACTGCTCGGGCATTGACACTTCGACCTTAACGTCACCGCACCGACCTGAAACGCAAGAGTTTTTTATAAGAATAGTAATGCTAGATTCGAATATCTAAATAATGTATATTTTAAAAAAAAATGAGATTTATAATTAAGAAAATAATTTTTATATGAAAATTTTACATTTATCCAATTTTTTTAAAAAGAATATTCGAGACTTGCATATCTTAAGACTGTAAAATTCATTTCTTTATTAAAATTCTTGAATCTACAAAAAAATTTGAAGATTATAAATTATCATATTTTAATGTGAGCAAATTGTATACTTTTATTATTATAAAATAAATCAAATATTTTGTATGAAACTATATTAATTCATAAATTACTTTTGTATAAAATTTTAGTATAGACTTGGTACTTCTTTATTTAATATATTATTGCCCTAGAATTACAATTATAACAAAAATAGTGCTCTAACATATTAAACTTGCAAGTAGCAAAATTCTTAAAATTATATTGCAAAATTCTCATTTATTTGATGGAATATGAAAAGAATGCTGTAACCGTAAGTATTATGAATTAAAAGGGTAAAATTAAAAATGCATAAATATTTATGAAAAAACATAAATATTAGTAGTGTTTTAGAAAACAATAATCCTTGCAATTTCATTTAAAATATATAATATCTACTGAATGTAAAATATAGACTCCCAAGTCCTATATCTTTCGCTTAAGTACATCCCCTTGTCATTGTATGTGTGATTTTTTTTCACTGGATTACTGAAAATTATGCGTTTGGATAGTAAGGTATTCTCAGATATTCTGTGAATAGTAGGTGAAAAAAAATAATAATAATAAAATATTAAATAATAATGAATAGTAATAATAAAATAATAAATAGTATTAAAATATTCTCACCACCCGAACTATGCTAACCATAATCATAATCATTTTATCAAGTCATGAGCTAGATGTATATCAAGGGGCAGTGAAATAAATGTATTGATCAAATCAAGCCATGAATTGAGTTTATATGTGCAAAGGGAAATTGGCACAATTCCAATTGCTACCACGGAAAACAAATGCAACAAGAGACATTGATCTATTCTAAACTACTGCATGGATCATCAGTTTATCTAGAGAGCTGCATGAAACGACATGAATCATGCATACCAAACTGAATCCATTTCTCCACTAATCCAAAGTTCGCATCTACTAACTATTTTGGTGTCACCAAAAGAAGTTGATAAACAAAGTAAAGTTTAGTTGCTTCTATTTTTTGTATGTAAGCAGTAAGATGCACATATTTTTTAAATATGATTACTTTTACTAGAGATTTGTAACTATTTTTCACCCGATCCTAACCGTTGAAAAGTCTTACTTCTGACCAACCTGAAATTATTTTGAGTCAGGAAGAAATATTTCCGAGCCGAAATGGTCAGGCCAAAAAAATCTATATTTTCGACCCCACCCGCTTCCAATTTTATTTTTATATTTATTTTTTATTTTAATCAAAATTTAACGACATCATTTAACATATAATTTTGATAATGCAAATAAATAATCGGGTATGACGTCAGCCCATAACTTTGAAAATATTCCCCAAAAAAAAAAAAAAAAAATTTGTCGGGTCGGATCGGAAATTTGGCTTCATTGCACAGCTAAACACAGATTTAGAAAATAGCCAAATTCGTTTTTATATATATTTATCAAAAAAAATGATAGTTATAATTATAAGTGTGTAAGTATCATATAATTAATTTAAAAAAATAAATAAATATAAGATTTATATGAAATAAATTAATTTTTTTATAATAAATTTTTTTTTTTAAATAATTATATAATATTTATATATTTTATGATTACATGTAAAATTACTCGTTTACTAATATTTTTTAAATCAGTAGGGTCGATAATATTTCAAGTTGTTTTTTTATGATGAATAAAAAAAAAAAAAAAATCTCTTTCGGGATTTTCTCGCAACCTCAACCACAAAAGAGAACTCAGAGGACGTCCAATTTCGTGGACGAGCAAAGGGGTCAGTGGCCGGACCCCACTAGACCACTCCGAGATAAGGCAGAGATAAGGCAGAGATAAGGCCTATAGCCTCACGCCCGTCAGATGGATACGCTTCTCCATCCAATGACCCAAAATCCTCAGCTCTGGTTATCCACAAGACCTCAGATAATCCATTCGTCTCCTTCACCAAATATAATCCATTGGTTTCAACAATTAAAATCACCCATTCTCGAACTTCCTGCCACTCTTCAGCCCCACCGCCATGGCTGCAACCACTGCTGCTGCTACTTCCTCCTTCATTGGAACACGTCTGCCAGAAGTTTACTCCAACTCCGGCAGATTCCAAGCCCGATTTGGATTCGGAGGTAAGAAAAGCCCGCCCAAGAAATCGGTAAAGCCCACTACCGATCGTCCTCTCTGGTATCCGGGAGCCAAAGCTCCGGAATGGCTGGACGGGAGCTTGGTTGGTGATTACGGTTTCGACCCGTTCGGACTGGGCAAGCCCGCCGAGTACTTGCAGTTCGACTTGGACTCGTTGGACCAGAACCTGGCTAAGAATCTGGCCGGCGACGTGATCGGCACCCGATTCGAGGCCGCGGACGTGAAGTCGACCCCGTTCCAGCCCTACAGCGAAGTGTTCGGCTTGCAGAGGTTCCGTGAGTGCGAGCTCATCCATGGAAGGTGGGCCATGTTGGCCACACTCGGTGCACTCGCTGTTGAGTCGCTCACCGGCGTTACCTGGCAAGACGCCGGAAAGGTACGTTCAAATCCAATCTTAATGTGGAACTCTCCCAATCTTCATAGAAAAGTTTTTTTCTGTTTCAGTTGCGCGCAATGCATGGCTTGAAACTCAATCACATTGATCTAAAATAATGTATAAATCGGTGCTTGTACTAATTCAGGTGGAGCTGATCGAAGGTTCTTCTTACCTTGGCCAACCCCTTCCATTCTCCATCACCACGTTGATATGGATTGAGGTTCTGGTAATTGGATACATCGAGTTCCAAAGGAACGCAGAGCTGGACCCGGAGAAGAGGCTTTACCCCGGCGGGAAGTTCTTTGACCCTCTAGGCTTGGCCTCCGACCCAGAGAAGAAGGCCACCCTCCAATTGGCAGAAATCAAGCACGCCCGCCTCGCCATGGTTGGCTTCCTTGGCTTTGCCGTCCAAGCTGCCGTCACCGGAAAAGGCCCTCTCAACAACTGGGCAACCCATTTGAGTGACCCTCTCCACACCACCATTATTGACAACTTCACCTCTTAATCAAGCACCTTTCTCTCTGTAATTCCTTTGGTTTATCACCAGCATTTTACTTGGCTGAGTTATAGTCTGTACTTTCCTTGTAAAAATATGTATGACAATTACTAGGCTAAGCAGCCTGTTGAGTGCCTTTTATTATCAAGATGTGCAAGTGTTGTGCGCGCGCGCCCCTATTAAAAATAATATAAACAGGTGGATCTCAATATCATAGTCCATAAACATGGACATGATATTAACAGGTACATCTTAAGGGAGACTACACCTTTCGACCGTTTGGTTACCTCGAGTTCGAGAAAATAGAAATGCTTTTGCTATTAAGAGATTTTATAAAAATATATCTATAAATTAATATGATTTGATATGTATATTAGATTATAAAATTATTTTTATTATAAAATAAATCTAACGTATTATATGAATTAATGTCAATTTATAGATTTGTTTTTAGAGAATTTATTTGTAGTTGTATCACTTCTTATTTAAGAATTCATCTTATCAAAATTAAATTTGGATAAAACATTTTAAGAATCTAAAGGAATTTCAATTCATGAATAAATAATGACTAAAATGTCAATAGACATTATATGGTGGTAGTCAGATTAAATTTGTATATACTATTAATGTCTAAAAATCAAACAATAGGTCAGAATGGGAGAAAGAGTCATTTTCGGCCCATTAGTGATAGTTCAAGCGTTGATTTGTATAGTGTGAAGCCCCCGATGATGGTTTGGTGTAGCTGTACGGTGTTCGTGCATACATTCATGGCAATGAACAAGAAATAAATATAGAGAAAATAAAAGAGACGAACACACAAATTTATGTTGTTCGGCATAATGCATATATCCACGAGGGTTTGGGAAGAGAAGAATCCACTATAATATGATTGTTTTACAACCTCTCATTCTCGTTGTACAATAGAGATCAAAAATCTATTGTCTAGTGAGATCTCTATTGTTGGTGCCCTGATCGTGAGGTTGAAGAAGCTAAAGGAGAAGTCGAAATAGCAGTCTGGGAGAAGCCCCCTTGAAGTCATCTGGTCCTTTCCCTTTTATCCTCTGCCCTTTCTTCCTTTATGTCACATCTCTTCTTTTCCTCCAAACACCATTTTCATTCATCAGCTTGTCCCCTCCTTCCTTCTCTATTTCTTCCTTCCTGATGAGACCCCCCACCTTGGGCTGGGCTTGGAAAACTACTTTTGGCCTATGATATTTTATCTCTTCTAGTTGCCCGCAATTCTTAAGGGTAATGTGCTCCAAAGAAAGATCTTGAGAATCTTTAAAGATAAAATATGCAATCAACATAATCCGCTAAAGTCCGTAGAGAAATAAATTACGAGAATGGGTCCCTAGTTATCCATTTCACTTGCGTTAAGCGATGAAGATTTTCGAGCACGAGACTAGACGAGAGATGGGCTCAACGGTGTTAGGTGCAAGCGCAAAGCTCTTCTTGACAAGATAAGTGGGAGACTGGCTCGACTGCATTAGGTGCGGGCGCAGAACTCTTCTTTTATGCGCATGAGAAAGGTTGGGCAGTCAAGTGACTTGCCCGCCAATTCAAGCGCCTAGGAGGCCGGGCGGTCCCTAATCTTTCCCACTTGTCAACTCATTATGAAGATGATGGTAAGTCAGGCAATCGAAAGGCTAGACTTGCTCTTTGTGGTGAGGTAGGTCGGGGTTGCCCTTAAGAATAAACTCGTATGTTGACCCCCAACGGGAATGTAGAGTAGTCATGCAACCTAGAGACTGGACTCGCGCCTCGCCTTGAGGGATGTCGAGCAATCAAAAGGCTGGACCCGCCTGTTGA
Source organism: Juglans microcarpa x Juglans regia (assembly GCF_004785595.1). NCBI lineage: Eukaryota > Viridiplantae > Streptophyta > Magnoliopsida > Fagales > Juglandaceae > Juglans > Juglans microcarpa x Juglans regia. Next base: position 33,427,083 of record NC_054602.1, on the reverse strand, counting down.
CTCTAATAGGGAGGGTAAGTAGTCTGTCAGCCGAGAGGCTGGACCCGCGCTTTGCCGTGAGGGAGGTCGGTTAGTCCATGACCTTTCCCTCCTATTGACGCTCATGGGGAAGGTAAGTAGGCTTGTTCGTTTTGTATGAATATTTATCGTTATCGAACAACATTTATTCTTCCGGCGTTTTTGTTTGATGGTGTTAGTGGATTTTTTCCTTCCAATGTGAATTATTATTAATGCTAGAGTTTGTTTGTAGTAATCTGCACTAGGTGGCCAGGGAGTCCATCGATCCCTAAGTCCACCTTAGGTAGTTGTTGAGCCCGTCGACTCGTTCCCAAAGGTAACTCGCTGGTAGCGGCTATGGCAAGAGTGTAAACACTCGACATTTGCTGGTGGAGATGTTATTCCAAGAGTAATGTCAGGTAATTGAAAGACTAGACCCGCGCTCCGCCATGAGAGAGGTCGCGACTCGTCTTTCTTTCGAGGATGGGGTGCATAACCATTCTAAAATATACTGAGTCAGTTAACATAAACAATGCAAACTTCAAATGTGAAATAACCAAACCTAGGTGGACCCGCCGTGAGGGAGGTCGCGCAGTTTGGTATATGAAATGATCAAACCACACCTTGCTGTGAGGGAGGTCGAGCAGTCTAAGACTGAACCCGCCTGTTTACTATCTACGAAAAGGTAAGTAGTCGGGCAGCTAAGGGCTAGGCCCGCGCTCTTTCGTGAGAGAGGTCGAGTAGCCTGGAAACTAGACTCGCCTTTTTAAGCCCCATGGGGAGGTAAGATGTCGGGTAGCCAGAGGGCCGAACTTGCGCTTCACTGTGAGGAAGGTCGGGCAGCCTGATGTTGGACCCGCCCGTTGACTCTCCATGGGAAGGTAAGATGTCAGGCAACCAGAGGGCTGGATGTGTGCTTTGTCATGAGAGAGGTAGCAATTTAAGGTTGGACCCGCATGTTGACTCATCACGGGAAGGTAAGTAGTCAGGCACAATGTTTTGAATACCGTACCGGACATCGTACCGGTCAAGGCACTGGAACGAAATATTTCGGTACCGATACCGTTTCGGGATAGCGTTTCGGGATAGTCGATCTATAAATAAATTATATATATAAATATATATAAAAATTATATTCTAAAATAATAGTCTATATATAAATAAATTATATACAAATACATATATATATAAATTATAAATAGTCTAGTCTGAATTGAGGGTTAAAAAATAAGTTTGTAGTTTGAAAAAATGAAAAAAAAAAAAAAAACACAGGCCGAAATATAGGCCGGTACAGGCCGAAATTGAGGCCGGTATGACCGGTACCGGCCGGTACGGCCGGTATTTTGGCCGGTACGGAACAGGTATAGTACCTATACCGGCCGGACGGCCGAAACGAAAAATTTCGGCCGTACCGGCTGGTACGGTATGAAATTTAAAACTTTGGTCAGGCAACCAAATACTGGACCCGCACTCCTCTATTTGAGAGGTCAAGTAGCCTAGAGACTAGACTCGCCTCTTTAAGCCTCACGGGGAGGTAAGATGTTAGGCAGCCAGAGGGCTAGACCCTTGCTTCGCCGTGAGGGAGGTCAGACAATCTGAGGCTAGACCCGCCTGTTGACTCATCACGAGAAGGTAAGTAGTTGGGCAGCCAATGGCTGGACTTGCGCTCGCTCCTATGTGAGAGAGGTCGAGCATCTTGGAGACTAGACTCACATCTTTAAGCCCCAAGGGGAGATAAGATGTCGGGCAGCCAGGGTCTGGACCCGCGCTTTGCCGAGAGGGAGGTTGGGCAATCTGAGGTTGGACCCGCCTGTTGACTCATCACAGGAAGATAAGTAGTCGAGCAGCCAATGACTGGACTTGCGCTCCTCCGTGAGAGTGGTTGATCAGCCTAGAGACTAGATTCGCCCCTTTGAGCCCCATAGAGAGGTAATATGTCGAGCAACCAGGGGGCTAGACCTGCACTTCGCATGAGGGAGGTTAGGTAGCCTGAGGCTAGGCCCGCCTGTTGACTCTCCAGGGGAAGGTAAGATGTCTGGCAACCATGGGGTTAGACCCGTGTTTCGTCGTGAGAGAGGTTAGGTAGTCTGAGGCTGAACCCGCCTGTTTACTCATCACGGAAAGGTAAGTGGTTGGGCAGCTAAGAGCTAGACCCACACTCCTCCTTGAGAGAGGTCGAGTAGCTAGGAGACTATACTCGCTTCTTTAAACCCCATGGGAAAGAAAACCAGGAAAATAATTATACTCTCATTTAATATGTTCAATATCAAAATAAAAAATACTTAATATAGATTGTCATCGAGCAAATATTTGTTTAGAAACCAAGTTTTTCAAATCTTTAATCAAAACTTCTTTGGCTGACTTGCAATCAATTCTAAGTAAAAACTTTTGATTTAACAGATCATCTTGAAATTTTGAAATACATAATACAATAGCTAAAATTTCATTCTTAATAGTACTACAATTCTTCTGAGCATGATTCCAACATCCTGAGTGAAAACGAGTAGTTTTTTTTTAGGATTATAAGATAATCTTTGTTTTAGGATTTCTCAATTTTCGGCTGGTTTGGATAATGAGATGAGATGAGATGGTTTTAAATGAAACTTGAACGTTGAATAAAATATTGTTAGAATATTATTTTTTTAATATTATTATTATTTGGAGATTTGAAAATGTTGAATTGTTTATTATATTTTGTGGATAAATTTGAGAAAGTTATAATGATGAGATGATATGAGATAAAACATTCTCTTAATCTAAACGAACAGTCAGAGGCATCCCGTAACGACCCAACCCAATATTATTAGGGATGAAATAGGAAAAAATTTAATGGGCCTAAAATAGGTTTAATGGGCCGTATTGGAATAGCCTACGAGCTATTAAGATTTTTGAAGTTATTGAATTTTTATGGACCATATTGGATAAGAGCATTATCATTGGCTTAGCCAAATGCATCTTTAAAATTTAGTCAATATCACACTTTTTTGCATTTGCCTATTCTATTTAAATTCAATTCCCACATTGGATTAGTCATTCACTCTTTATATAATAATAAAATATTATTAAATTAATAATTTTTTATTTAATTTATTTGTATCACATTTTATAATTCTATCAATTTAATAATAATAATTATTATTATTATATTCTAATGAAAATAATATTAAAAAAATGATATTTTCAAAAGTCATTTAATGCTAATAACAAAAAATATTTGATTAAACTCATCTAAAATTCTATTTAAATTTCTTAATTACAAACCAAACAATATTTTTGCTTGGAGTGAGAAACTAATATTTTAATGTTTACTTGGAGTGAGAAACTAATATTTTAATATTTACTTAAAGTGAGAAATTAATATTTTAATATTTGGTGAATCAATTGTAACTCTCCATCTTTAACCAACCACTATAGCAGAAGTCTATCTTATTTTAGATTTGGTCAATCCAATGTGAGGTTTTTTTTTACATCAATTATGTAAATTTTAGCTAACTTTCCCATTTGGACAAGTCAATGTGGATGCTCTAAACTGGGAATTATTATTTCTTGGGATTTAGTTAGGCACAAAGGCCAAAAATTATTTTTAAGGTCGTTAAAATTAGTTGAAAATTTTAGAAAAAAATAATGGGCCGATATTTTAGCAACCCAATTGAAATTATTGAATTTTTAGCTTATGAAATCAACCCAAACCGGTTAGGCCCAATGAAATTATTTTCTAATAGGAATACAACTCTATAAGTAATCTTCACGTTAAAACTCTTTAATCGACTGTCTTCTCAAACTCTAAGTCATGTAAGTATCCACCTTCTACTAGAATTCATGCCCAAATAAAACTCTCTTACGATTCTACAAATCATCTTCACATTAAAACTCTTAAACCGACTATATATATATATAGATATATATATATATATGCTCAGCCCATGCAATTTATATGTAAATCTCATTCTTCTTCAAGCCTCATTGTAGTGTCCCCAAAATCATGCAGATCACATCTAGCCTACTAGCAACCCTCACGGCTTCCACTCAATTGCTACCACCTCCTCCCCTCAAACTAGAGCCATGCACCCAACCTAACCTTCCTGCACCCACATCACCACCACCGAGAGCCTCTGTATTAGCCACCTCCTCCACACCACTACCACGCAGCTGCACCGAGAACCACCAAGACGAAGCCTAGCTATGACCCAACCCATGTGCACCATAAAGAACCATGAGCCCCTTCCTCCACACACAACCAACGCAAGCCCCTATTTTATAACACAAAAACAGAGTATCTAAAACCAGCCATTGCGCCTCTACTACCAACAACAGAAGCTGCCACCCACTCCAGAGACAACACAGGTGACCACCTCATCGAGAACCTGCCAACCTCCACGTTGAGTCGATCACTGCCACCGTCTCTTGTGTTACACCACACACACAAGATCGGCAATCGCCAGAACAGACCTCGTGAGGCCCTACTTCAAGCCACCCATCACCGTCGTATGGCCCTCTCTTCGTAGACTAGATAGAACGATGCTTCATAGCCACTATTGCTAAGAAATTAGCCTTCGGTTTCTCTCCCTACGTAAAAGCTCTCTTAATCTACATTAGTTTTCCTTTCTCTCCTTCTCGCTCTATCTGTCTCTTGCTCAGTATAGATTTATGTTTTATTTGGTCTGAATTATATTAGAGGTTTATGTACGTTACAGACTGAGGATGTTATATGAAAGGGTACGTGCTATGGGTCCCTGTTATACAGGCCTATTATGCAAATTATTCATCAAGTTTGGAGTTATAATACATGTACGTAGATTTATAGAGTTTATGTGATCTTAGGATTGATCGTAAATTTTTAAAGAAATAATTATGTGGAGATCAAAGTATTCGGGGTGACGACATTTTAGGATTTGGAGAATCTTAGATTTTAGGAAAGTTGAGATTATTTTAGAGTGTCGGGCTTTTAATTCTAAAGTACGTGATAAATTAAAATTTTACATGAATTTTATAGATAATCAGCTTCGTCCCTGTAGCATGATCATACCGTTGCACGTATGAACGATAAAAGACATATCTTTATAAAAGTATCATGCATGTACGCCATCCATTAGAAGTTACTTTTTATGTACCCAAGACATGATTTATGCATAAGTTTCATGTTAGTTGCATAATACATGATGTGAAGATTTATGCATGATATATGAAAAGCCATACATGATTTTATGTAAAGATTTATGTATTAAAATATTTATAAAAATCATGATTTTATATGAGGAAACATGTATCATGACATTTTATGAAAAAATGTGATTTCATTTGAAATATATGATGCAACAAGTATGCAAGTATGATTATAATGAAGTATGAATGATAAGATACATAATGGCCTATGTTATGATATGAAGACGATACTATATGTTATGGGCATATTTTATTGTAGGTTGTATATGTTGATAGCGCAGCCAGTGTGTCTTCCTTATGCATGGATTTTACAATCCGCGATCACGGGCCAAGTCGAAATCTACTTGGATTTGCTAATCCTAACTTACGAGGGTCAACAGTGGGTATCGGCCTACGGCGAGTGAAAGACAAGTTAATGTATTTCATATATAGAGCAGGTTCATGTTATTTATGTATGTATTTATGAGCATGCATATTTTTCAAAAACTCTTATATTAATTATGTTTACTATATGATGTGTTGTTTATTGAGTATTCAACTTTTTTTTTTTTATGTTTTTATGTTTTAACCTCCCCCAGTGATAATTTTTATGAGGATGGAGCTGTAGGACAGGACTTGACCTAGGGAGGCGAGGCAGAAGCCTAGATAGTTTATCTTATGCTCAACTTTATGATTTTTAGTTTAATAAGTTATTTTGATAAGCACATGAGACTTTATTGATTTTACATAAGGGTTTCTACAGACTCTCTTTTGGATTTTAATTATTTAATAAAGATTGAATTTATTTATTTATGAGATTTTTCATATATAGTGCTTTTTTAAAAATAAAAAATTTTTAAATCAAAGTTTAGTAGCGTATCAATTCCCGAAAATTCTAAAACTGACTTTATTGGAGAACAGGGGGTTATATATCCGTTACAACAACTTTGAAGGCATAAGGAGAAGGAAGTTCTAGGCATGGGAGTTGTTTAACATGAGATTTAATTTATTTTATAGTACTTGTATGTTCATCTGTTCATGGAGGTGTATTCTTTTTTAATATTTTAAATAAAAGTTTACATAATAGACCGAGAGATTGACAAAAGTCTGCAACATAATTAAGGCTTCTAAGAAACCTTTGTAATTGTTGTTTATCTATAATTTTATCAATAAATTTATTAATAAATTCTATTGCTCTGCTAATAGGTGTAATTGTTCCTTGATAGATATCACGTCCAATAAATCTAATTTTATTTTGGAATAAATTTATTTTAGGTGATGAAACAACTAATTCATTTTGTTTAATAATTTGAACAAAGTATTCAAATGTTTCTAATGTTGTTCAATAGATTAAGAGAAGATTAATACGTCATTTATGTAAACTATGGAGAAGTGAGTGAATGGAGTAAATATGTCATTCATAATATTTTAAAATTCATTGAGACTATTTTTTAATCCTAACGACATAACATTTCATTCATAATGTCCGAAGGAAAAATCTTTATATCAGCCTACTATTGACAGTAACCGCAACACACCTGAGATGTGGACCGGATTCACTAAACGCACTGGACCAGGTTGACTTACACGCACACTTGCAGGCTCTCATCCCTCACACGTAGATGAAATCGTCTCTCCTCTTAGCCCTAATTCTTGTTCGAGGATCTTCTCATTTCGCACCTCCTCCGTCGTCTTCGATTTCAGCGCAATCAAGCCAAGTAACAAACCACCGATCAGAGCCCTCCCCACCACGACGCGAGCCAAACACAACAAGGAAGGTCGATTTCAGAATGGCGGATCCGATCCCGGCAGCAACACCGCCGAGATCCGCCACGGACTTTTTCTCCGACCCTCTCGATTCTCACCCACTTTGGTTCAAGCCCTCTCTCTTCCTCTCCGCGAACTTCGACTCCGAATCCTACATCTCCGAGCTCCGAACCTTCGTTCCCTTTGATACGCTCCAATCCGAACTCGATGCCCATCTCGCCTCCCTCAACCACGAGCTCATCGACCTGATTAACCGCGACTACGCCGACTTCGTTAACCTCAGTACCAAACTCGTGGATGTTGATGCTTTGGTGGTGCAAATATGGGCCCCACTGGTCGAGCTTTGAGAAAAGATTGAGCAGTACAGGGGTTCCATGGATCGCTCGCTCGTGGCTCTCAGAAATGGGTTGAATTAGAGGTCGGAGGCCGCATCTGCAAGAGAGACCCTGGAGCTTTTGCTTGACACATTTAAAGTGGTGTCGAAGGTACGACTGCGTGTTTGTATGTGGATCTTATTTGAGCTTAGTCGGATTTAGAACAGATCAGCATAAGATTTGATTTTCGTATTTGTAACAGGTTAGCAATGCCTGATTTAGGGATAACATTTGTGACTTATTAAGTGGCTGCTTTAGTTTGGAGTTCATTCTATGGTTGCTTAATTTACTAATGTATGTGGAATTAGATTTAAAATTACATAGATCACACAATAAAACATTTGGATAATGAAGGCACTATGATTGAGTTTGACATAATTGGAATTTCTGCACAGTTTTGGTTCTTGCAAACTCAATGACACACCGTGTAGAATTCAAATAGAGCGGAAATCTTTGCAGTCTTTTATTGGTTTCAGTGAGCTAAACAATTTTATGAAGTGTAACTGTGTGTTTTTAAGGTTCAATTTACAATTTTGGTTCAATTGCCTTTAGAAGCCTTGGATCTGATTCTTGGCGTATTGCAGATCTGGATCCCTGTTTATTTTTGTACAATACAATGGTCTAATGTGCAGGTCGAAAAACTAATAAAAGAACTACCGAGTATGCCTGCTGATTGGTCAAATGGAGATGCAGATTTGGCAGAGAAGAATTCTGCAAGTAATGGGATTTCCACACAACATGTTGAGAATGGGACAAACCTCAGAGAGACTCAGAGCATGCTTTTGGAGAGAATTGCCAGTGAGATGAATCGGTTGAAGTTCTATATGGCTCATGCACAGGTCTTTTATTGCTCTCCCTCACATTTAGTGTTAGTATTTTTAATAAATAATATTTATTTCTTACTGATTGCTCGCCTTTGCTTTTTGGTCTTTTACGTTGTGTTTAATGGGGCTGGTCATTAAATTGCCGTTTGGGAAGAGTTTTGGTCTTTTTAAGTGTTCAAACTTCAAACCGTTTTTTTTATTTCAAGTGGTTTTATGCCTTAGACGTTGGAAGATTAATTTCTTTAACATTCTAAAGCTTTTATTTCTCTTTATTGTTCAGTTGCTGTTTATTTTCTCTGGGAAGAACGTTGGCTTTGAAGGCCGTAGGGTCTTTTAAGAGCATATTTTAAGTTGGCTTTGATTGTTTTTTCCCGTTATGTCTACGATGTCTGGAGTCGTTTTTTGTCCAGTTTATATATTTGTGTAGTCTTGCTATTAGTTTGGTTTTAGTGATATACTTTAGAGAAAGAGAGATAAAAATAAGTTTAGTGAATATATATTTTTGAGAGTATTTCTAGATAAAATAAAAGGTGTTCTTTTGAGTAGAGCTTTGGGCTCAACCACTTGTGCAGAGTAGGCTTGAGTCATACGATGATCAGTTGGGCTGTTGTATTTTAGAGGAGTCAAGTCAAGAGGAGTTCTGCTGCACCGGTTAATTTGAGACTTTGTATACTGCAGAGAGCTTGAATCTTCTTAAAGAGAGCGATATTTCCGTACTTCAGTCCAAACTAGCTTCGTTTTAATTTTATTTTAATTATAATTTTTATTATATTATTGTGTATTTCACCAACATTTAATTTTTTCTTTTTGCCGCATTTATACATGTTTGACATTTTATCGAGGGTTCTTTCAATTGCCTATTTCTTTGACAATAAGATCCTGCATGATAAATATATCATGACATTTAAAGTCAACAAGAGAAATAAGATTGATGCTGTTTCTTAAGTAGGAAGCTTGGGGAATGATGCTAGTGAATAAAAGTTTGAATGGAGCTTGACTGTTAGTTAACAATAATAAAATAAAGACAACTAAAGTTAACATGCTTAAAGAAGAGTAGGAACATTTTTTTTTTTAACTATTATGGGAGATATATTTATATTTATATATATTTATATATATATATATATATATATATCTGTTTAAATCTACCAGCTTGACCATTAGTTCTCTCACCAACAACCTTATGCTGCTATTGATAATCCAAGGAGTGCAGAAGAAATTTTATGATGAGCTAAGGTTGTGAGGATGGAACTTCCATTAAAAAACCTAAGATCTTAAATAGTACCTGACAATGAAAAGATTCATCCATTGGTGCAGTCATTGGTCTTTATTTTACAAAAGCCGTTCTTAGATTTATATGATCATATTTTGATTGCTTCTATCTTTTACTTGCAGCCTATTAATTTGTGCTTTGCCATGAAACTTACCTATAAGCAATAGCTTTGCAAATGAAGCATGTATGCCAGTTTTTTTTTTTTTTTTTTTAATAAAGCACGTCTTTGCTCATAGCCCCAATTGAGTATGCATTGCATCATCAATTATCACTTTGGAACCTTGTTGACCTCATTCTATCTTGGTTACAACAATATCTGAATGATTGACCAAATATGACAAAAATGTCATGTTATGGCATGTCAGATAATCAGCTGTTTCTATAGGTACAAATTCATGTTTTTTACATGACTGACATGAGTAGCTCCAACAAGAAAAATTAATTAATTTTTTGTTTCTTTTTACAGAGTTACGAGAGCAACAGCCAAAAAATTACGAATTTCTTAGGACTCAAGATATTCTGGCTGTATATCCTTTGCATGATTGGAAAGTTGCATAAGAATCAAGCAATATGAAAGGCAAAGAAAGTCAAGATGAACCTGATATTATTTTGTTGTGATTTGTGCTGTAATTATTTTATATTCAAAAAACAATAATGTATGTCGGTCAGTGCTAAGATATAGATATTAGGTCATTTGTAATGTTCATCCAGTTAATGTCTTTTTGAAATGTTGTAATGTTGCAATATTTGTAAGACATTTTGGAATGTAACTTTGAATGTTACTTACAAAAACATGTTCATAATGTAATTGTTTACATTGCACTCTGTTGATTGTGATTGTAATGATAACAATATCTGTCCAAAATTATATGGTAATATGTCCAAAATCATAGGGTAATTTGTCCAAAATTAGAACCAAACTCTACCAAAAAAGACACTAACCACAAAAAATAAACTAACCACCAAAATATTTCTAGAATTACAATCCACAACATTACACTTGACAATATTTGTCTACAACTACAACAAAGATCTGTCCACAATTATAGCCGAGCATACCAAAATTACACTCTAAAATAGTTGTCCACAATTACGACCAAGATCTGATCGGATAAACATAGCAACTATGTTCTTTGCTTATGCTCCACATCAAACTGACAAACTAGTAATCTTGACAAACTAGTAAACACAGCCAACTAGTGAAAGTAATCTTGACAAATTATAGTAACACAAGATATACCACCAGCTTCATTGCAACATCCTTACAAACTGTCCACTTGTCTTCGCTTCCAATCTTGTCGAAATCCTCCATCCGAAATATTAGCCACTCAAAATACTGGGTTGAAACCAAATCTGAAAAATGGTAGAGTAAATATATTGAAAGCCATAATGAGAAAAATTTGGCTAAAGATAAAGCAGCAAAAATAGCTAGGAGTTGGAAGAATACCATCATAACATCATCAGAAAAGGAACACAAACATTGTAATGATGAAACTTTAATAGTCAAAATACTCCATTACACCAATCTGCGCATAACAAGTAGACATAATTGCTCTAGAAACAAATCCCATAACTAAATATTACAAAGTAGTCCAAGAAAAAAACTAAAATACAGTAAACTTTAACATCTTAAGGAAGAAAAGAAACTAGAAGGTTCAAAAATTCTTAAAACATTCTTTCTCCATAAACTACACCACAACCTCTCGGAAAGGTACAAAAATCCTTAAAACATAGCATATCCACAAACTACACCATAGCATCAAGATGTCACACGTCTAATATAACTAAACCTTTCACAAGTGAGCAACAGAGATGATGAGTGTATTATTGGCAAGTAACTAGACACAAGTCTAGATAAGGCCCCAATCAAAGCTTATACTTGAACAAAAATACAAAAAATGTTCCCTAGAGGCAAGTATGAAGTATGGCCACGCTATTGAAAAAAATCCATTCATTCAACTACACATATTATATTTTGCATACAAATTTGAAAATGGCAAATGCCGAATGATATAGGTTTATATATATAGATATTTTTCGGAAAAATATGCCTTCTACCCACCACAAATTACCGCTCCTTTTCATTTTACACCTTACTACATAAGTTCCAATTTTGGACCCAAAACTACTGGTATCTTTCACTCTATACCCTCAATTCAAATCTAACTGTTAATTTTTTTAAAAAAAAAAATAAGTAGGAGTTAGGCCTGAAAACACCATAGAGTTATTGAGCCATTCCTAATTGCTTCGCCTATGTCATCCCCAGCAACTCAAATGTCTGAAAACTCTTAATAAGGTATATCTGAGATTATCAACAATTTCGGGTACATAAAGCTCCGTGAGTTAAGAACCATCAGTGAATGCAGTTTCAAAGAAAAAAGGTCAAAATCATTACTCAGACTGTTTTCAAAAACTAAACAAAATTACTAAACTTAAGAACAATAAAAAAAAAATCAATAAAAAAGGAAAAATAGAGACCCTTTCACAAAACTAACAGTAATCGAACAAATATTTAATATCGAACGGCCAAAAGATTTTAGCATCCAAAATAAAGGAAAAATAATAATAATCAAAAGCTCCAGTACCTATAGTTTAGGAATAGAAAAATTCTTGGTATATATCAGCCGTTGCGGGGATGGCCATTGCGGGATGGTGCTGGGCAGGCGACGCGACGCGGGTGCTAGGGCGACGCAGGATGTGTAAATTCGAGGGGCGACGGAGGAGGAATGAGGGGCGGCGCAGGACAGAGGGATGGGCGGCGCAAGGTGGCGCTGGACCCAGTGATGGCCGTCGCGGGGTGGTGCTGGGCGACGCAGGTGTGCAGACGCGGGATGAGCCTAGAATTCGAAATGCATTAAGTATTTGGGTAGAACGAGCGTTAGATTAAATAAATAAATAAAAAAGGACAACTAAGGTGTGCTACGGCTCAGTCGTGAACAGTAGCTGATCCGTCGAAGAATTCATGTTCGAATATGACTGTAAAAAAAGTTTTGTAACGATCTTTTTTAACAATTTGAATTTATCAAAAATCACTTTTTATATCAATTTTTGAAAATGCTATGGCATTATAAAGAGAAAATAATATATATATATATATATTTTATTATGAATCATATAACGAATCCATTGTAATAATTTATTTAATAGTTTATAATTAATGACTATTCTAGGAACTCTCTGCTCTAATTCTACCTGCTTTTAAATATAAAAAACAACATAACTCTATAGTGATTTCTTCTTCTTATTAATCTTTTTATTAATAAATCACTAATTTTATTTTTACAACGTTCTAAAAATTTATTATTTATTTGTATTGGCTTGGCTTTAATAGGGATATTTTTCTCCATAAACTCTCTGTCATATGTAATTTAACTATATATTTTTTTCTATTCCGAAAAGTATTGGGCACATTAGAGCATATTTCTTTATCTATTATTGTCTTAAAATTATGAATTTTTTGAACCAATAATGGGTCTGCCAATTCTTCTTCAATTCTTTTATATTTGAATTATTGTTTAAGAAAATTTATTTGTTTTTCTTTCATACTAACTTTGTGTTATGTCAAAAAATTAATTTTTTTGATTAATGAGGTATTTTTCAAGGAATTTATTTCTTTTGAAAAAGGTAGAATTAGGAAGTTAAATTGAATTTTCTTATCCTAATATATTAGTGAAAATTCATTCATATGTTACAGAAAAATGATATAATAAAGTAAATAATGAATTTCCTAATATTACCTTAGTGTAAATATTTTTTACCAGAATAAATGTAGTTTTAAAACAAATTCTATTATTATAAATATGTTCGTTTAATAATTTATAATTTATACTTAATTTTGTATCGTTAGCTTAGAATAAGGTTTCGTTTGTTTTTTTCAAAGTATTTGGAAGTTATTAATCATTATTGGATGAAGTTCAAATATGCTTCAATATCTAATAATACAACTGTTGTGAAAGAAAAGTTTTGATTAATGAAGATCGTTATTTCAGTATATCATTTTTAAAAATTTATCCTATCAAGAGTGTTAATAAAATTATTTGTTTCTTCGTCGACGATTATTGTCCATGAATTTTCTTATTTTTCTAGATTATGGTATTATTATTTTTAGCTATTTTTAATAATATAATTTCTTATAATATTTGTTCATTTGAGACTTTTAATTTGAAATTAGATGTTTTCAAATCCTTAACTTATTATTTTATTTCATTAATTTCTTGCTGTAAATCTTGTAACGTAATCTTTTGTTTTTATGTCTTAAATCTATTAACTATTTCTAAAAAATTGTAGGGTGGTTGAGACCCCGAAGTTGTCTATATAATTTTTTGTATCAAAAGTGTGTTTTGATTTTATCAAATAATCTTTTATTTTTTGTGGATCACTAATCTTGCCTATTAATTCTAAGATAATATCTTGATATTTTAAAAGAACATTAATAATTTTGTTACATATACAATTATCTTTATTTAAGTAATAACATACATGAACTGATTTTTCATTATCTTCTAATTCTGTATCACAAGATTTTTTATCATCATCATTTGATTTTATGTTAAAATTCTACTTATTTAAATGATTTTATTTCTCCTAAAATATATTTATTAGAATTCATCATTTTATTTTATGATGAAAAATATTATTTTTAAATCAATAAAATAAAGTTAAATTTTAAATATAGTCACATTCTATTTTATTTTCATTTTTTTACTTCTTTTATTTAATTTATTTTCATTTTCTCTATATTTAGGTTGTGTTTGGGTAGTGAGGTGATCTCAGATAGTCTATAAATTATACTAAAAAATGTAATAAAAAATAATGATAGAATATTAAATAGTAGTGAATAATAGTGAAAAATAATAAAAAGTAATAATAAAATAATGAATAATAGTGGAGTATTCTAAGAATAAGATGTGATGAAATGAAATGAGATCATATGAAAATTTTATATCTCATTTAAGGCTCCAAACCTGCCCTAATTTTTACCCTCGAATCAAAGTTAAGAACGAGTAGGATTGAGTTTTTACAAAACCATAATCCCCCATTCTCTTTCCCTCTCATTGTCGGTTCCACTCTCTCCCTCTTTCCTGAGAGCACTAGCCATTGCCGAGTTTAAATCCAAATTTTAGCTTTTTTGAGTTAAAACTCCTGCATTGCTCTAGCTAAAAGGATATTTGTGAAACTTTGAGCTACAGTAATTTAGAGTCCTTAGTTATATTTGGAGAGTCACTCTAGAAGGACCAAATTAATATTTTATGATTTTTCTATCCAACTACATCTCTCTTTTATTATTAAATCTTAATATTAATACAAAATATTAAATATTAAATGCAAGTTTATTTACAAAATATTAAATGTTAATATCAATACAAGTGTATTTACAATATAAGAATTTTTTTAAATATTATTAAAATATATAATATTATATTACTATTTTGACTTTAGGATGGCTAGTCAAAATTAGATTAATCTCTTAAAATATTAATTTTTTTTAAATATTATTAAAATATATAATATTATATTAATATTTTAACTTTAAAATGACTATAAATTGGTCTCATTTGTTTTCATAGATGAGATGAAATAAGATGAGTTAAGATTAAAGTTAAAAAATTGAATAAAATATTGTTAGAATATATTTTTTAATTTATTTTTATTTTAAAATTTTTAAAAATTAAATTATTTATTTTATTTTATATAAAATTTTAAAAAATTATAATTATAAGATAAAAGATTTTTAAAATTTTCAAAATTTTGAATTTTAATATTAAAAGCAAGCCAGGTATCTTTAAAAATTTTGGGCAAAACAGTTAAAATTTGGAATTGGTAATATTGCCAATGCTCTGATCTGTCTCTTTCTCTCCTCGTTCCAAACAAAAACACACTCTCTCGGCTTCTCCCCCTTCCCCGTGAACCGCTGCAAGCCACCACACGAAAAGCCCAGCTCAGCCACCGTGGGAAACAGCCGCCGTAGTTCAACCTCCGCGAGCCACCGGTAAGTCCTCTCCTCCGCCTCTCTCTCTCTCTCTCTCCGCCTCTCTCTCTCTCGACTTCCGTTCTCCTCCGCCGCAGCACAGCCCACGTCTCAGCCGCCGTGAACTGTAGCATCAGGCGCCGAGAACGAAATCCGAGCGACAGTACCGTGGATGAGCTCTCTTTAACGCCGCCGGAGAAGCTCCTAGCTCCTCCGTGCCCAGCGGCCACCACCGTGAGTTCCTCCCTCCCCATCTCAGCTTCTCTCTCTCCATCTCTCCCTCCGACAGCCTTTTCCCCCCTCCGCATCTCACTCCCTCTGTTCTCTCTCTCTCTCTCTCTCTCTCTCTCGGTAGCCATCTCTGCGCCGCTGTGTGCCACCAGGCCGTCGTCGAGCTCCTCTGCCGTCGGTAAGTGCTTCTTTCCGTCCTACATGGCCAAGGGAGGCCGCCACACCTCTTCCAGCCGTGTACCACAAGAATGACGGCAGAAACCGTGAAGCACCACCTCAGCAACACCTCGAGCCACTGCCAAGCTGCACGTTTCCCTCTCTTCGCAGCCGTGAAACACTAGTGCACGCCTGCCTCAGCCCTTAATCCGGTACAATATTTATTCCGTTATCTCATGGATTACTATGTTTATGTAGTCGAGTTGGTGTTGTATTTTAATGCGTGGGCAGAGGAAAATTACATATATTTTATTGGGGTTGTATGGAGCCATCGGTGGAGTTTATAAACCATTGCAGTAGTGTTTGTGTTGATGTAGAAACCGTATGGACAGATTTTAGCTTCAATTGAGATTGTTTCCATGTAATGCTTATAAGTGGTGTTTAAGTATTTAAAACTAGTTGTAATTGCATATTTATGCTTGGTTTTGGTTGATTGATGTTTGGTTTTGGTTGTGATAGACTGAGAAGAAGTGAGGTGTGGTTGGGATTGAAATGGAGTTGTTAGTGAAGCATGGAGATTGTGAAGTATGGGGTTGTGTTGGTTTGTTCTATGTGGAGTTTAATTGGAACTTGGATTGAGTATGTGTGTTGTATGTATTGTTAAGAAGCTTATTGATTGAACATAGTAATTGTGAAGGTTAGGATTGTTTGGAGCCATGAATGAAGCTTATAAATCTTTGTGAATTGTAATTGTGTTGGATTAATGTACATGGGCAGCAAGTATGCTAGCATGTTTTATAAATTGAGTTGTGTATATGGAAGGGTGGAGTGGAATAATGTAAATTGATACTACATGTTGAAGTGATATGTTGATTAGGATTATTTTTGGTGTGTGTATGAAGCTGGAAAGACCAATTGTATGTTGGTTCAAGTGGCTGGACAGATTGTGTTCAAACTGGTTTTCTTGCATTTTATGTTGTGTGAGATATATGATGTATAGTTGCAAGATGGTAACATTTTGGAGATTTATGAATGCTATTAAGTAGCATAAAAATTGTATAAGGACACTCTGGTGTATTAAATATGTTGGTTGTGATAAACTATGAGGAAGTGATGTATTGATTAGGAACTTGTTATGGAGTATGTGTGCTTGTGTTGGATGGTAATTTGGAAATATGTATGTATTTCTAAGAGGCTTATTGATTGAGTAAAGTATCTGTGAAGGTTGGGATCTTATGAAGTTATGAATGGAGCTTGTAAAGCTTTGTGATTGTGTTGGTTTGTCGTATGTTTTGTTTTTTGATAAGTAAGAGGTAAATTTCATTGATACGAATGAAATAGGCATAACCCGTGTACACAGGAAGTATACAAAAGAACACCTAAATACATTCTAGGAATGATAAATTAAGGACAAAAAATCATGAGCATTGTTCCCATTAAGTACAATAGCAGAAAACCAAAGCAATAGTGTGTATAAAAAAATTCTGAAGCTCCGCCATCGTGCGCTCCCTATCTTCAAAGCAACGCTCATTCCGTTTCACCCAAATTCACCACATAACACAGTGGAATCATCTTCCAAACTGTTGCCACTTGATGACAGCCTTGAATCTCCGTCCAACCAGCCAGTAAATCAACCACCCTTAGAGGCATTACCCAAGCGACGTCAACTCTTATGAAGATCTCATCCCGCAATACCCTTGTTACCTCATAATGCAATAATAAGTGATCCACAGATTCTCCTTTTTTTTACACAAGTAGTACCAATCTATCACAATGAATCCCCTCTTTCTCAAGTTGTCTGTGGTCAAAATCTTCTCAAAAGCAGCAGTTCAAACGAAGAAAGCTACTTTAGAAGGCACACGAGATCTCCAAATATTCTTCCAAGGGAATGGAACATTACGTTGTGATACCAAAATTTTGTCATAATCCCGGACTGTAAACTTCCTGCTGCATTTGGACCTTCATTGCATCCTATCCCCCTGTGCCGTATTGTTTCCCGTGGAGTATATCAACCTAAAAAATTCTGAAACAGTGTGCAGTTCCCAATCATGAATATCCCTATTAAATAGGACATTCCACTGGTGGGAACCATGAGAAGAGACCGACCCTCAGATCCTTCACGGAGGCATCCCTGTTAGTTGCAAAACGAAAGAGATCTGGAAACGCCCTATCAAGAGCGCAATCTCCACACCAAATATCTTGCCAAAACTTGTTCTGGTGCCCTGTCCAGCCACAAAATGGGTGCGGTTTTCTAAACTCTGCCATCCCCTCCTAATAAATTTCCATAAGCCCACGCCATACTCCTCCTCACTTCGTTGGAGCACCAACCCCCCCAAGTACTTCTGTGTCTAGCATCTATGATTTCCTTCCACAGTGAATCCCCCTCCACGTGGTACCTTCATAACCATTTCTCCAATAAAAGCTTTATTGAAAATCTTCAAGTTGCACACTCCTAAGCCACCATTCGAAATTGGGGAACAAACTTTCTTCCACTTAACAAGATGGCTTTTCGGTTCCTCCCCCATTCCCCCTACCAAAATGCCTGAAATAATTTCTCAATCCTATTTGCCACCCCTGCAGGCAAAGGAAATAGAGATGAAAAATAGGTGTGGAGGTTAGATAACGTGCTCTTAATTAAGGTGAGTCGACCCTCTTACGATAAATATAACCGTTTCCAACTAGCCAACCTTTTCTCTTCTTTCTCCACAACCCTATCCCAAATCTCACTAGCCTTAAAGGTTTCTCCCAAGGGTAGGCCCAAATATTTAATAGACAAGGATGACACTTTACAATCCAATAGGCTCACTAGGCTATTGAGACCAGGCACCACATCCACTGCAACCATCTCGGACTTACCAAGGTTTACTTTAAGCCCCGAAACGGCTTCAAAGCATAACAAAAGTGCTCATAAGTTTTGAATCTGGCCGTGGTCCGCTTCACAAAAAAGGAGAGTATTATCTGCAAATAGGAGATGTGAGATTAAGATAAAGCCATTAGTACCCTTACCCACCGAAAATCCAGATAACAAACCACCACCCATAGCAGCCTTCACCATCCGACCACGTGCCTCCATGACGATAACAAAAAGTAGAGGAGACAATGGGTCCCCTTGCCTCAAACCACAAGAACTGTTAAAAAAACCAGTAGAGGTGCCATTAATTGATACCGAGAATCGAGCAGTAAAGATACAATGTCGAATCAATGAAGTCCACCTATCACCAAAGCCACACCTCCCAAGCAAATATAAAAGAAAATCCCAATTCACATGGTCATAAGCCTTTTTCATGTCAAGCTTGCATAGAATACCCGGAACTCCCTCTCGTAGCCTATGATCCAAGCACTTATTGGCAATAAGGACCGAATCAAGAATTTGTCTTCCCCAAACAAATGCATTTTTAGGCTGGCTTAGTTTATTTGCGAGAACTTTCGAAATGATCTTGTACACACCACTCACAAGACTTATGGGGTGGAAATCCTCAACTGCTGTAGCCCCCTGTTTCTTTGGTATGAGGGCAATGAACGTCGCATTGAGACATTTCTCAAATTTCTTGAAAGAGTGGAATTCAAAGAAAACCTGCATAACATCACATTTCACAATATCCCAACAATTTTGAAAGAATCCCATTGAAAAGCCATCCGACCCGGTGCTTTATCCTTCGCCATGCCGCAAATGACCTTATGAATTTTAGTTTCATCAAAAGGTCTTTCCAACCAACTCGCACTCCGCGGGTCAATAGACTCAAACAACAAACCATCAAGCTTTGGCCTCCAGCAAGCCAATTCCATGAGGAGGTTCTCATAATAAGGTACAATATGGTCTTCTATTTCTCGCCGGGGGGGGGGGGGGGGGGGGGGGGGGGGGGGGGGGGGGGGGGGGGGGGGGGGGGGGGGAGAGCACTTGAGTGGAGCGTCTCAATAACATTGCTACGCCTATGTGAATTAGCCATTTTGTGGAAAAAATTTGTACATTTATCACCTTCCCTTAACCAAAGTGCCCTGGATTTTTGGCGCCACGAGGTCTCCTCCTTCAACAACACCCTTTCCAGTTCTGTCACAACTGAACTCTTCCTCAATAATGCTTCCTCCGAGGTATCTCCTGATACTTCCCTCCCTTCTAACTCCTGTAGCTCCTCCATGAGGGTAGTCTTCTGGTCATCAATGCTGCCAAAGACTTCCAAGTTCCACTTTTTTAGGTCTTGCTTCAGAGCCTTTAGCTTACCTGCAAGAATGAAACTGGGAGTACCTGTGAACTGATAAGAAGATCACCAAGAATGGACCTTCTCTGAGAAACCCTTAGCTGTTAGTCACATATTTTCAAACTTGAAATACTGGCATCTCCCATGAACACCTTCACAATCTAACAAGATAGGAAAATGGTTTGAGCATACTCGGGGTAATCATTTTTTACCAAACTCCGGAAAGTGAGCCTCCCACGAAGGGGAGACAAGAAATCTGTCTAATCTGGACCAACCCCGGCTATTTGACCATGTGAACTCACCCCCAACAAGGGGAAGGTCCATGAGGTTCAAATCAAATATGAACTCAGAGAACTCCTCCATGGCTGAGGAGTTCCGATAGCGACCCGATCGCTCACTGGGAAAGTGGGTAATATTGAAATCCCCATCCATGCGCCACAGCACATCCCATAAATAGTATAGGCCCGCCAACTCCTCCCAAAGTCTTCTCCTATCTCCATCCATGTTTGGCCCTTAGGTGCCTACAAAAGCCCACTCCCACCCATCTTCAACATTTTTAAATAAGCTAGTGATCGAGAAATTTCCAATACATCAACTGCCTCCACCACTCTCGTCCCACATCAGAAGAACGCCACCTGAAGCTCCCCTAGAAGCCAAATAAGACCAGCCCATAAAAGGGCACCCCCACAAATGACGAATGATTTTTCTATCAATAACATGCAACTTGGTTTCTTGGAAACACAAAACATCAACCTTCTACGACCGCAACAAATATTTTATGCGAAGGCGCTTGTTGCGTTCATTAAGCCCCCACACATTCCAAGAAAGGATCTTAGGTTTCATTAACAAAAAGAGCACCCCTCCCTTGCAATCTATCCTTTCCACCACTCCTCCCATTTGCTGCATAATTAATGGTACATTTGAGCTTTTTGAGTTCACTATCTCTCTTTGTGGCTGACTTCAAACGAGTATCTTCAATAGCTATAAGGAGGGCTCTAAACTGCTCTTCGAAGGCAACACAAGAAATCCCAAGAATAGTTTGTAACTCCTCAACTTTCTTAAACACCCACTCTGATATACACCTCTCTAAGTTTAGACTGTGAGATATTGTGCATAGTGGGGTTGGTTCATCAGTTCCCCTGTCATTGCACACTCCATCATAGGGTATCAATTGCAGGTTCGAGTCATACAACACCCCTCCAGCTACCTCCTCCATTCTCGGGTTGGCAGAGAAATTTGGGCCATGACTGGGTGCCAGGATCAGACCAAGATTGTTGCCCATCTCCATGTAGCTACCCTGATGGCCCTCTCCTCCACTATCCGATAAATTTTCTGATGCAAGAATACCCATAAAAGAGGTTGAAGCCTTTGTCGATTCAATCTATGGATACCCCCTTGGGATGGTAAGTTGTCTGACACAAGACTACCAATCAAAGAGGCAAAAGCCTCAGGCAACTCAGTCTGTGGATACCCCCTTGCGATAGTCACTTCACCCATGGCCTCATTGAAGCTCGCCACCCCCTTGTCTATAGAAATTGCCACTGGCACTATTAACGGCGAGGTAGCAACAGTTGAGGCACCAGTTGCCTCCGTCGACCCTGTTTGTACTGGTCCCGGCACCTCGGCGACAAGCGGGACGATACTGGTGCTAGACGCACCCTTCTATCCTGAGAAAACACCTTGGGTGCTCGCTGGCGGCAAAGAAACGCCCGTCGGTGGCTCCACCACCTTCTAGAAAGACCCTTGGCTCGTCGTCGGCGATGGTGGCTGATCCCCGTGCGCCAATGGGCCTGCTGCATCACTCCCCTTCCGTCTCCTCCACACGGGGCCTGCATGTGGGTTAGGGCCTTGTTGGGCCATGGGCTGGGTCCCGACGCCTAGGCCCAGACCCATTATTTCCTTCCCTTTAGAATTCTACTGAAGTCCATTTACTTTCCGCTGAAGCCCATTGGCCTTCCTTGAAAAAAACCTCCCATTCGTTTGTCTCTTCATCTCATACAAAACAGACTATTCCTTTTCCTTAGTCAGACCGACATCGTCCTGCCATCTTCCACCATACTCTGAGCATATACAGAAACAACACCACTACATGACTTTTGCAGACCTACAACTCTCGGGCAGGCCAATACATCAGAGCTACCTCTCCCTCTGACACCTTCACGACTGGGTTGTTGGAGTGCCTCCCTATACGACCGAGGCTGGTGGTGCTGTTGAGGTACCATCGTCCTTTGCTGTGAGCTTTTCTCTTCCAGCTTCCCTCAACACCTCTGTTAGTTTCCAGATTTTGTTATGTGGACTTGGTATATGATTATATTGGTCTTGAGGTCAAGTGGCTGTTTATGTGAAAGAAGTTGATTAAGATGGAGACATGAATCAAGGATAATCGCTTAAGTTTGGGGCTGTTCAAATGAGAATATGATTCCTCTTTCCTAATTTTGTTTTTGGGGATTTTGCTCAGTAAGTCAGCTCCTTTTTTTTTTTTTTATAGTTATAGTAAGTCAGCTCTTAAGTCTTTCCTTTTCTTTAATCCCGTGGTCAACTTGGGTAGTCCCAACTTGTACTTTGTAGGCCACTAATAATCCTAGTGTATTGTTGAGCAACAAAGCATGTTAGTAACTTTATAAATTAGATTATGTGTATGGAAGTTTGAAGTGGAATGCTGTGAATTGGTGCCAAGTATTGAAGTATGTCATGTATTGAATTGACTAGTGAAGCTTGGAAATCCTGTATATATGTTGATGATTCTAGTATGGACAGATTTGTGTACTCTGAACGTATTGTGTAAGGATGAATCTTGTAAAACCAAATGAATGCTTTAAATGAATTGTATGTTGATCTTAGGTGATAAAAAGGGTAGGGTACTTGTGTAAATTGATTAGTTAAATGTGTTAGACAAATTTGTGTACTTTGAATGTATTATGTATGGATGGAGTTTGTAAGAACAAGTGGATACTTAAATGGATTGTATGTTGATCTTAGGTGATAGAGGGGTTATGGTACATGTGTATGTTTGGTGGATTGTATATGTACACTTGTTTTGGATTGTGTTATATGTTTGTATGTGAGGAAGTGAAAGAGAACTTGAGTTGATGTTGGATTGGGTTGTGTATGTATGGAGGAAGGGTATTGTATGAGGAATGATATTGTATTTGTAGTTTGGATCTAATGATGAAGTGAGACTAATTTGTAAGGCTTGTTGAGTGTTGGTTTGGAGGTTAAAGTAAAGCATGAGAGCTCACTTTATTAGTTAGAAATGAAGTTAGGCTTTTAAGTTCATAGTTTAGGCTTAGGATTTATGAAAATGATTATAGTTCAAGGACTGAATGGTGGCTTGTATAAGTGAAATGAAATGGATATTATGAATACCTAGAGGTGTAAGTTTGTACAATTAGAAGGCCATGAAGAAGTATGCAAGTAAATAGTTGATGGTGATTACTTGGACGATGACTAGTCTAAGTGAAGGAAATTGTAAAGAATGAATTCAAGGATTAGATCACGTGGAAGGAAAGACACTAAGAGTTAAGAGTAGTTTTATTATGCAAGTTCTAAGTTTAATGTTCTTATGTACATGAAAAGGAAATATTTGTAAAAAAAAATGTAAATGAAAAGGAAATGATGTAAAGTCTGTTGTATAGTCTGTTGTATACAACAAACTATACAACCTCTCTCCCTGCAGGAGTCCACCACAAACCATCTTCATGCTGAATATTCGGACGCCATGAATACAATAGACTATACAAATCTACAAGATTGGTGTTGCATGTGTAAACGTGGGGGAGAGTCTGTGAATCATCTACTTTTACATTGTGAGGTTGCTAGGTCTCTTTGGCATGAGGTATTTCAAAGAATGGATCTAGCCTGGGTGATGCCAGAATTTGTGGTGGAGATGTTGGCGTGCTGGATCTCCATTCGAGGGGTACAACAGATCAAAGCGGTTTGGAAAATGATTCCGATTTGTATCATGTGATGCTTGTGGCAGGAGCGCAATGAGCGGACATTTGAAGACAGAGAGATCTATGGCAGAGCTTAAAATTTTCTTTTTTAGGACTCTTTGTACTTGGGTAATTGCTGTGGACTTCAATGGCATGAATCTTCATGATTTTTTAGCCTCTAATGCGCCTATGTAGATAGGGCATAATTTCTGTAACTGGCAGTTGGTGCCCATTTTTAATTAATAATACTTGTTTACTTATAAAAAAAAAGTTATGAATGCATGTAGGTTGCCAAAGGAAATACTTGTAAAAAAAAAATGTAAATGAAAAGGAAATGATGTAAAGTTATGAATGCATGTAGGTTCTCATCTGACATGCACATGAATGGACTGCATGAAATGAAAATGGCATGAAGTCCAGGTAAGTATTATGTTCATAATCATACTCTTCTAGAGTTTTCTAAATGTTATGAAAATGAAAATGAATTGTTTCTCTTTATGCAAATGAAATGAAATGCTTTTATAAGAAAATTGTTTCTTTTTATGCAATGAAAGAAACATAAATGTTTTCTATGAAATGAAATGATGTTTTGCGAAAGTATGCTAAGGTATTAATGTTTTAAAGTATATGTATGTAATGACCTTCTTTGGAAGCCCCCTTTTTATGCATCCCAAAAATAGTTGTATGCATGTGAAATAGATTTTATATATAATACTTATTGTATTTATGTTCCATGAAATGAAATGATGAGGTTTTATGCTTTATGTTATGAAATGATATTGTTTTATAAAATGAAACGGACTGATTAATGAAAAGAATGAAAAGAAAAGTACTGGAAGGAATGAATGAAAGGACAAGAAATGAATTGATGTTTTAATGTATGAAGTTACGTAACAACCATGTCTGAATGAATTATGGTACTAAATGAGGGCATATTGCAATGCCGGGTAAGTAGTACTGGTAGTGCACCCAGTGCTACTCTCTTGGTTGAGGGATTCCCAACCCGCGGCCATGAGTGGAATAGGGTCCAAAAGACTGCTAAGCCCAACACACGGGGCGTAATAGTGTGTACTGGCTAAAGGAAAGTGATAACAATTAATTGAATGTATGAAATGATTTAGTTGCTTTAGGAAAGAATGTACAAGGTGAGAAATGTTTTTGAGTAATGAAAATCCACCTTGTAATATTTTCAAAGTAAAGAAATGTTTAATATAAAATATGTAGAGGAATGATAAATACATGAATGAAAATCTATGTTAGTATATTTTTACAGTATGAAGTAATGCTTACTGAGTATTCGACTCATTTTGTTTTTATGCGTGCCCCACCTAAGAACGAAATGAGGACGAAGCATTAGGACGGACATTGCCCAAGGAAAATGTGACAGAAACCTAGGCAAGTTTTAATAAATGTACAAAATCATGTTTTGTAAAATGACTATTTTAATTTAAAGAATTCTGCTATAAACTCTTATTTAAATTTACAAAGCATGTTTATCTTTTAATTATGGAATCTTTTATATCCTAGGGAGGAAATGGAAAATTTTAAAAAGTTTAGTAATTCCCGTCTTATTTTCTAAAACTATTTCTAAAAGTCTCATCACAAGGATGGGCGTTACAGGGTGGTATCAAAGCAAAATCCAAGTTATGAAAGATTCTATAAACTTTTCAAAATAAAAGAAAGAAAATTTTTTTACAAAGAAAGAAAACCTTTGAAAATAAAATAGAAAGTGAAGGAAAGTCTAAGTTGAAGTCCTCCCAAGGCCTGCCCTGTTCTGCAGTAACTATATGAAAGGTTTGTGTTTTTATGTTAACCCCACCTTATAGGAGTAAATTTCAAACAGAGGCAGTGCCATAAATTTATGGCCTTTAAGCACTAATGTGCTAGTTCACATTCTTCGTAACAAAACCACAACTTAAAAAAATAAAGGCAATTGAATAAGTTATAATAGTTATGCCTATCAGATAACACCTATCTGTAAGTTACATAACCAGAAATGGGCATCTTATAATTGACTGTAAAAAAATTTGTACCCTAATCATTTATCCCTCTTATCATTAGATTGCTAAGAAAGTTGAGACAAATAAAAGGAAATATATATCTTATATTGTTCTGTTTTTTATCAGACAGAAGAAAATTCTACCTGTTTATAGAGACCAGCGAATCAATGGAGCACCCGAAAATGGGTGACGGGCTTTCTCCGTTTTTGAATTCTGGTATCTACCAGTTCGAAAACTCAAACGCAGTTTTCATTGACCCGGTTCGTGTCATGAACTGCTCCTACACCCACTTCCAGGTTTCCCCTTCTGCATACTATCCTCGTTTCTTTGAATCCAAGCCCTTGGCTCAAGAATCTCGGGTTTCATCTTCTAGTTCTAGAAAGCGAAAGCGGAAGGGGAAGAAACCACACTCTCTCAATGATAGAGAAAAGGCTGCCGAACAACGACACCAGGTAAGTATTGACTCTTGTTGTTTGGTTCTGGTGGAAGTGTTAGTAGGGAAATTTTATTGCAATTGCTATTATGAATGTGGTTTAGTTTTTTTTTTTATGAATAGTGATTTAGTTGAGACTAGCTTTTTGAGTTTGGAGACCATGAGCATGTTGAAGATGCGAAATTGTATGCCGTATTTTGTATACGTATAGATACACATGCTTGAGTAGTTGATGAAGTAGTAGTAGGTTAGTGCTTCTAGAGGGTTGTGGTGGTGATTGTGGGTTGTGACTTTGGCTGTGCATGTGGTTGCAGGAAGCAAGGCCTTTCTTACTGAAGGCACACAAATGCTTGCTGAGAGCTACCGCTCTTTTGGAGCTAATGAGCAATATGCGGAGTGATTCCGAGTCTTTGCAAGAATGTGGGGACTTGGTATCGCCCAGTGTTCCACAACAATCTTTTGTTAAACTGGGACAGGACTGGCATGCTCCTTTCTATGAGATTATTCTTGATTTCCATCAGTATGAGAAGCTGAATGTTGACAAAGGTGGTTTCTTAATCATGAAATGTTGTATTATTTGTACTTAACTCCATTTCCTCCTCTCTAATATAGATTTTGCTTCTGTATAATAGAAAACAGGACAATAAGATATATATTTCTTTTTATTTGTCTTGATTTTCTTAGCAATCTAATAATAAGAGCGATAAGTGATTAGGGTACAAATTTTTTTACAGTTGATTATAAGATAGCCCATTTCTGGTTATGTAACTTCCAGATAGGTATTAACTGGTAGGCGTAACTATTAGAATTTATTCAATTGCCTTTATTTTGTTAAGTTGTGGTTTTGTTACGAAGAATGTGAACTAGAACATTAGTGCTTAAGGGCCATAAATTTATGGCACTGCCTCTCTTTGAAATTGACAGGCTAGATTTTTAATCTTCTGCTCCGTTGCACTCGTGAAGCTCTTTACCGAATCTCTGCCAACTCATGCTCTATTCTTAATTTTCAGGGTCAATGATAATGCAATATAGTGAACAAAAAGTGCACCCTCTCTTTAATAACTTAGTTCTGAATGAGACGGGTCATGATGTGGAGGCAGAATTTCTGAGCAGTCGATTTGTAATACCTCGAAAGAGTTGCTTCTACATGGTATTTTAACTTATTACTCTTTTTTTTATCACATGGAATACTCCCTAAATTATTTTATGTTCTGTTGGCCTTTGGAATGTCTATGTTTGCATTTGCAGCTTTTATTCCCTGAGGAAAGATGAAAAAGTATCTCTTTTGTAGTGTTGACCTTTTTTCACCTAGTTTCATGAAATTCTTTTTCATTTTCAGCCAAAGATGCACTTTAAACAGTTTCTCATCTTCACTTACAATGAATATAGTGTTGTTTCAACGAGCAAACTTGCTCTTAGTTTCTTTCCTACTAGTTGCTAAGTGCTTAGATTCATTTCAAGTGTCTTACATGTCTTTATATGTTTTGTTTTCTGTCATGTGGAAGTCTGATCTCGAGCAGATTCACAGCCTGATTCCTGGTAATGATTGCGATAAGTAGTTAATTATTTTGTCAAGTATGTTTTAAACGTGTAAGCGGCTTAGAACTGTGGCTAACAGCTCCAAGATAATTGTTTGTATTGCCATCTATTTATCTCTCCTGCTAACTTCCCCTTCTCAACCCGTATCTTCTTTGTTCTGGAAACACGTCTTCCTATTTTTCTAATTCTATTCTTTTTGCCCAATTGATAAATTGCAAAAGTTCAATGGTTACTTGAGTTGAAAGTCATGTGTGGAATTTGTTGGTTGGTGGGAACATCCTCAGCATGTTATCGTGTCCTTTTGGACCTCTTAGCTACCATTACCACCTGTTTAGCTTAGTTATTAGCATCTTATCACTATACATTATAATCTAAGTTTGGTCTTTCCAATAGATTTTATCAGTCTTTTGGTAATTAAATCAGTAAAGTCTTGCCAATTATACTTACTAAATTTTAGAGGATGTTTAATCTTTTATGCAGCTGAGTCTTGTTGTGGCTTCAATCTTATAGTGGTCGATCCACCATGGGAAAATGGAAGTGCCCGTCAGAAATCAAGGTATTTCAGATCTTTGAGCTTGTATACATGCTCCCTAGCTTTACAAAATCGGCAAGTTTCTGGAAATTCATCTATGAGTATCCTGTAAATGCACTCATTGGATTAAGACTCTTCAAAAACAGCACTTCTCTTAACGTAGCATAGAGATAATTTATGTAGAGATACTTAGCATTGCCAATTGCATTATTTTGAAGGGAAAACTATGAGAATGCAAGGAATTGTTTGATCAACAGATCTAAGTGGAGAAAAAACTCTCATCTTTAACTTTTGTTAGATCCATCTATGCAATCAAAATGGAGTATAGATGGCTGATGGAAATTTTTTGGCTTTCTAATCCTCACACGTTGAGGCTTGGATGGGATTCAGTTATAAAAGTTGATAGTGATTATAGGTATGTGTTAATATGGTATGAGATGCAAAGCCTAGAGCTGCTATTTTTCTCTATCAAGTTTTATAAATTCTGAGTTAAACAGGGTTCTAAGGAATGTGCATAATCGCTATATCCATTTTGTGGTTTCCTTGCCATTATAGGTACCCAACTTTGCCGAACCGTTATTTTCTGTCTCTTCCTATCAAGCAACTTACGCATGCAGATGGAGCACTTGTGGCTTTGTGGGTGACCAATAGGGAGAAACTGCGTGGTTTTGTTGAGAAAGAGCTATTTCCTGCCTGGGGAGTTACGCATGTGGCCACTTTTTATTGGTTGAAGGTGATCTTTGTCTGTCTCCACCCCTGGGAATATAACTTGAGTGAATATGTGAATTATTATGCCAATATTATGGCTTTGCTCGAGTCTTGTAGGTGAAAGCAGATGGCTCGTTGATTAATGATTTAGACCTCTTTCATCATAGGCCATATGAATGTCTTCTATTGGGCCACTGTCATAGGGAGGTGAGCCCACATAGTGCAGTTGATCCTGCCATTCCTTTGTGTTGCCTTTTGGGTCTGGGTTGTTTAGTTTTGATATATTTATATGCTTATTAAAAAAAATTCATGTCTGTCACTTTTGCTGTTGATCCTTGCAGGCCATGGATTCTGAGTGCCTGTCTAAATTTAAACCTGTACAACATAATCAGATAATTATTAGCATCCCCGGAGCTTACTCAAGGAAGCCTCCGATTGGAGGTACTTGTCTTCTTGAATATGAATTATTAATATTCAAATCAGGAAAAATTCTACATATCGCACTTCTATGTCACTGATGAGCTGGCATTGCCAATCAACTTTTGAGTTTTTCTTAAAAAATAAAAATAAAAGATGATGTGATAAAAGTGGCACATTATGTTTACATGATGGGATGTTAGTGTCATGAAAGTGCGGTATATAACATTACTCTTCCATTGCTTACCGAGAATATGAATATATTGTTATTTAATTCTGAAGTAAATTCAATTGTATTCTGTTTAGGGCTGCTTCCAGAGTATTTTCCAGGGTTCAAGCCTACTCGATGTATAGAACTATTTGCTAGAGAAATGACTTCTGGATGGACTTCTTGGGGGAATGAACCACTTCACTTTCAAGACTTGAAATATTTTAATAGGAATGGATGATCAGCACATCTGGATAGAGGCTTCTTTGGTGGAAACAACTTATAGGGGCCTCAAACTGGCATTGTTCTTTTAGAATGGTTAATAAAAGTAGGATCCATAAAATTTTAGCATGTTTTGTGATATTTATCTTTTTTTGATTTGTTATTATTTGGTTTATGGGAAGCCTCAAATTTAGGTCAGGCATAAGAGAAGGTTGAGAGCATAGTGGCTGTTTTGTTGCTTAGCCGCCTTTGCAACATAAATCTAAGGGTAGTGCTACACTGCCATTCAAGTTTGTCCACTTGGTATGCCTTCTAATGCAAATTGTATATTTTTTTTTTTTGCCTTTCTTTTAAATATTTTTTAAACATTTTTAAAAAATAAAAATATTAATACACTAATAGTCATTTTTTTAACCATTAAAAAAAATTAAAAAAAATAAAATAAAATGTATGAGCGGTTAAATCGAAGGGGAAATTTAGGTGATACAGTATCATTTTTCTAAATATAAAGCAAAATATTAAAACCCTCCTTATCTTTGCAATATAAATCCTCAGGAAAATCTGAAAACCAATTGGATCTGTTAAAATGGACACTCATGAAACATCAATTTTGTCTAATAAATATCTCAAAAAAGCTAAAATTTTATGGATCCCATAATTTCTCTACAGTAGTGATGATAAGTTGATGACAAAAATGGTTGATAGCAAGGAGAGCTTTTATTTTAAGATGAGGTTTCGTTTGGTTACTCAATTCACTTTAATTTATCTCAACTCATCATTACAATTTTTTTTAAATTTCAATACAAAATATAATAAACAATTCAACTTTTTTAAATTTTAAAATAATAATAATATTTAAAAAATAATATTCTAATAATATTTTATCATTTCAACTTAACTCAGTTTAACATTTAAACGCAACCTTAATTCATTCATTTCCGATTCTTTAATTTTTTAAAAATATAGTTTAGATTAAATCAATTTACGTAGAAGTCTAGACATTTCATACAAAAATTATTATCTGCCAAACGATAATAATTTTACATAAAAAGTAAATGTTTTTATTTTTTTGAAATTGGAGACGTACCAAATGGGGAAATCATTAAAAGAATTGTGTTCATAAGAAAAGAACAGTCTCAATAGATTAGCCAAATGTAAAAAAAAAAAAAAAAAAAAAAAAAAAAAAAAAAAAAAAAAAAAAAAAAAAAAAAAAAATTTGAGAGTTATTAGATTAGGCAAAGCAATTTGAAAGTTAATTTTTGCTATAGTATATTTAAAACAAAAATAAATCAAATATTTTTTAATAATAATCTTATTATTTTTTAAAACGTTTAGGCGGTATTTTTACATTTTATAATTATATTTAAAATTATTTTTTTTATTATCACTTTTAGAACATCTCTCTTTTCCCGTTTATTTCCCTCTCAAAAAACCTTTTACTGCAGAGAACCGCTTCCCAGCGGTCGGGCTGAGAATCTCACTAAATCAGCCCTCTATTCAACTGAAGCCAGATAGGAAAATACACGGTAATTTGAATACGCTTACCCACAGAGAATCAAAGAGTCGTATGCCCTCTCAGCCCTTTCCCTTCGAGACCGACCCTCTCTGCCCCTCTCTTCCTCGCTGCCTCTCGTTGCACCGCCTCAGTCCGACGCCGACGCAGAAGCCGAGCAAGTGCCCCTCTGTAAATCGCACCGCCATATTTTCCTTGCTGCCCCTCTCTTCCTTCTCATTTGCACCGCCCCTCTGTGCCCCTCTCTTCGTCGCTGCCTCTCTTTGCACCGC
The DNA here is from genome assembly GCF_004785595.1 of Juglans microcarpa x Juglans regia. Classification (NCBI taxonomy): domain Eukaryota; kingdom Viridiplantae; phylum Streptophyta; class Magnoliopsida; order Fagales; family Juglandaceae; genus Juglans; species Juglans microcarpa x Juglans regia. The sequence continues at coordinate 33,395,379 of NC_054602.1, read as the reverse complement.
TGCAATCTCAATCCGACGCCGACGCAGCTCAGAAAGTCCGACGCCGACGCAACCAATTACTCACACAGATTTCATGGCTAACACTCAGGTATGTGTTTGATTAAATGTCACAATGGTGGTGGGTGGAAGCTGATTTCTTTGAAACACCTAAACAAACCATAAATTACACTCATTCCTACATCTTATTCCACACTCTCTGTTTAATACATTTGCAAATTCACTACAAACAAACCATACATTGCAGGTTTTTTGATTTGCTTGTTTTTTTAGTGTTGGTTTTCTTTCCTAGAAATTGACACTGCACAAGTTAAGACTAATGATTCACTTGTTATGGACAAAAAAATAAAAAAAAAGATCAGTTGAGAAAATATAGTAGAAATAGACAGTTCAGTATGATGATAGAATTACCATTCTCGATACTACGTTTTGACAAGTTCTGGAAAAACTTGGTCATTATGTTCTCTGTCATGATTTTTATAAGTTCTAATGTCTCTGGGTGTTGAAAGCATTTCTTTACTATGCTTTCCATGCCTATATATTATAAAAAATAGTATCTGATTTGGTGGTTGCATAAAGACACCTTTCGAAGTTCATTCTAATTTCTAATCGAACTCTTTTAAAATATAATCAGCCCAGAAAAAGATAAATATGTATAAACATAGCTTTTGCTTGTATATATAAACATAAAATCTATAAAAGAAAATTTGTATCATCGACTTCTTTAGTTTTTGTGGGCAGTTTTTGTTTGTTTGTTAATCTCTGGTGTGTATTAAATGTGTCCTGTCTCTCCTTTTGTTATGTGTTGTGTCCAGCATATTTTCAATGAGCTCTTGCTTGTTTCAGTTTTGTGTTGTATTGGTCAGTCGCTTGGTGAAGTGTGTTGTTTCTTGTTTCAGAAAATTAGAGATGATATATTTTTCTTGTTTTTGACAGTTACTTCTCGATGAAGTAGCTCTTGTATATGTCCCATATACTTGGGCTCTTGCCTATTCTTATGGTCAATAAAATCTTGTTTACCGATAAAAAAAGAATTGCAATGAAGAAAGGAGTGGTAAGTTTTTTGAAATTTTTATGATTTTATTTTTCTAAATAAGAGGAATGATGATGTGCCAAATAAGACATAGGTGACGTGAATTGCATTGAGTTTTTAACCGAATTCAATTAAAGAAAAAAGAAAAGAAAAGCTATGCTCAAAACTTAGGACCTAATAAATAATTGTCTCAATTGATTATAACTTCACGCTAGCTTAAACTTTAATGGTGATGGTAATTTTCTTTCTTCTTTTTTACAAAATAGATCTTTGTTTCTTCCGTTTCACCGAGTAGCGAAACGAAAGAATACTAGGGTTTTACACCTATTAGGATGTACTCCTTACTCGAGTGTTGAGGAAGAATACTGGGGTTTTACTCCCTTTTGTGGGTGTTTCTACAATCACAAACAGTAAAACCCTAGCATCTCTCTCCTGTCCATACATCTCCAATTGTCTCTTCTAGGTAAGTTTACCAATAATTCTCTTGTACATTTTATTCTTTTTTTTTCTTTTAATTTTGTTTATACAGAATTTGTTTTAGTTTCCTGGAACAGCATTCTCCAATCACTATGTATAGAATATGAATATATTGTTATTTAATTCTGAAGTAAATTCAATTCAATTCACTTGCATCATCCAGTTTAGAAATGTTTTCTAGATAAGCCCAGAAAAGCTAATGCCTAACCAAAAAAAAAAAAAAAAAAAAAGATCAGTTGAGAAAATATAGTAGAAATAGACACAGTATGATGATAGAATTACCATTCTCGATATCTTGAGTGGATCTTTTATAAAGATAGTAGGATGCTATTTTATTCCATCATTATGGTATGTATATTCTGTGTAAACTGTGTCTTTTGTGTTGCTGTTAAAATATGACATCAGAAACCAAGTTAGACGGTGCTTTCGTTTATGGGAGTTAAATGTTACTACAACTGAACTAGGACATTTGTGTTACACTCCATTGAACAACTGAATTGAACATCAGCATTTCTGTTGCACTTTCATTTGGAGCAAGATTTCATTGCTTGACTGTGAAACTAAGCAGTGCATGGATATCGTCTTCTATTTGTTTGTTAGTCATAACTCAAATATTATTGGATACAAAGGAATGGAAAAATAAATCAATCATAGAAGAACATAGGAACAGAAATAGATAAGATTTAGTCCATGCTTTCTAATAAACTTAAACCAGTTCATCCTAGATGAATATTTGTTTTAGGGTTAGTTGGATTGAAAAGAAGATGGAATTGAAAATTCTAATTTTATGTGTCTTTGATAAATTTCTCGATATGATAGCAGAGCATTTATGGTGTTTGTTTTATTATCTTACACTCTTGTTTATGTCCATTGTAATGTAACTTTATGTCTTATTTCAGTAGCGCGCGTAGCTGTAACTTGCTCTTATAATTACAGTCAGTTTAGCCTCATCTTTTTGCTGACTAATAATTCTAAGAAAACCAATTTAGAATATCCTTGGAACAAATTTTGTTCAGTTAACTACTTATCTGGAAAAGAAAAGCTAATCTGTATCAGTAAGTACTCTGATTCTCTCAACAAAGTAAAAGATACTCGTTTATTTCAAAAAAGAACAGTCAAACTTCCAACTCTAAGAAACATGAGAATCAGAGGATATAGACAAGGATCATCATTGTTTGAGGAGAGAAACGTTGACATTTATAGTATGTCCTCAACCTAACTCACCCACCTTTTTGTTGCCCTAGTAGGACTTCCAGAACCAACCCCTGTGAAGAGCACATGAAGTATGTCCTACAAGTAGTCATAGTGCCAGCCAACCCATATGAAAGAACTATTGCATTATAAGTGGTGAAAGAATTGCAGGAAACTATAATAACAATTATCAGCAGACTCAACAAATTTCATCTCCATGTGTTGAATATTGAGTATACAGACCCTACTATTGCCACATTTTTTTAAATAAACTGAGTCATTCCAACATGGAAAATATAATGATGGGCGAGAGTCCCTCAGAGACTAGATTGGTTCCTCCGAGCTAATTAGTCTTGGTAAACAGGCAAAATCATAAGATTCATATATTCAGTGGCCGATGACATATGGTTCTTGAATGAGTAAGCCTTGATCAAATTGTTAGCCTTTGGTAGAATCGAATGGCCATTACATTGACAAACCCCCATTGTTATCATAGATGGTTAACGTGTCCCATAGAAAATAAGAATATTACAATGCCTTTTGTCGAGATCATCGGTGAGAGACCTCTAGGCAAGAAGAGCGAGAAAGAGAGGGAGAGAAAGAGGAAGTCTAGAGAAGGTGAAGATGTTGAGTTTAATAAAGTCTTAAGTCGCATGACCGATGATAGAACCGTGTGCATGGTGGAGAGGAGAGAAGCGGTCACCAAGGCTGAGAGTGATCGAATGTCATGAATTGCACTTAAGAAGAAGAGGATTGATATAGACATCATGAAATTATATCTTGCTAGCATGAATGCAATGCAGCAAAACTATTTTCAAACTCTTCAAAAGGAAGTTTACAAGGAAAAGAAGAATAGATCAACATCCACATCTACATCTCTATCCACACCTTTTGAAAGGAAATAACTGTTTGGTACTCCTCTTTTATTTGTTGTAAATGCACATTAATGTAGTTATATGGTAGACTCTAAAATTCTGATTTTAGTGTCTTCCTAGCCACATATGCTGGAAATACATGTGGCTGGGCAGCCACTATGTGATGTATTTTGTGGAAATACAAAGCCTGGGCAATTGCTTGGCGCCAGTGCAACTTGAATCTGTGAACTTTGCAATGTGTTGGTAAAGCTCCAAACATGCAAATTCTGGATATGATTACTAATTAATTAGAATATGATTACTAATTAACATATAATAGGTACAATAGTAAAATATGGTAAAATTAAATAAATTAATAATTAAAAAAATTAAATTAACAATGGATAATCCAATGTGGAGATTTGATGTGAATGGAATAACTAAAGTAAAATTCATCTCATATTATTTGATCATTATATAATAAATAAATGGATAATCTAATGTGAGAATTTGATGTGAATGGAATAGCCAAAGTCAAATTCATCTCATATTAGCTAAAACTTGGGTTTGGCTTTGGCTATTCCAATGAGAGTGCTCTTATAAAGCACACCCCGCAGACCCTCCACATCAGCCTTTGTGAAAGGTCTATTTTACCCTTGTTTAAATCACAGACTTCCGTTCTCACTTGCCTGCTCACCCACGGCTGAAGAACTATCCCCTTTCTCCATCTCCTTCCTCCAGAGGCTCACCCATAACGGAACAATTACGTAGCTCAGGTCACACAACAAAGCCCAGGCATTAAGGTTCACTTGTTTTTCCCATTTCTCCCATCCCTTTTCTCCTTTCTCTCATCTCATTTTCTCTTTAACATTTGTGAACAGTTAGGGTATTTCTTTGGTCTGCAATTTTTTTGCCCATTGATGAGATCGTGTTTGTTGGTCTGTGATGATGAAGAATATCAAGATGAGAAGGATTTTTTTATCAAGTTTTTAGTTTGCTGGTCTGGGTGATGTTTGCACAAGGATTTTTTTAGGAGCATTGGCATTGGCTTAGCCAAATGGCTTTTCATTTTCAAATTTAGCTAATATCATTCACATTTGGCCCACGTTGAATTAGTCAAACTAGATCTTTGTTTTTTCTGTTTCACCGAGTAGTGAAACGAAAGAATACTAGGGTTTTACTCCTAGTAGGATGTACTCCTTAGTGTCGAGGAAGAATACTGGGGTTTTACTCCCTTTTGTGGGTGTTTCTACAATCACAAACAGTAAAACCTTAGCATCTCTCTCCTGTCCATACATCTCCAATTGTCTCTTCTAGGTAAGTTTACCAATAATTCTCTTGTGCATTTTCTTCTTTTTATTCTTTTAATTTTGTTTACACGGAATTTGTTTTAGTTTCCTGGAACAGCATTCTCCAATCACTATGTGAGAGTAGACAGGCAAAACCTAGGACACGTAGCTTTGCTTCTGTTAGTATGAATCTATGTCTTTTTAGACCTCTGTTTCTTGCATAGCTCTTTTTGGCACTTTTGGCTTTGAATCATTGTGACAGAACCAATATAGAGAATTTTTGTAACTATTTGAATTTTGATCATTAGTACAGATGGTTCGGTTTTGCACCTGATGTGTATTTATCTGAGGTACCTTGGATATGGGAACTCGAAATATTTTGTGGAATGTTGCAAACAAATACTTCACCTTTGGGCTTGTGGGCCTCACTATTTCCGATCGATATGCAAGTATCGTTCCTGTGCGGGGTGGCTCTATGTCTCCTGCATTTAATCCTCAACCCAGCACCTTTTCAGGTACATTTCTTAAAAGAAAGATTAGACAAGGTGCCCGGCATAAGTTTCTAATCATGGGTTTTGGCTGCAGATGACTATGTTTTGGTGGAGAAGTTTTGCCTCGAAAAGTACAAGTTTTCACATGGCGATGTTGTAGTTTTTCGGTACTTTTATTTTCCTTTGGTGCTGCAATATCTCTTTTGCTCTGCTAGATCCAAGCACACATGAAGCATGTGCACTGTGCACAATATTGAACTTGTTTTTGGACATTTTCAAAAGATGGAAGGATTTGAGTGAGACATTAAATCGTGGGAATGAGTAGAGTTGGTATACCTGTGAGATTGCAATTTACTTGGGATTAAGCAAAGTGGATTTGGCTGGTCTAGTTCAAAATATAGCTGTTGATTTGGGTCCTTTGAAATGAAGCTGTAACAGATTGCATCACACACTCACCCCTTGCAAATGTGATGATATCATTCTTACATGACCAACCCTAAACCCTAAACCCTAAAACCCTAAACCCCGAAATTGTGAAAACTTACTTTCTAAAGTCGTACTAACCAAATATTATAATGGCTTTCAAACCCAAATGCCAGTTAGCAGACATCTTTATCTTTGTTCTACTTATCCAAAAAAAGCAGACATCTTTATCTTTGTTCAACTTATCCAAAAAAAGCAGACATCTTTATTCCTCTCTGGAAAATTTTGTGTTACTTATTTGAACTTGGGTTTTGTACACTTTAATTTCTTGCATTTGGAGCGTTCGGAGAAAATGTGCGTAGGTTGAGTTTTTCTTTTGGGTAGGCTTGGGGAGTAAGTTTGACCAAGCAATTTTTGGGTTTCTGGTTGTTTGTCTTCTCAGCTAGAAGTGTGCTCATATTTCATGCAAATTTGAGTTTGTGCCAAGTGTGGCTGAAAATTACTATCCAAGTTCAATTGCCATGACCTGGTTCATTGACTGCTTCCAACCACATTCAAACCCAGGCCATGGCATAGGCTTTATTGTTTTCACTAATTGGACTCGGCAATAAATCAAGGTAATTGGTTATTTTTAAATATTGGCTAAAATGCTACTGGGTCTTCTCCCGTTTTCATGAGCCTTTCTGAACTCTGATATTTTGTTTCCTCATGCTTCAAGCATTAGATCAAAGTTTTAACTTGGATCGATTTATCACTGACAAGCAGCCTATTCACTAGTGGAGATGAGTTGCATTGTACTTTTTTGTGCATCCTAGATAGTTCTTGTCCATCTAACTTGCATTCCCTTTTGTTTGACTCTAACGTCGGGCTCAAACCAATATTAGGCATGACATCATCTTTATATGATATTTTGCTTTCCTTCCCACGTTTTTATTGACAATATGTGATCACAATCAACAATGTAAATTATGATGATTCAAGTCCTATTGCTTTTTTCTTCTGTATACTCCCTGTGTACATGGGCTATGCTTATTTTCATTCATATCAATGAAACTTACTTCTTATATAAAAAAAAGAAAAGTCCTATTGCTTTTTAAGAGTTCTTTTGATGCCAACATTTCAAAGCTGAATCATGATATTGTTATAATTGCAACCTTCTTCAGCTCCCCGAGTAATTACAAGGAGAAACACATAAAGAGAATAATTGCCTTACCAGGTGACTGGATCGGAACTACTCATAATTCCTATGATGTGCTGAAGATTCCAGAAGGACATTGCTGGGTAGAGGGTGATAATTCAGCTTCTAGCATGGACTCCAGATCTTTTGGCCCGGTAAGTTGTCCTTTCCGATTTGTTAGTTTGCATGAATCTATTCACTTTCTGGGATATTAGTTTCCGTGTTTTCTCAGGGAGTTACTCTGAATTTGTGGTGGAGATTTCACATATGAAAATAGGAACCTTGTGATGATTCGTCACATAACATTCATTTTTCACCAAACTCCATTCATGCGAATTCAGTGTATAATTTGTACATTCCTAATTCATGATTTGTACTAGTTGCTTTAGATTGTATGTTGTAATCTGCATGTAGCGAACATAATCCTTCTCCCTTCTCCCTTCACCTTCATAATGCATTGCTAACTTGCACTTGTTTAAATTGGCAGATTCCTCTGGCTTTAGTTCAAGGAAGGGTGACCCACATCGTGTGGCCTCCTGAGAGATTGGGTGTAGTTGAGAGAAGATATCCTAAAGAAAGAGTTTCTTCTTTCTAAATGGTTATTCAGCTCCGAGTCTCATCTTGTGTGAGAGACATTTTTTTTAGGTGGGGTTTGGATAGTGAGATGATTTTAGATGAAAGTTAAAAGTTAAAAGTTAAATAAAATAGTATTAGAATATTTTTTTAATATTATTATTGTTTTGAAATTTGAAAAAATTGAATTTTATTATATTTTATGTGAGAATTTATAAAAATTGTATTGATGAGATGATATAAATTGAGATGATTTTGATACTAAACTCAGCCCGGGCATTTGCCGAGGCAGCATTTTTTTTTTATAAATGGTTTATTGTTTTCTAAATGATTATTGGTATATGCGCCTTGCAATTTTGGACTCTTTTAATTTCTGTATCGTTGACGTTGCCTAAACATTCACGAGAATTCTCAAATGCAAGAAGCACATCAGATCTGGGGCCCAAGATGATTAAGATCTATGGTCCGGGGTTTACTTTTGTTTTTGTTTGTTTTGCATAACCCAACCAATAGGTGCCAAAACTGACGAGATATATCTATATAGAAAAATTTTATATACCATATTATTTTAATTTTATTCTATTATGTAAGATGTGACATATTTATTATTATTAGATGATTTTTTAATAGATGATCTAATGGATTTAGCCATAAAAAGACTTCACAAAAGTAAATTCATAAACTGACATATCTTAATGTGATACATTAGGTTGTAAATCTATTTTATTATAAATTTGATCTAACGTATTATATGAAATTATATTAATTTATAAGTTTATTTCTATGACATTTCTTTGTGATGATAGCACTCATTTTTTGAGATGTTAATTTTTTTTTTTTTTTTGAAACTTCGAATTTCGTTCAATAAAACATCACTATGGCCTTCGGCCATTACATTGTTAAGGTCAGGAACAGACACTGCATTACAAGAGCCTACAGCATTGACATCAGTCTGTGCTATCATATATATATATATATATATATAAGCGAATGCATGTGAATCAATCGGTGGCAAAAACAACGAATCAAAAACAACTGGGTAATAATTTTTTATATTCTTACCGACCCCGATAGTTCTGAACCTTTTTCTTTTTTAATAAACAATAGTTCTAAACTTTTAGGCCGCTCTGAAAGTATCATGCGACAGACACAACATCATACGTGATGTAGTGTTTCCAACATTAAGTAATATCTGAATTATACAAGTAAAATCAAACATTAAAAACGTTAAGAATTCCAATAGAGTGCTGCCCAATCGGCTAAAGATACTGGAAGAAATGATTAACAAGTGTTGTGATTCGTAAGGCCTCTTTTGAATGGAGGAACCCAATTTCACTCGCTTGGATGCTACAGTATAAAAAATGGTACACATGTAGAGATGGAGGGGGACACGTCCTCCATTCGATCATACGGTTCGATTGCTTCTGTGCTTCCCTCTGTAAGTTGTAATCTCTTTCGTAGCCATTTCCCTCTACGTGAAATAAAAGTCTGCATTGTGATAACCCATCTACTTGATTTTCTTTTTGTGCTGTAGTATTACATTCATTTTCATGAACTTTATTTGATTTTATCTTGTGGGTTTTGCTGGTTTAATGCTTTTGTCTAACACGGAGATCGTCTTTGGATGGCTTTGCCGGAAAATAGATGTTGATGTCGTGTTTCGCGGGCCTGGCAAATCCACACCCCCGTGCCACGATGTGAATTATTTGGAGCCCCCAGTAGTGTTTCGGTGCGGCTTTACGGTGGCATTTCGTACGTCCATGGAGGCGAATAGAAAATAAATACTTGTGAAAGTAAAAATAGATGACATCAAGATTTACGTGATTCGGCAATATGCCTACGTCCACGGGGGTTTTGGAAAGGAAATCTTCAATATAATATATCAGTTTACAATCACTAATGGGTCATCATATCTCGTTGTATAGAGAAGGTTGAAACTCTTCTTGTTGAGGGCGATGTCTTCCTCGAGGGGTTACTTGAAGAAGAAGATCTTATTAAGTGAGAGCTCGGTCCCTCTGAAAAGTAGAAGACGTTCATTAGTCTATGTCTTTTCATCTGGCTATATGCTTTATATATATACTCATTTGTTGCGTGTGTCAGCTTCCTTCCTTGGGCTACTTTCTTTCTGGCATGCTCTGAAGCTCTTTGCCATGATACGACTGCTCCTCTTGGCGTGTCTGACTTGCTCTCATTGATCCCTCCTTCTCCCCCTCTGACATTCACAACCCTTATATCCCTTTGTCCCACCTTTCCCTCTTGAAATTTAAAACCCTTATATCTTTTTTATCCCCCTCTTTTGTCCCTAGTGATATCTTGATAGGTTGGACCCAATTTATGGGCTAGTGTATTTTTTCCCCTCACAATAGAAAATAAGAATTGATTGTATGTGTGACAGGCTATTTGTGATCACTCTTGAAGGAAGCCTCTATAGCTGCAAGCACTGCAAAACACACATTGCCCTTTCTGATGATACTGTTTTGAAGGTTTTGTTTCGCTACCTGCTATGTCTCAAACCTAGTGTTGATCAATTTGCTCTTTTTCGAATAATCATAGCGTAATGTTGAATGATGCAACGTCATGTTTTGTTAATGTGTGACATATTATTATTGTTGTTACTATTGTTATTATTATTATTGTATCGAGAGTTCATGCTAACTTTCCAATAGGGAATTAGATATCGGGTACAAGGAAGACCCTTCATTTATAAATCTGTTAGGGGAACTGTAAATATTGTGTCATTATTTTACCATCTCTCTATATTACTCTAACAATTGTATATGCAGTATATTAAAGGATAGGACACTTGGTGATAAGCAGCGGCACTTATTGATAGGCAGTGGAGAGAACGTGTGCTTCACACATGAGCAACTTTTTGGCTTGAATAATAGCTGCTGGATCAAAGACACGTGCTACAATCTTTTTATGCGTGTATATATACTTCTTTATGCCGTGTTAGGGTTAAGGGAGAGATTTTACATTTTGGACATTTTGGGTTTCTGCTGTTTCGAGAGCCTTGTACAGAATAGAGAGAAAGCTAGGGTTTCTGAGGGATAAATGAAAGCTGTATTGTGGCTTGTGTTTGGCTCAGTATTAGCTTGATCTTGTGTAAGATACATTGGCTTTTGAAGATTGCTCAATAAAGAATGATCTTTGAGGCTGTTCCTGCCGTGGATGTAGGCCATTAAGGTCGAACCACGTAATCTCTATTTGTATTTCTTATTCTCTTATTCTTTTATTATTTCTTGTTGATTTTTGTTTTGTTCTTGTTAATCTTGATATTTTATCTTCAATATTTGTGATTCTTGAGATGGATTTCGTGGTATAGAGTCACCTTTGATAAAAAGGACTCTGGTTGTATTGTTCTTACAATTGGTATCAAGAGCTTGGTTCAATGGGGATCACGAAATTTGATGTTGAGAAATTTATAGGGTTAAATGACTTCGGATTATGGAGATTAAATATGAGAGCTCTGTTAATCCAACAGGGCTTACAGAATGCTCTCACCTTTGAAAAAATGGGCTCTTCCTCGAAAGAGGAAGGAAATGGAGAAGTCTAGAAGGACATTCTTCAAAAGGCCCACAATGTACTTATTTTGTCTTTAGGAGATAAAGTGTTGAGGGAAGTAGCAAGTGAGGAATCTGCTACTGGTATTTGGTTAAAACTAGAACACCTATATATGAAAAAATCACTGGCTAACAAACTTTGCAAGAAAACTAGGTTATATACTCTTAAAATGACTCCTGGAATCCCAATAGGGGAACATCTGGATACTTTTAATAAAATTATAATAGACCTAGCTAATATAGATATTAAGGTGAAGGATGAGGATCAAGCAATCCTCTTGCTGAGTTCTTTGGACTCATCATACCAGAACCTTAAGGAAACCATGATGTATGGTAGAGACACCTTATCTCTAGATGAAGTGCAGTCTATGCTTCATGCTAGGGAATTACAAAATCAAGAAGATACCAAACGAGAACATGGTGAGGGCTTGTCTGTTAGGGGAGGACAAGAAAACAGAGGCAAGAAAAATAAATTAGATTTAAGAAAGGAAGGTCTAAGTCTAAAGAAAAATAATTAAAGTGTTTTCTATGTCACAAAGAATGACATTTCGAAAGAGACTGTCCTGATAGAAAAACTCAGATGAGAAATAAAAACAAAGAGGATGAGGATGTGGCAGTTGTGATAGAGGGGTATGAAAGTGCTGGGGTATGAAAGTGCTGAGGTACTGAATGTATCTGAGGTAGGGTCTGAAAAGGAGTGGATTCTAGATTCTGGCTGCTCTTTTCACATGTGTCCCAATAGGAACTGGTTTGAAACCTTTTCTGTATTAGATGGTGGACATGTAATTTTAGGGAATAATAAATCCTGTAAAATCATGGGAATTGGGTGTATAAGACTAAAATTACATGATGGAATGGAGAGACTTTTGAAGGAAGTCAGATTTATACCTGACTTAAAGAGAAATTTGATTTCTCTTGGCACACTTGATAATTCAGGTTATTCCTTTAAGTCTGAAGCAGGGGTCTTTAAAGTTACTAAAAGTTCACTCACAATTATGAAATGGGTAATTAAAAATGGCCTTTATACTCTAGTTGGAAAAACCATTGTGGGGAAGCATCCCCTGTACAGAATGTCATTGAGAATAAATCTATGCTTTGGCACAGGAGATTAGGGCATGTTAGTCAAAGAGGACTTTTAGAATTACACAAACAAGGCTTGTTGACTGATGCTGGCCTGGAAAATTTACCTTTCTGTGAAGACTGTGTCTATGGAAAGGCTAAAAGGGTTAGTTTTAAAAGGGCAACTAATATGACTACTCAGACCATTGATTATGTACATTCTGACCTTTGGAGACCTTCTAGAGTAGCTTTCCATGGTGGAGGGAATTATTTCCTCTCCATCGTTGACGACTACTCTAGGAAGATATAGATTTACATTATCAAACACAAGAGTGACACTTTTGAAACTTTTAAGAAATAGAAATCCTTAGTAGAGAATCAGTTAGACAGAAAACTAAAAATCCTAAGAACTGATAATGGACTAGAGTTTCTATCAACAGAGTTTAATATTTTCTGTCAAAAGGAGGGGATTCTAAGACACAAAACTGTGAGGGAAACTCCTCAACAGAATGGTCTGGCAGAAAGGATGAATAGGACCATTCTAGAGAGAGTGAGATGTATGTTATCTAATGCTGGGTTACCTAAAAATTTCTGGGCTGAAGCTGTTGTCACAGCAGTTCACTTAATTAAGAGGTGTCCATCTTCTGCTATAGGTTTTAAAACACCACAAGAAATGTGGACTGGAAAACCACCAAATTATGATTATCTTAGAATTTTTGGGTGTACAGCTCATGCACACTCAAAAACTGAAAAGTTAGATCCTGGGGCACTTAAGTGTATTTTTGTGAGATACCCTGAGGGTGTTAAAGGGTATAAACTATGGTTAGATGAACCTGGCAGACACAAATGTTTTATAAGCAGGGATGTGGTCTTTAATGAATCCCAAATGGCTCGGGTTCATAAGACAGAGGTGGAACAAAGACCTAGTAACACTGAGGGAAATGTACATGTTGAGGTGGAGAGAGTAAACACCTCAACAGATCCTAATATTGGGCAAATCAGTAACTCTGAGGACCCAATTTCAGAAGACTTAGATGAATCAGGTTCTGACTCTTACATGTTAGTAAGAGACAGAAAGAAAAGTGTTATAAAACTACCTCTAAGGTATGGTCAAGTTGAACTTACAGCTTTTGCTTTGACCATTGCAGATGAGGTTATTTATCAAGAACCAAAAACTTATAAAGAGGCTATTGCTAGCAAGGATGCCACTAAGTAGATACTTGCTATGCATGATGAAATGGAGTCTCTTAACAAAAACAAAACTTGGGAACTAGTTACCAAACCTAATGGGGCCAGGCTAGTGGGATCCAAGTAGATCTTTAAAAGAAAAGAAGGTATACCAGGGGTAGAAGGTACTAGGTTCAATGCTAGACTAGTGGCTAAATGTTTCACTCAAAGAGAGGGAATAGATTTTAATGAGATATTCTCTCCTGTGGTTAAGCATAGTTCCATTAGATTGCTTCTATCTTACATTGCATATCATGATCTGCACTTAGAACAGTTGGATGTAAAAACTGCTACATGGAGAATTAGAAGAGGTAATTTACATGCAACCTCCTGAGGGGTTTATAAAAGACATTAACTCTAATCAAGTTTGTTTACTTAAGAAATCTTTATATGGTCTAAAACAATATCCTAGGCAATGGTATAAGAGATTTGATAATTACATGCTTGAAAATGATTTTAAAAGAAGTTGTTATGACAGTTGTGTTTGCTATAAAGATGTTAATGGAATATTAATATATCTTTTACTATATATAGATGATATGTTAGTGGCTTGTAAAGACCCTGATTTAATCAAACAAGCTAAGTGTATGTTGAAATCTGAGTTTGACATGAAAGATCTAGGACCAGCTAGTAGAATTTTAGGAATGGATAATGTAAAAGATAGGTCAGGGAAATGTTTGTATCTATCTCAGAAAAACTATTTCTCTAAAATTCTAAAAAGGTTTGGTATGGACCATGTTAAACCTGTAAGCACACCTTTGGGCCAACATTTCAAGTTGTCCTCTAGTCAGGCCCCAGAAATAGAATCAGAAATAGAATTTATGCAACAAATTCCCTATGCTAGCATGGTGGGAAGTGTGATGTATGCCATGGTCTGTACAAAACCAGATCTTACTTTTGCTGTCAGTGTTGTTAGTAGGTTTATGTGTAACTCTGGTAAGGCATACTGGCAAGCCATTAAATGTTATTAAGGTATATTTCTAGAACTATGAATTTGAGCCTAAAATATGGATCAAATGTTAAGGAAGGTTGTGAATTAGAGGGTTTTGTTGATGCTTATTATGCTGGTAATGTGGATACCAGGAAATCTTTAACAGGATATGTTTTCACTGCATATGAGGGGGCTATTAGTTGGAAGTCAAACTTGCAATCTGTTGTGACTTTGTCAACAACAGAGGCTGAGTATATAACTTTGACAGAGGCTATAAAGGAGGCCATATGGCTAAATGGTATATCACATGAATTAGGTATTTTTAAACGAAATATTGTTGTACATTGTGATAACCAAAGTTCTATATACTTGGCTAAAAACCAAGTATATCATGAAAGGACTAAGCATATAGATGTTAGGCTTCATTTTGTAAGGGATGTAATGGAGTCTAGAGAAGTTAGAGTGGAAAAAAATCCAATTGAGGAAAATCCCTCAGACATGATGACTAAATCCCTGCCGTTAACAAAGTTCAGACACTGTCTGAACTTGATTAACATGAAATCTGTTAAAGATCCCTAATAGAGGGACACTGCAGGAACAACCAAGATGAGACTAGGATAGAAGTGATGGGTATAATATTGTCAAGGTGGAGAATTGTGAATATTGTGTCATTATTTTACCATCTCTCTATGTTACTCTAACAATTGTATATGCAGTATATTAAAGGATGTGACACTTGGTGATTAGCAGCGGCACTTATTGATAGGCAGTGGAAAGAACGTGTGCTTCACATGTGAGCAACTTTTTGGCTTGAATAATAGCCGCTGGATCAAAAACACATGTTGCAATCTTTTTATGCGTGTATATATGCTTCTTTGTGCCGTGTTAGGGTTAAGGGAGAGATTTAACATTTTGGACATTTTGGGTTTCTGCCGTTTCAAGAGCCTTGTACAGAATAGAGAGAAAGCTAGGGTTTCTGAGGGATAAATGAAAGCTGTATTGTGGCTTGTGTTTGGCTCAGTATTAGCTTGATCTTGTGTAAGATACATTGGCTTTTGAAGATTGCTCAATAAAGAATGATCTCTGAGGCTATTCCTGCCGTGGATGTAGGCCATTAGGGCTGAACCACGTAATCTCTGTTTGTATTTCTTATTCTCTTATTCTTTTATTATTTCTTGTTGATTTCTGTTTGTTCTTGTTAATCCCGAGATTTTATCTTCAATATTTGTGATTCTTGAGTTAGATTTCGTGGTGTAGAGTCACCTTTGATAAGAGGGACTGGTTGTATTGTTCTTACAAGAACGAAAAGAGGTTAAGAAACACACACACAAAAAAAAAAAATAAAAAAACTAAAGAAAGAAAGAGGGAAGCCTTAATATGATTTTGTTTAACTTGTTTATTAATTTGGAAATATTGTGTCGATATTGCTTAAGTGTCACTCTTTTTTCCTTTTTTCGTTGTTTTTTTTCATATATGAAGAATTGCAAGATACCCAGTTACCTTATTTAGCATTCCATGCCATAGTTTGCTGTGTTCAACTTCAAACCTTTGAGATTGGATTGCTGAAGGTTTGCAATGGTGTACTCAATGTTCAAACCTGGTTTAGAAGTTTGTTGGGTTAAGCCAGTGTGACTACTATCATGCTTTAAACATGCTAACGCAGAAACATGTGGAGTGATTTTAGTTTCGAGAAATGATATTTCCAATCCTAACATGTGCAAGCCTCGCACACTTCCTTTATAAAAAGTGGTTAAATCTGGAATTCACATGAAAAAATCATTTTTTTAAATGCTGGACCTCACTTCTTTTCAAAGGAAGTGTGCGTGGTTTGCACACTCTAAGACTGTATCTAGTATTACTCATATGATTGAAATAGCGGGTCTAATGTTTTCCTCCTAAGTAAATAATTAATCAAATTAAGGTAGTGACAATATTAAAATGACCCTTGTCAGAGACGATGTGCTGTTTGTGTCTTGTGACTCTTGTCTTTGTTTGAACTTGGCGTGTATTCCCTTCATTGTTTTGCTCTAACCCTTTGCTTTCTGTATCAGTCTTTTCACTGCAGGCATGGAAAGACTTATCTCTTTGATAAAGTGTAAGCATTCTTCAACTTTGGCATCGTTACTAGTTAGTGTTATGATAGGTGTCAATCATTTTAAAAGGAAAGCACATGTGCACATGACTGCACATGAGGGAAGACTTGAGTACTGACCTGTTTATAGGAAGCAGAAACTTATTTCTTTGTTACTACTTTATGCTATAAATAGAGGCTTCAGTTTGTACTTGAGTTTTAAGTTTTTCGTGTGCTGAGAAATACAAGAGAGAAATAGAGAGAACAATCTGTGAAAAAGGCTCCAAGAACTTGTGAGGTGTAAATGAGAGAGTGTTCTTGTAATCTCAAGATTGTATTTTGATCAACAATAAAGATCTTGACTGTTGCTGCCGTGGATGTAGATCACTAGGATCGAACCACGTAATTCTTGTGTTACTTGTTTACTGCATTACTTGTTTACTGCATTCTGTTTACAAACATTAATCAAATCTGTGTGACAAATCTTGGCATCTAAGATTCTGATCTTGGATCTACAAGCAAGTCAGAATTACAACAAGTGGTATCAAGAGCCCAGGTTCCAATGGGGACTGCCAAGTTCGATGTAGAAAAGTTTAATGGAAAGAATGATTTTGGTCTGTGGAGAATAAAGATGAAAGCACTGCTGGTTCAACAGGGCCTCCAAGATGCACTTCTTGGTGAAAAGAACTTAAGTTCTTTATCTGAAAAAGAGAAACTGCAACTCTTGCAGAAGGCTCACAGCACCATCATCTTGTCCCTTGGTGACAAAGTCTTGAGGGAAGTTGCCAAAGAAGACACAGCAGCAGGTGTTTGGCTAAAACTAGAAAGCTTATACATGACTAAATCTTTGGCAAATCGACTCCACAAGAAGACCAAGCTCTATACTTTCAAAATGACTCCAGGTAAGTCTATGGAAGAACATCTTGATGAGTTTAACAAGATCATATTGGATCTTGCAAACATAGACATAAAAATTGAGGATGAGGATCAAGCTATTCTACTTTTAAGTTCTTTAGATTCTTCTTATGCAAACCTTAAAGAAACCATGATGTATGGTAGAGAGAGTTTGTCTTTAGAAGAGGTTAAATCTGTATTGCACTCGAGGGAACTACACAAAGAGGCAGAGATCAAAACTGAAACTGGAGAAAGTTTGATAGTTAGGGGCAGACCAGAAAAGCAAAACCATAAATGGAAGAATAAAAAGGAAAGATCAAAGGAAAGATCACAATCAAAAGGGAAGAAATTAAAATGCTTCACATGCCATAAAGAAGGACACTTCAAGAGGGATTGCCCTGAAAGACAACAAAATGTGGGAAATAAGTCTAAGGAAGATGGAAATGCAGCAGTGGTATTGGATGGGTATGATAGTGCAGAGGTCTTGAATGTTTCAGAAGTTGACTCAGGAAAGGAATGGATCCTAGACTCAGGATGTTCATTCCACATGTGCCCCTCTAGATCATGGTTTGAAACATTCACAGAATTGAATGAAGGACATGTAATTCTTGGTAACAATAAAACATGTAAGATTCTGGGAATTAGGACTGTTAGGCTAAAAATGTTTGATGGTATGGAAAGATTACTACAAGAAGTAAGATACATACCTGAACTGAAGAGAAATCTGATTTCTCTGGGAATGCTTGACAAATCTGGCTATATTTTCAAGTCAGAATCTGGAACACTGAGAGTTTCCAAGGGTGCTTTGATTGTAATGAAGGGAATTATAAGAAATGGGTTGTACATGCTGATAGGCAAGACTGTCATTGGTGAGGCCTCACCTGTGCAAAACAGAAAAGAAGACAAGGTTAGACTATGGCACTTGAGACTGGGACACATTAGTCAAAGGGGTCTTCAAGAACTACAAAAACAAGGCCTACCCGAGGAAGAAAGGTTGGGAGAACTACCTTTCTGTGAGGATTGTATTTTTGGAAAGGCAACAAGAGTTAGTTTCAAACCAGCAGTACACCAAACCAAGCAAACCTTGGATTACATTCACTCAGATCTCTGGGGGCCAGCAAGGGTCAACTCACATGGTGGGGCAAGGTATTTCTTATCCATTATTGATGATTACTCAAGGAAGGTATGGTTATATGTTCTGAAAAATAAAAGTGATACTTTTGCCAAGTTCAAAGAATGGAAAACTCTAGTTGAAAATCAGGTTGGCAGGAAAATTAAAAGGTTAAGGACAGATAATGGCCTAGAATATCTATCCAATGATTTTAATAATTTCTGTAAAAGGGAGGGCATAGCTAGGCATAAAACTGTGAGGGAAACACCTCAACAAAATGGTTTGGCTGAAAGAATGAACCGAACCATTTTGGAGAAAGTGAGGTGTATGTTGTCAACCTCAAGATTACCAAAATCATTTTGGGCTGAGGCTGCCACCACAGCAGTTCACTTGATAAATAGATGTCCCTCCTCAGCTTTAAACTTTAAAACTCCACAAGAGATGTGGTCTGGAAAACCATCTAGGTATGACCATCTAAGAGTTTTTGGATGTGTAGCCTATGCACATACTAAAACTGACAAGTTAGAACCTAGAGCACTTAAGTGCATTTTTGTGGGATACCCAGATGGTATTAAAGGCTATAAGCTATGGATAGATGAACCTGGGTACAGAAATGTATCATTAGTAGAGATGTGACCTTCAACGAGGGGCAAATGGCTAGACATAAAACTGAACCAGAAAATTTAGGACAGCAACCTACCAATACTCATATACAACTTGAGGTGGAGAACTCAATAGAATCTCCATGTCATCAAGATAATAAAATAAAAGCTGAGAGTATAAGCACAGAGCATAAAACTCAAGGTGGGGAGAACTCTTACAATCTGGCAAGAGACAGAGAAAGAAGAGTTATAAGACCACCTCAAAGGTATGGGCAAGCTGAACTTACAGCTTTTGCATTAACTGTTGCTGATGATATAATTGAGTTAGAACCAAGGTCTTTTAAAGAGGCCATGGCTAGTAAAGAGGCTGAAAAATGGAAGCTTGCAATGCAAGAAGAAATGGATTCTTTAAACAAAAATCAAACATGGGAAATGGTTCCAAAACCAGAAAAACAGAAACTTATTGGATCCAAATGGATCTTTAAAAGGAAAGAAGGCATACCAGGGGTTGAACTACCTAGGTACAAGGCTAGGTTGGTAGCAAAGGGGTTTACACAGAGAGAGGGTGTGGATTATAATGAGATTTTTTCTCCTGTGGTTAAACACAGTTCAATAAGACTGTTACTTTCTTTTGTTGCTCATCAAGACATGCATTTAGAACAACTAGATGTGAAGACAGCTTTCTTGCATGGAGAACTTGAAGAAGTCATATACATGCAACCACCCGAAGGCTTCACAACTGAAACCACTAAGAGTCAAGTGTGTTTACTAAAAAAATCATTGTATGGACTTAAACAGTCTCCTAGACAATGGTATAAAAGGTTTGACTCCCATATGATTAATATTGGTTTCAATAGAAGCAATTATGATAGCTGTGTATATTACAAGCAAATTGAAGAAACTCCAATTTATCTACTGCTTTATGTAGATGATATGTTAATTGCTTGTAAGGATAAAATTCAGATAGATTTAGTAAAATGCATACTAAAATCAGAATTTGAAATGAAAGAACTAGGCCCTGCTAAAATAATTTTGGGAATGGAGATAGTAAGGGAAAGAAGTAAAAGGCTTCTCTACCTATCTCAAAAGGCATATATTTCCAAAATTTTAACTAGATTTGGTATGGATCAGCTAAAAACAGTTAGTACCCCAATAGGGCAGCACTCAAAACTTTCAGTCACTCAAGCTCCAGAAACTGAAGAAGATAAGGAATTTATGCAGAAAATACCATATGCTAGCATGGTAGGAAGCATCATGTATGCCATGATTTGCTCTAGACCAGATCTGACCTATGCTGTCAGCTTAGTTAGTAGGTTTATGAGCAATCCAGGAAAACCACACTGGCATGCTATCAAATGGGTATTTCAATACCTTTCTGGTTCAAGGAGTCTGGGACTGAAATTTGGTGAAAATGTGAAAAGAGGAAGTGAGCTAGAAGGTTTTGTTGATTCAGATTACGCAGGTAATATTGACACAAGAAAGTCCTTGACTGGTTTTGTGTTCACTGCCTTTGGAGGTGCCATCAGCTGGAAGGCAAATCTTCAGCCAGTAGTTGCCTTGTCAACAACTGAGGCAGAGTATATTGCAATGACTGAAGCAATAAAGGAAGCTATATGGTTGAAGGGTATATCTCACGAATTAGGCATGTATGAGGGGAATATCACAGTTCACTGTGATAACCAGAGCACAATTCACCTTGCCAAAAATCAAGTATACCATGAAAGATCAAAACATATAGACATTAGGCTACACTTTGTGAGGGACATCATTTCAGCTGGAGAGATTGAAGTAGAAAAGATCCCAACAGAAGAAAATCCATCTGACATAATGACTAAGTCCCTGCCAACAGTCAAGTTCAAACATTGTCTGAACTTGATCAATATGGAAAATTGCCAAGCCACTTAGAGGGGACCTGCAGCAACAGTCAAAGAGGGA
The DNA here is from genome assembly GCF_004785595.1 of Juglans microcarpa x Juglans regia. Classification (NCBI taxonomy): domain Eukaryota; kingdom Viridiplantae; phylum Streptophyta; class Magnoliopsida; order Fagales; family Juglandaceae; genus Juglans; species Juglans microcarpa x Juglans regia. The sequence goes on along the minus strand of NC_054602.1, from coordinate 33,374,481 downwards.
AAAGGCAGCTTGGAAGTTCTAAATGATTTCCAAGGTGGAGAATTGTTATGATAGGTGTCAATCATTTTAAAAGGAAAGCACATGTGCACATGACTGCACATGAGGGAAGACTTGAGTACTGACCTGTTTATAGGAAGCAGAAACTTATTTCTTTGTTACTACTTTATGCTATAAATAGAGGCTTCAGTTTGTACTTGAGTTTTAAGTTTTTCGTGTGCTGAGAAATACAAGAGAGAAATAGAGAGAACAATCTGTGAAAAAGGCTCCAAGAACTTGTGAGGTGTAAATGAGAGAGTGTTCTTGTAATCTCAAGATTGTATTTTGATCAACAATAAAGATCTTGACTGTTGCTGCCGTGGATGTAGATCACTAGGATCGAACCACGTAATTCTTGTGTTACTTGTTTACTGCATTACTTGTTTACTGCATTCTGTTTACAAACATTAATCAAATCTGTGTGACAAATCTTGGCATCTAAGATTCTGATCTTGGATCTACAAGCAAGTCAGAATTACAACAGTTAGAAAGAAGCACATGTGAAGGAAGTAGCATATGTTATGGGCAATAATTCATCTATTATTGAATATCAGTGTCTGAATATTGGCAAGTTAAACCACTCCTCAATGTTGTATAGGTCCAACTGAAAATCTGGTCACATTGGTATTAGAGGTTGCTTGAATGACCAATTGGTTTTGCTATAAAAAAATAGATACACTCCTAATGAGTTGATAGGGAAAAAGAATGCTGCAATACCAGCCTGCTATGAACCAGCCAAAAGGACTTGATTCCCACCAATGAGTTGATAAAAGCTTGCATGTGGGAATGAGAAACAATACCTTTGTAACAGTGCTACATTCCCTTTTACCATTGTCTTCCCTCTAAATAATGCCGTGTGTAACTGCGTTACCATTTATCATTGTCTTCCCTTTACAGTCCATGGTCGGGCTAGTTGATGGTAAATCTCATCATCACTTGTATCCTAGATATGCATTTTGCTTTCCCAGTGCTACCAGTCTTATCACCGCAGTGCCATTGCTATCATGTCATTTTGTAATCTTACATATAGAGTACTTCAAGTAACATTTTGACTTTAGATTCGAAACTCACCTCAACTCATAATTACAATTTTTTCAAATCTTAACACAAAATATAATAAACAATTCAACTTTTTCAAATCTCAAGATAATAATAATATTAAAAATAATATTCTAATAATATTTTATTTTATTTTATTTTTTATTTTTCATCTAAGGTAAGGTGATTGATGGGTGAAACAAGTGAGTTGGATTATGGATGTATAGCCTGTCTGGCCCACCGAAGAAAGATGCATGTAACATGTAAGTACAGCCAAGCGTTTAACTTGTTCCTTTTTGGGCTGAGATGTATCGTGGCCCCAAAAAGAGTACTTATTTTAGCCATCAAACTTGGGTTGGACTTGGACTTCCCCAAGTGTAGTCCCTTTTTATTTGGAATTTGATGGGATCGCTTGATATTGTGCCCAAGAGATATGGAAGGAGTGGGTTTTATGTGAGAGCTCCAATCACCATTTGGGAAAAGAAAAAGAGAAAATTATTTTAGATTTTTCTGATTTTAGATTAGTCTTTTATAAAAAAGAAAATTAACTGATTTTTCTGTTTTTAGCTAATTTTAGATTTAGTTTATTATAATTATTTTATTATACTTTTTAAGTTTATTTATTTTTCTTATTTTAACTTTATTAATATTTTCTAGATTACAGTTTTAAGAATATACTTGTATTTATATGTTTATTTTATTTTATTGCTGAATATATGTTTATCTTATTTAATTTTATCTGACGTTGCATAATGATTGTTATTTTTTAAATAGCGGTGTTACTCTGGGTGTAGAGTAGTTGCTCTAAGTGATCGTTAGGTTAAAATTTTCTTTTTATCTTTTTTTAATTTTTTATTCATATTTTTTTATTATTTAAAAATATTTTTAAAAAAGATAAAAAAAATATCAATATACTAATAATTACTTTTTTAATTATTAAGTAAAAAAAATGTATAAAAAAATTAAAATACATTATTGTCAAAATGAAAGCGTTAATGAAAGAGAAAAGTTGTATTTTTCATTTTAAAAATTCTATTTAAAAAAAAAAAAAGAGATCCAATAATAATTTTGAATGAATGTACCCGGAAAATCCCGACGTGTACTTTGAAGTTTGATGTTTCATTGGGCAGTGTGCTGTCTCTTTTAATTGCGTTGAAATGGCAATTTCGTAACTCTCCTCAAATCTGTAGCCGTTTCCTTTTGGTTAACTTGCAATTCAAATTCTCCATTTGTGGAAAAACCCGAAGGCTTAACTCTCAACTCCCAACTGCTCCGTTTTCGTCAACAATCACTCTGTGTTGGCGAGGGTTCCTTCAGCTGCTGCATCTGAAGCTTTTTCTTCAGATCCGTCTTCGTTTTTGAGATTGCTTAGTTCGTTTTGAAACATATAGCTGAGCTTTAGTACTACTCGTGGCCTTCATTTCTAGAGAGTACTTTGAAAGTGTCCAGAGAGACCGGGAAACAGAGGGTGAGCGAGAGAGAGAAGCTTTTTCCGGATACATATGATGACGAAGGAGAAAGAAGAAGAGCTCGCACTGTTCGTTGACATGGACCGGAAGAATAATCTACTCCTCCCTCACAACTCTTTAGGTCCCTTTTTTGAGTCTCTCTGGATCGATTTTAGCATTCTTCTTGTGAGTTATACGTCGGAGTTTTGTTTTGTTTTTGTTGATGACGATGTTGCATTTTGCAGAGTCAATTCCACCGCCCCGCAAGGTCCGTGCCGATGAATTCTGGAACTTGGAAAATGACAAATCTGATCATGACGGGTGATGTTTAAACTTAAAACCTCTACATTTCTTTTCAATATTTGTTTAGCAATTTTTTTAACGTGATCAAAGACTTAAACATCAATTGGGACTCCGTTTACAATATCTTCTCAAATTGATTAAAAAAAATTGTGAGCAAAATGTCGCTAAATTCTAGACCACGCTGTTTAAAAGAAACGCACTTATGTGTTAATAATTGATTTCAAGAACTCGCTGAGTAGCCAAAAAACTTGGAGCATCCTATTTCCATTTTAGGAATGATGTTTTTTGATGGACCCCACTGGCCACCGGAATTGCCAATGCTATACAGTGTACATCTTATGCTCAAAATTTCAATCGAACTTTTAGCGGTTCTTGATTGCACTGGAAAGTCTTGGTCATAATAATTCCTGTTGTGTATGGGGTCACTTTGTTGCTCAAGCATTTTCTTACTTTTCTTCTCTCACTCGTTGAAAGTCTTTTATGATTAAAGTTCCACTAAAGCTAATGATATCATAAAGAAGATACTAAGTTACTTATTTTTAAGCTTTATTCATGCACATTTCTGTCTGCACGTATGCGGGGTTTTTGAGTAGTTCCTTTTATTGTCATCTGGTTTGGATTGTGGAATGCTTAATTTTTCCCCAGTGGAAATGAATAACCTTCTCAACCTATGCTATTGCTGTTGATGATCATCTAGGACGGAAAATTAGAACAGATACATTATAGATTTTGCATGCATACATAGGTATATTCTCACACATGCACTCCTATGTATGTGTGCACACGCACACGCCTGAGTGGGAGAGAGAGAGAGAGAGAGGGATGAGTGTGACATATTCCTTATTGTTACATGTTGTCGTTTTATGGGAGAATTATCTGTTTTTGCGTGGTATTGATGACAACCCTCTTCTGAATTCAGGCTTATACCGCTGGAAACCTCACTTTTTCCTTCTTTGGAGAAGGATTCAAAGAAAACTGTATTGAGTCAGATTGAGATTCCTAATACTCTTCCCACTGCTCAGAAATCTAGGGTAAGAGGTTTGATTCTAGTTCTGGATGCTTAAGGGCCTTGTCAACTGGCTTGACAGGACCGTGAATGTGCAGCTTTAACACTTGACTCATAGACCATTACTTTGCTCTTCATATTTTTTGAGCGTATATCTTCCCAGTCCCCTCTAATGTTTTGTATTTTTATAGCTTCGCATCTTCTATTATAATCTGCAAATTTGTGTTTCCTTGTGTTTTATTTCATGGGCATGCAGCTGACTAAGATCCCAGCAGAAGCTGCTTCAAGGAGCATTATGCCGCCAAAGCAGCCAAATTTACCATCTGGACAAAATTCTTTAGACAATGATAATGAAAAGCCTTCATTATCCAGTGCTTGACTGCTCCTAGACCCGCAACACCAACGGGACGGCCCACATTACCCTCTGCAACAAAACCCTCAAGATCCTCCACACCTACTTCACGAGTCACCTTTGGTTCCACTAAGAATGTGGCTCCGAAGGTGAGAAATACAACTTCTAGATCCACTTCTCGGTCTTTAACACCAACTTCCAGACCTTCCTTACCAGCTTCGAAGTCAACATCAAGATCAGCCACACCAAACCGTGGACCATTGACCCCATCAATTGCACCTAGTTTATCTGCTCCTCCTGGTCGATCTACTTCAGCACCAAAGTCAGCACCCACAAATTCGAGAAATCTGTTATCATGTGGAAGTTCTTTAAAAACTAAATCTAGGTCTTGGAAACCCTCTGAGAAGGCTGGTTTCTCCGCTGAGGCTCTACCACACTTAAGGACATCATTTCCAGAGAGGCCAGCTTCAGCCTCCAAGGATAAGCCGGAAGCTCCAAGTGCTAGGTCATCTTCTATCAACTCTGTTTCAAGTGGGAAGACGAGAAAACAATCATGCTCTTCTTCTAGAGGGCGAGCTTCTCATGGCAGTGCCTATAGTAATGGAATCACCACTCAAGAGAATAGTAGATCAAGGGGAAATGACAGCGAGATAGATAGCCCTGTGCTTATTGGAACAAAGATGGTTGAAAGATTAGTAAACATGAGGAAACTTGCACCACCAAAGCAAGATGATGGTCGCTTTACACATAATAATCAAGGTAGTAAGTCCTTGTTCAGTGACAGTTCGGGCTTTGGAAGAACACTTTCAAAGAAGTCTCTGGATATGGCTTTGAGGCATATGGTATGGCACCTCTATCCTCCTTGTAATTGCATACCACCTCTTACGTGTTAGCTAGGTGTATTGGCGTATGTTCAATGATTTCAAATGGAGGATTTTAATTTTTAAGTGCAATTCCTGGTTTGCTTTGGGAATGTTGTTTTGCAGGATATAGGACGAAGCATCCAATTAGACCTATGCCCAGTTGCGACAAACATTCCTGCTTCGTCTATCTACAGTCTGAGATCAAGACCCGCAAAAATGACAGTTAGTGCTGTTGACTCTCCTCTTGCTACCAGCAGCAATGCTAGTTCGGAGCCAAGTGCCAAAAATCGATCATTTTGTTTAGATGAGAGTGAAATTGAAGACGATCATGAGCCAAGCAAGAGAGGAAATTCCTCTCATGGTAAGTGACCCAAAATATCATCAATCCAAAAGACAGTGCATGCTAGTCATTGCTTGGAGATGTTTTATTTGTACATGGTAGGCTAACTATCAACATATCTTAGCAACAACCCGTTATGAACAGTTGCAGAGATATTTGAGTCATGTTCTCGTCTAAACTATTATTCGAGAGGATTACTTGTATCCGGAATTTGAAAAACTGGTAAGTGAAGAGCTCCTTCCCATTTATCTACCAAGTTGACCCAAGATTTAGTTTCTGCTCTTTGCAGGTATGCCACAAAACCCTGAAGACATTGAACATATATGTATTTATACTTTTAAATAGAGGGGAGAACCAACTTAGTCGGAGTTAGATTCTCCTAAATCCGAATCCGACTCTGACTTGTGTAGGCTCCGATCCGACTCCAACTTGTCGGAGTGGAGTCAGATTTAGGCTTTCTTTGAATCTTTTTTTAGCTTCATATTTAGTTCATCTTAAAAAAGAATTTGTTGTGGGCTTTCAAAAAGTTAAAAATTAAAACTAAATCATTCACTAATTTACTTCTATATTAATATCTAGCTTATTTTTATACGAAACTTATACTATAGTGTCTAATTACATATTACCATACTATAGTATTACATATTATTTTTAGTGTCTGATTATATGTTATTATACTTAGTATTACATGTTATTATATTATACTAGTGGCTAACTTATTTATAACTTATTTCTACGCTAGACTTATTAGTTATTTCTATATTAGTGCTTAATTTATTTCTACACAAGACTTATACTATAGTGTTTAATTACACTTTAGTAAATTAGTGTATGTGTTATTAACTAATTATACTAGACTTACTTAAATACTAGTGTCTAACTTATTTTTATACTTGACTATGTACGGTAGTAATACTATGATGTTTACATATACTAAACTATCATGAGTCTATTTATATCATAGTATAAGTATATTATTTTATAATAATAAGCTCAAACTAGTTTATTATTGAATTTAATTATATAAGTTATAGTTATATAACTATATAAATAAATATATATTTTATAATATATGTACAATATCGGAGTCGCTGTCGGAGCCTAAAGTCGAAGTTGGATTTGAGTTTGAGTTAGAGGTCCAGCGACACTTCTGACTCTTACTGAAAAGTTGAAAAAAAAAATTCAACTCCGACTCCATTTTGTTGGACAGAGTCGAATTTTCATTTACTCAGCCGATGTTTAAATCAAGTAGGAAAGCTTTTAAATATAGAAAAGATTTTAGTTCTCAAGTTGGTGTGTAGAGCATACCTACTAAAGTGTTTACATGACATAATTTAATTTGAAAGATAAATTTTAAAATTTGAGTCTTATAAATCAGATTTACTATTTAAGTAATGTGGATTATGTACTCTACACATTAGTTTAAAAATATATTTTAAATATATGTATAAAAAAATATCTTTTTTGCATCTTGTAATAATTCTAAAAGAATTAGATGATTAAAAATTATAAGAGTCGGGCTCTGTAGTCTGCTCAAGTTTACCACTTTTGGTTTTTGGTTTATTTTTTCATTTTTCTTTTCATATTTTTTTTATATATTTAAATATTTTTAAAAAAATTAAAAAAAAATCTTAATACACTTAAAATTATTTTTTTAATTATTAAATAAAAATAAATAAATAAAATTACCAAATTATTAAATGAAGCGGTACAATTGGGAGGTCAAAATAGTTTTTTTTCAAAGTATAAAGATGTTGTGTGGCGTCCTATTTTAACTAAACGTTCTTTTACCCGAGCCTGAGGCTCAGCCTGTTATGATAACAACAGGCAAAATAGCATTAAAGAAAGCCGTGGGATCGGACATCAGAAATTCATTATATATATTCACGTTCTCTCAAGATATGATAATGACATTTTTTTAAATTTTTCTAAAATCAATGATGAGGACCTTATTACGCCACGATCTTGTCCTAACTAAAATAAAAAAGAAAATGAGTTGGGATGGTCTGGAGCTCTGTTTTTTCATGATATATTTACATCAGAATCAAAATCCACATTGATCAAACATTTCATAATATCATACTAGAATGTTGTTAAAATATGGGAGTAATGTTATTTATCATTATTATTTTGATTATCATAAGTTTATTCACTAACAATTTCATGTCAGGTGAAAAGACTGAATATTATTTTCCAAAATGAAAATGAAATTATCAAATACATATCTTCACTTGTTGGGTCATAATCAAATCAAATATATGATTTTTATAATATGAAGGGATTTTATAATTATATATCTTATTCTGTTTTTGTGTACTTCCTCTATAAATAAAGACTTATGTTTTATATTCAATTTATTGTAAATAATCAAGATGTAGCCTTCAAAATTTCTCTCTTTTAAAGTCTTCTACTTATATTCTTCATCTCGATTTTCATTTATTTGTTTTCGCATATAAGATTAGATGAGATTAAAATTAAAAAGTTAAATAAAATATTGTTAGAATATATTTTTAAATATTATTTTTATTTTAAAATTTAAAAATATTAAATTATTTATTTTATTTTATATGAGAATTTAAAAAAATTATAATAATTAAATGAGATGAGTTGAAAAGTTTCTTAAAAACAAACGAAATCGTTATGAAACAGCTTATGTCTTCACCTGAATAAAACAACATGAATCAATTGTTAAATCTCATAAGGTGACGAAGATTGATCTCATCCTAACTACCAAACCTTACCCCATTTTCTTTCTTTTCCTCGAAACTGTTTTTGGCTGTCCAAGTTGGATGGCTGCTTTCTGTGGTTGTATGAAAGTGACTTTCCCTAATATATTATATCATATGCAACATAATTTCTTTAAATAAAAATTCTATTATAATTTTCTTGAATCAATATTATTCTTAAAATTCTATGTTTAAATAATAGAGACTAATTAGTCAACGAGATTGATACTTATAATATTAATAAACATTCTAGGGCTTGATATATATATATATATATATATATAATATTGTTTCTATGATCTCTCTTTGAATTCTATAGATAAAAATTCTAGAAAATTGCAAATCCACCTTTTTGGAAGAAATTTTCAAGCTCAGACTGGCTTTATAAAGGATACTCTATAGAAATATATATATATATATATATATATATATATATATATATTTATATGAAGGAAAATGGGGCGTTTCATTTCTTAAACTACTTTTGCTTTATTTGGTGTTTATTAACTCGTTTGCATTCAAAATCTACCTCAACTCATATTATCTCATCATTACAACTTTTTCAAATTCTCACATAAAATATAATAAACAATTCAACTTTTTCAAATCTCAAAATAACTTTTCTAAATTTTCACATAAAATATAATAAATAATTCAACTTTTATTCTACTATTCACAAACCATCTCAACTTATCTCTGAATCTAAATCACTCCTAAAATACAAATTAAAACAGGACTCAACACAGCTTCAAATGATTAGATATAAAAAAAAAAAATTTGAATAATGTTAGAGATAATATTACTATTTAAGTTTTACAAATTCAAAAGTCAAAAGAAAAAACTATTTCGTAAAATTAATAATACATATACAACTCTTTACACCGTCATATTTTAAAATGAAGATATTTTTATAAAATAATTTTATTTTGATAAGTTATTTAATAAAAACATCCTTAATTTTAAATATGAGTATTTAAAGGGGTCTGGCTTGCCTCCTTTTCTAGAAGAAACAGAACATCTCTTGTTAAAATTCAATGGCCAAGCGATCACAAGATTTTTATCAAAGCGACGTGTGTAGTGCTTTCGGCATGAGAGTGCAAAAAATCATATACGGTGGTCATTGAATGCCGGCTACTAAACTCTTTTTCTTATACGTTGCAAAAAGTCCCAACAAGAAAAAATTTCTCTCTTTTTTTTTTATGAATAATATTACATATATTTGTAGAGTGTGCAAGCGTCACGCAGTTACTTTAAAAAAGAGTAAGATTTATTATTAAAAAATTAATTTTTTTTCATACAAATCTCATATTTATTAATTTTTTAAAAATAATTGTATGGCATGACTACAAATATTATTTTTACTGCATGATTATAAATATCATTTTTTTTATATGGCTATTTCATAAAAAAAAAAAATTATATTACAAACGCATCATGAAAAAAAATTTGGGAGAGATGGACGTGAGAGTCAGAAATTTGGGAGAAAAAACAATCTGTTATTGCCATTACAGCTGTTGCTATTACACAAAAGTTAAAATTCTTTTACAATTATTACTATTATAGAGAAGTTTAAATTATATCTATCACTTGTTATTAAATTTTAGAATAATATTATATACAGTCATGAAATGTATAATTATTGTATAGTTATTTTAAAAAAAATTAGAGTTTACTTTTAAAAATTTATTATTAAAAAATTAATTTTTTTCATGTAAATCTCGTATTTATTCAATTTTTTTAAAATGATTACATGTCGCTTGTATATTTACAATTGTAACTATTATTTTTCAAAATTTTAACAGGATATTCTATTAAAAATGTAATGGAGGTAAGCCAAATCCTATTTAAAAAGGAGAAATGATGGAATTGTTACTCTATAATAATTTGTTTACAATTATATAATAAAATATTATTATTTTAAATTTTAATTTAATTTTTACTTTTGATTTGATGGATTTAAAAATAATAAAAGAATTTATTATATTTAAAATTATATAGAAATTGTGAATGTGATTGAGAAAAAAATTTGTCCATGTAATTTTCTATTGCCACCTCGTACCACACGTTAAAACATCGGACGTGTATACAACATTACAAGTACAGGTCTAAACGTCAACTGCAACTACAATTGTCGGAAGCTCAGAGTGATTGGGACGGAGCGAATTACGGACTGAAACACGGAAAGTCAAAACAAAATTCGCTTAACGATTTACAAAGAAAGAAAATTCAAAATACAGTAAAATGCCGACCATGAACAGAAGTCCACGCAATCCAATATTTCAACTCTCTTCGCCGACGGAATGAGTGATTGCAGACGCAATAGCCGTTTTCTTAAGAAACATAAAGTCTTTTTCTTTTGTTTTTTGGGCAAATAGCCGACGAACTGAGTGATTGCAGACCCAGAAGCCGTTTTCTTAAGAAATATATTAACCATAGATTCTTTTTCTTTTGTTTTTTGGGCTAATATAAACGCTGAAAGTCACCCAACTTCTTGTACATGTGAACAAGGGGTTGATGTCTATCTCCTCACATGGAAAAGGCTAAAGCCGAAGTGCACGACAAGGAAAAATAATGCACAAAAAGGTCACCATCACCTTTGAGGTAGATAACTCTAACCTTTGACCTTTCTCTAATTATCAAGGCTTTGAAATGTGGTATTCATATTTCAAAACATTTTGATAATGTATTTCATCCTTCCTCCCCACTCATTTCGATCCAACCCACCTTCCTTGATAATTTACCTGGGTTTTGGCGTTTGCTGCTCCTACAAACCCACAAGAATAAGACCATACAGTTCCTTTTTGGCTAGGGCATTTTGGAATTGGTAACACTCCTATGTGCATGTTAGATTTTTATGTAATTCTTTGATTTTCATGTCTATTTTCTTTTCGGGTGGGGGTGGGGTTGAGGATTTACTTCGTTACATTTTGATTAATTAGCTTTCTGAATCTACTTTAGGATGAATTAGGAATTGAAAAGGAGATATGATGAAGAATTTAGGTGTGTAAGAACTCCCCCAAGTGTTTAGCAATGAGTTGTGGATGGTTTGGTGCCTTCTGCGGCTGTAAAGGAAAGCATGGTGGAAACCAGACACAGGTAGAAGGTACGAAACTAGGTACGATTGAATTCATTTCATTGATTACATCTCGGTTCTGTATCCCCTATTAGAAGTTTTCTGATTCTGCGGCATAGACCGTTTTAATTTAATGGTCGCTATCCATCAAGAATCCATGATCATATTTCCAGTTTGGACTCCGGTTCTCTTATCAAGCTGATGCATAAAGGTTCTGTCAGACATGTTTGGATAGACAGTTAAAGATGAGATGTGATAAGATATTTTGAATAATAGTAAGATTTTTTGAGTTAAATAGTAGTAAGATTTTTGAGTTTAGATGAGATGAGATAGTTTGTAAAAAAATATATGTTTGGATAGTGAAATGAGATGAGATAGTTTTGTCTTTTTGGGATTTGATAAATAGTTTTACTGTTCATGTCAGAAATGTTTGAGATGAGTTTAAAAATTTATAGATGAAATAGAGATGAAATCTAACTGTTTGGATGTCCATAACCCTCTCATCCGTACAAAACTATCTCATCTGCCCATCCAAACCAACCTCAGGAAAGTTTTGATGCTGCATCTCATTGTATATATCAAACGCTAGAATAAAGTTCTGTGAAGCTAAAATTTTCCATCTAAAGTTGATTCAAATGCTGATTCGGCAGTGTCCTTATACCTCTCTAACACATCCCAGATGGCCCTGTCCCCTTCCGCTATTTCTTGAACTCCTTTGGGAAGTTATTTCAACTTTTGATTGCTTTGATTCAAAAAAGGGCTTATTTCAAGATGTATATAAATGATTTCTTCTATCTTCAAATCAACGCTTTTTAATATGTTTGAGCCCAAATTGTTTGAACGTGTTTATGGATTTGGATAACTGGTTCTCTTTCAGATTTGAGTCAAGCCAGAATTAGCCTAAATCACAAATCTCCTGATATCTTGGATCACTTCCAGCGCCAATATTGTGGAATGAAACTTTTCTTAGTCCTGAATTTTGATAACCAAACCAGAAGGTCGTGACGTGAATTAATAAATTGCTTGCAGAATGATAAGCGCATCTGGAATTAGACACTTTTGAGCATATTATACACTATTCACTCAAGATACCATCTAAACCAGTTAAGAAAGTTTGAAAATTATGTGAATATGTATCAGGCTAGCCAAAAATGCACCTTTACAGACATTCTGTCTTCCTTTTTACCCTACTTATATTTGGGGAAAGAAACATGTTATAAACTGGATGCTGTTTAATGGTTTTCCTCACTTTTCCATTTAATATATGGACACATAAGAAATTCACCCCACATGGTTTAACGTGTCTTTTGCTTGCTGTTTTTGTGCATGGTTAGGAATTCTTACCAGCGATGTAAAGTGCTTTTCTTATAACTCGTTGAGATCAGCAACTGCAAATTTCCATCCTTCAAGCAAAATTGGTGGAGGAGGTTATGGAGTTGTCTATAGAGTGAGATTAACTAACTCTTCCTTTCCCTCCCCTCTCTATTTGGTGGATTCTTACACAACTTTCCTTTTATTTAATTGCAGGGGGTTTTAAGAGATGGTACTCAAGTTGCAATTAAATCTCTCTCGACGGAATCTAAACAAGGAACTCATGAATTTTTGACGGAGATTAATATGATATCAAATATACGACATCCACACCTTGTTGAACTCATTGGGTGCTGTGTTGAGGACAATCATCGGATATTGGTATATGAGTATCTGGAAAATAACAGCCTTGCAAGTGCTTTGCTAGGTAACTATCAGATCTTCAGAGTTCATGTTTATTGGATGAATTTAAACATTTTTGAAATTATGTACAATTAGATGTTTGATGACTTGTTAGCCTGATCTTTATCAACTCGTACCACTTATGAAAGTTTGCCCATCTCATTTGATTGCTAGATGCATTTTTGAGTGCATGGGTGGGAATGCTATGGAAGGTAATACTGAATTAATTGAATTAAACAATTGGATTTGAAGCACCAGACTGATTATATGTATTACTCTAGATGGAATTTTTTACCCGTTTATCTGTAAAAGAACTGGATCAACCTATTGGATTTCTTCAGATGATGAATTAACTCCTCAGATGTATTGGGGGTAAGGTTTAGTCTCTCTTCAGGGTTTTGCTAATGTCCAGAAAAAATTATTTCAGGTTCAAAAAGTAAACATATTGCTTTGGATTGGCGAACAAGAGCTGCTATATGCCGGGGTACAGCTTCTGGTCTTGCATTTCTGCATGAGGAAACTGAACCACATATTGTCCACAGAGATATTAAAGCTAGCAATATACTTCTTGATGGAAACTTTAATCCGAAAATAGGAGATTTTGGGCTGGCAAAGCTTTTTCCAGACAATGTCACTCATCTTAGTACTCGAGTGGCAGGAACCATGTAAGCATTACTTTGTGCTGAATTTTATTTTACTGTGTGAGTTGCATGGTTATTTATTTAGGAACCTGTTAGACTCTGGATTTTAGTGAAGTACTCAGATAGTTAAGTATGTCCAAACATCGCATTCGATTTTGTTGTAAAGCTTCATAAATCAGCTGCTTTAACTTGCGTCTGGGGCAAATGAATCCTCCATTGTAAACAAAGTTGGAAGGCAAAGGTTATAGGTACAGTCCCATTTATGTGCTTTTAGCAGAAATCATTCATAAATTTCCACGTATTAGGAGAAAGCATTTTTAGTCATTTGTTTCACTTCAAATTCTCAAATTCATGAGTTTGATGGGATTCTCAAGAAATTGTTCCATGCACATGCAACACTGAATTTGACAACCATGCTCATGATTGGTCTTATTCAAAAGAGATAGTTCATTACTTGCGCTGTTTAATCTGTTGTTGTATACATCATATCTTTGAATACTGGTGCTTTTCCAATTTGTATTGTGGTCAACATGGGGGGTACACCACCTTTTCCGGCAAGATAATAACAGAACTCATAAAATTAAATTTAAAAGACTGCCTGAATTTACTACAAAGAAAACTCTACTGGCAAGAATGTAATTAACCGGTGAATGAAAAGAGATGGGGAGTCAGAGATACTAATTTAATAACAGGAATGGATCCAAATCGTATAGTAGTCATAGATTGAGAGGGTTCCATTGGACATGAAGTTGTTTTAAGGTAGTGGGAGAACAGGAGAGTTGCCCGTGTGATATGCCAACTGTAATGTGTTGTAGTTCATTATTGCTCCCTCTTTGCATCTCACTAACAATCCTATGCATATGTAGCGGATATCTGGCCCCAGAGTATGCACTTTTAGGGCAACTCACAAGGAAGGCTGATGTATACAGTCTCGGGGTGCTTTTGCTGGAAATAGTTAGTGGTAGAAGCAGCAATAAGGCAGCATTTGGGGAGGAGTTACTGGTTCTGGTGGAATGGGTATCTTTCTAAACTTATATTACCAGTTTTTTTGTTTTCATTTCTTTTGGATGAGTGACTTTCGTACCCAATGGAAGGGGAAGATCTGATGTTACATCCACCTAATGAGGCTTGGTTTCCGGCCTCATCGTTTTTTTTTTTTTTTTTTAATTATTGATTCATGACAAGGTGAAAAATCAAGTTCTCTACTGTCTTTGCAAGATAGTAGCAGTCATTTGGAGCCATTTCTTTTGCCATTATCATTAGTTATACTTGTAGAATGTGCTGAGTTTTATGTTTATATGTTGCAGACATGGAAACTGAGAAAAGAAGAAAGACTTCTGGACATTGTTGATCCTGAACTGACCGAGTATCCAGAGGCTGAGGTGATGCGCTTCATTAAAGTCGCCTTATTTTGTACCCAAGACGGTGCGCACCAAAGGCCCACCATGAAGCAAGTCGTAGAGATGCTTTCCAAGGAAGTACACCTCAATGAAAAGGCACTAACGGAGCCAGACATATTTAGGGTTCATTCTTCCGGTCACTCGAGTGGCATTAATTTGTCAGAAACATCTCGGGCAGAGAGGCGAAAGCAACCGGCAAATCCTTCTGTAAATTTAACTCACTCATATAGCTCTCAAACTGAGACACTGTTGCTTCCAAGATGATGCATTCACCCATTCTTCGTAGTGGCTTCTTGTATTTGTTATCTAATATTGTTTTTGACCGACTGTCAATTGAAACTTCTCTTTCTTGATTGAAACCTGTAAAATCTCTTTAAATTCATCATCTTATTTTATTTTATTTTATGTTTTGAGCATGGCAAGTGGTGATCTATAATTTCTCAACAGCCCCATCATCAGGACAAGTGCACAGGCAGAGATCGTCTCTACTAGACAACATTGAAGAAGCAAAACCCATGCCCCGCCACAGAAAAATTAACCGCTTCAAAAAGGCAACGCCACCAAAACAGCAAACAAGCAGAATAGATAGATACATAATGCAGGTACCCCTTCTACATTGGCTAGACTCCCAAACTAGTATGCACATAAAGACTCACTTCCACCTATCATAGCTGTTTTTAGCATCATATAAACCCGGCATCTCCGAGTCACAGCAACATACTTTTTACATACATAAGAAGACTTGAGTAAATAGCCACTTCCTTCTCAAACGGCAGCTAAAGCCTCGGGGGTTGCTGCAGCTGCAGTCTTGGGAGGAGCAACACTAGCACCAACAGCTGTGGGACCGGTGGTTTTAGAATCCTTTTTGGTTTCTGTCGAAGGTGGTGGTGGTGGTGGTGGTTTTGGCTTCATATGGAGAGGAGGATTGTGCTTGAGCTTCAGAAGTATCTGACGCATCCTTGAGAGATCAGTTGGCTTCCCAGGCTTGGGCCCCTGGATCACAACAATGGAAGGCTTTTTCTCCTTGTCCTTCTTCCCTCTTTTCTCTATGGCCGGCACCTCATGCGGGATAAGTTCTCCGATTGCCTTCCAGTAATTCTTCTCAGCTTCAGCATGGAACTTCTCCCGACTTGCCAAAAATAGCTGATACATTACATCCAAAGTCAATAAAATTCCATGCAAGTAGGCTCACAGCTTGGAGTAAATGAGTATTCTTAGTACATCCCATCAGATGATATAGTGCCATATATACGTGATAATAAAATTGGCTTGCAATTATCCCTTCCTTTCTTTTCTCTTTTACCCAACATTTTTCAGAGACAAGTTCTTGTCATAAATCGTCCTATGCTTTACCTGCATTACTGAAATAAGTTCCACTAGATATAGCTAAATGATGGTAGCTAGCAAGTCTGGCTAAATGATTATGAAAACCCACAACCTTTCTAAGACATTGCTGTCCTTCTTCAATAAAATCTCTCTGGGACTCTATTTAAATATTTTCAGCATGTAATTATGTGCAATCCACTTATGCAAAACTTTTGCGATCCCAACAAACTCAGCCACATTTACTTGTTTGGAACTATCATCCTTTCAATTTATTAGACCCGCCAAGTCTGAGAACACTTGATTCCATAATGAGCTCCCACTATAATTGAAGCAATAAGGATCAAGAACATAAATTGTGTTTTCCAATGGGCTCATTGCATATACCTTTAACATTCTAGTCAACAGTTTAGCAACTCCAATACCTGCATTGTAATCTTACTGCCTTACAAACGCAGTAAGATTATCTCTTGCGCATCTCCTATTTTGTGGTTTCCCACAGTGGATGCTGGACAGAAAGAAAAGGGCAACTATATTTTGCACCCTAAAATATCACCCATTTTGCAACTTCCACCTCAAATTACAAAAAGTTGCAACCTATACTCTAAATTATCAAAAAGTTACATCGTACTCCTTGCTTAATAATGACACTTAAAATGGATGAAAAATAAGTCACTTAGGAAAATTTACAATTAATTAATATTAATAAAATTTCTTTTACCTATATAAAAAGACAATTTTACAATTAAATTTTAATGGATGGAGAACATTGCAACTTTTTGCGCACAAACATAAATTATCATTCGCTCAGATAAAGGAAGCACAGATATTGGGAAAAAATAAATAACTCAAGAAATAGTTTCCCATCATCCCGCCATCAGCATCAGCAGTTTACACAAACACTTGATAGAACGCATAATAGAAACCAATTCATATCTACACTCTCACTAACGCATTAACCCTCTTTAGAGTCTTGTATCATAATCTTCATTTTCTTAATTGTCTTACTTTGTATCTTTCTTTTGCATGAACAAAAACATTCAATGATAAATTTCCGTATCATTAATACAAAAAAAATGCACATATTTAGCCTTGTCCGAGTGTCTAGAGTTTTTAGAGCGGACATGTCAGACAGCCAACTTGTTAAGTTTCATTCTAAAAACCCAATTCTTTATAATTTTGTAAAGATAAGTGCTAGATCTACAAAGAAATCTTACAAAATAAAACATATAAAAAGAGCATTATAATCTAACATACCACATCAAACTACTTCAATTTGTTAGTTTGCTTTTGTAAATTTTATTTGTAGGCCAAACATTTATCTTTTAGAAATCAAAGCTCTAGTTCTTTATACTGCCCCAAAGTGATCCATAATTGCCATTTAAAATCTCTGTCCTTCGATTTATTAAACTTAGATTACAGTTCTTCAAGTTATGATTATCATTTTAATTTAAATTTCAGATTTTCCCATCCAACATATACCACATGATTTCTATGACTATTCGCAGTACTGAATTATGGCCACTCACCTTCTCCTTCTCTCTGTTTGCAGCTTTGTTGTTCCCAATAGTAACAGTGCGCCTCCTATAGAAGTCAATTTTGAACTCCTCCGCTTCCTCGATTATCTCCATCAGCAGCTCTTTCTCCTTCTTCTCCTTCTCTTCCAGTCGAATCGCATTCTCTCTGCGCCATTCATCCCCAAAATTTCACTGGTTATAATCAAAACCACCAGATAATTCTATGACCAGCTCTTTAATATAACTAAAATATATAATGATGAATTGAGCTCAGAAATTTAAATCTAAAGAAAAATCAAAATCCAATTTTTATCTCACTAGAACCTAATGATCGCATAGACTAAGTCAGAAGTGGCGGAGAACTGATACGACGGACTCACCTGCGCCACTCTCTCAGAGCAAAGCCCTCCTCCGGTTGCATATCTGCCGGCGGGGGCAAGATCGGACCGTCCGACGCGCCAAAACCTTCATCAAAGCCCCCGCCGTTCTGCTCCGGCGATAACTCCGAGAATCCTCCGCCGGTGGAGTACATAGAAGGCGGCGATGGGGTCTCCGGTACCGGCTGCGTGGAAAAAACGTCGTCTCCGGTACCGTATGATTGGTTGGCGAAGATCGGGGAAGAGTCACCGGCCGAGTCTTTAACCGATTCTGCATCGAAGGCCGAGAAGGAATGGAATCGCTGAGACGAGAGGCGAGGATCGTAGCCAATGTACCCGTCGTCGTCGAAGGGGCGGGTTGACCCTGAGAACGATGACATGGTTTTCTGGTTGACGTTCTCTTTCGGACACGGCTCGAAAGCTCCGCCCGAAGGTCTCGGTGAATCACAAGCGTCACCTTTCAATGTCTCTTAAAGAAATCGTACGGCCATGAAGAAATCAGTACTGTGCTACAAGATCCACAGTAAAGCTAACTTTACCAAGGTTCCTATTGGCTGGAAAGGCTTGAGCGTCAAAGAGGCTCTTTTGTGTGGCCAACGATTCACGGACACGTTTACAGAAAAAGTCTAGTGTGGGGTAGAGCAGACATCTACTTTTTCCTCGCTTCACTGTTCCCACCACCTGGACTGTTCATTAACCGTTGTGGCAGCTGGTTGGAGGAGTAACAAGACTTTCTAAGCGTAGTGAAGCCGTTTGGAAAAGAATGAAATTTATTGTTAAAAAATTAATTATTTTGATGGAGGCATTGCCGTACTTTTACCACCAGCGGAGCTACGTAACTTCTCTCTCATTTTTACCTTTTTTTTTTTTTGTTAATTAGTTCCATCATGACGTACAATATACTCAACTCTTTTTAGAGTTATGACTCAACTCTTTTTTAAAAGAGTAATATTAGATATAAATTTTAAATAGATAAATTTTATATAAATTTTTTGTAAATTAATAAGTTTTACTAATAAATAATAATTTTTTTTATATTTTTTTAAGATGGAGTTTACTTTTTTACAAAAACTTATATGAAACTTGTTTATTTGGGACTTGTACAAATCATTTCTCTTTTTAAAATCACACATATGAGTCTTTCCCTTTATAAAGATCTCATGATCATTTGAAAAAAGTAAAGTTATTCTTGATGATTGTTATACAAATTATTAAACCTTTGTACATCAAGGTTGTCGTGGAGCTTATCAGAACTATTCTTTATAATCGTATACTTTATTTTTAAATTATTTCTTCAACGATCAAGAACATATTTAGATGACAAGCACATTATTTTTTTTCACATAACAAGGACAATGAGTGCATGTCCACATAAAATGTTTCAAAACTCAATAGTCGATAGGTGCACATCACCTCACATTTATCGCCATTGAAGTATACACGATTCTTTACCTCTTTTACAATATCATCATAAATGCTCAATTTTTTTGCATTTGTCAATATTGTACCTTAAATTTTCTTTAGGAAAAATAAACAAATCATAATCCCCCTAAACTCTATTTGGACCTTTTTGAGCTTAACATTTGTGCATACCTCGTAAA
This sequence comes from Juglans microcarpa x Juglans regia, assembly GCF_004785595.1. Classification (NCBI taxonomy): domain Eukaryota; kingdom Viridiplantae; phylum Streptophyta; class Magnoliopsida; order Fagales; family Juglandaceae; genus Juglans; species Juglans microcarpa x Juglans regia. The sequence goes on along the minus strand of NC_054602.1, from coordinate 33,354,724 downwards.
GTCGCTTCTCAATTGCATGAATTATAATGCAATAAATCTTTCATTGGAATGAACCAAAATTAGCTATACACTCATTATTGACCACCCTCATTAACGCATAATCATAGTCTCCAAAAAACTTCTTCAACGGTGTAATAGCATTTATTTAGCCATCAAAATGCATTAAAACTCTCGCTATACTAGGTTGTGGACATTCCAGTCTAAAATGTACATTTCACATATACAAGTATCCATTGATATTGCTCCTTGTACAGCTCACTCAATCAAGCACTATCTATTAAACTATTGATTTGAACAATGTTATGTCATCATTGTTCAAATTCTTCACAACTCAAAAAGTCATATGTACAATTTGATAAAAGACATTTGAAAAACTGTCATATTTTGAATAAGATCCAATCTTGTGAGGTAATTTACATAAAATGCGTTATAAATAGAATCTATGCTTGGTCCTTGGACAAACTCTTATAATTATCGCTTGCATTGCCCAATCTTGGTAAGTTATAAGTGCATTAGGAGCCCATCCTGACATGCACTTCAATCATGATTCAAACAACCATACAAATATATTTGTATCGTTATTTGGTATGATGCCACATTTAAAGAACATTGACTAACCATGGTGATTGACTTCAACAAAAGGGATGAATGACACTTTATACTTATTCATCAAATATGTTGTGTCAAATATTATAACATCTCCAAATGACTCATATGTTGCTATACTTTGAGCATTCACCCAAAACATATTTTTCAACTTCAAGATTTCGTCGAGTCTTCAAACTATTATTACCAAATAGTTGTGAAATGGCTTTGTATCTTCTTCTCCAAGTAACTCATTTGGAACTTTGTTGATATGATTCTTGCACTCTTTTTTTATAAAAGTGAGATTCTCATATCCACCCACTTCAACAATCAAGGTTTTTTAATTTTTAGCCAGACAAATTTTGACTTTTTCCTTCTTCTCAATTCTTTTTTCGACTAACTTAATAATTTTTTTATAGTAAACAATATGGCTTGCCTTACTTGGACTCACGGCATGATTGTATTTGAAGACGTCAATAGATAACTTATACCTTCCATCTATTGTTTGCTTTGCATTAAGTTTAGCCTTGCAATCTATCACCCTATGAGTTTTGGCCTGTCAATTTTAGATGACTTGCTTCTTGGTTTGTGATGCGACTGCCTATAATGGTGAAGTATTTCACCTTCCCATCGTCCTAGTAGTTGATGTTCTTTTTGACCCTCTAAATTCTTTTGTTTGGCATACTTCATATAATATTCAATAACCTATTCTTGATTCTGAAATTTCATATCAGCTTTATGTTCTTCAACCTTTTAATAGTCAGTATACTGAGATCTTACTGAGATTTAGCTTGTTCTTGTTGGTCTATATTAACCAAAATATAAAAGGGTCTATGATATAGTTAAAATCTGAAATGAAATCATACAACAATATAAGGAAATAATGCCAATAAAAATTTGATAATTAACGTTTAACCTTGTGGAATATCAAACACTTCATCGTCGTATTTTCCTTAGAAAATACCAATGGACTCGATCCCATCTTGATAATGGCTACAAGATAACCAAGAAAAGAAAACATAAGTTGGTTCTTACATTTTTATAACTAAATATAAGTGCAAAGTTTTTTCTTTACTAAGCATAAAATTACATTTCAACAAAAATTAGCCAAGGTTTTTTCAAATTCTGGTGAGATTGGACACTGTTCACTCGACTCTTGTTCCTTTTTGGTTGCAAACTTATTAGACAATTCCTCTCGATGGATTTTAAGGTACAACATCCTTGTCGGCGGCTAAACTCATTGTTTGATTTGACCAACTTTCTGTTGAACTTCTTTGTGTGGAGCTTGGTTCTATTTATGCCGGTTTGGTAACTTGATCTGACAATGACTTCTTGTGATTTTTTGTTGAATTTTCAATGAGGCTTAGACATGGAGCAAAGACTTGGGCCAAGGGAAACCCATTTTGGTTCTTGGTCCGACCCTACCCGGCTCGCCGGCTAGAGCTTACTAATTCGACTCGACTTGCTAATTAAGGTTTACTATATATTGTATTAAATCCTTGCATGACCACATTATATCTTTGATTTTTAGCTGAATAAATTCTATATAGTTCTATGGATGTATGCACGTTGCCAAATTATGTAAACCTTGTGTCATATGTAATTGATTTCACTTTTTGCTTTACTTTTTTCTTATCGTTCCTAATACTTTCTCAATATTTTTATGTCTTCTAGTGACAATATTCATTGAGAGAGAGATATAAACCTGTCAGTGCAGGAAAGGATTAGGGGCAACAACACTGGGGATTGGAACTTCTACCAATGACGTCGTGAACTGAAATAGATTGCAGGGACGATATCTAGGATGATGTTTGCACTACCAAACATGGTTATTGGGACAAAATACTAGGAATTGGAAAAACATAAAAAATAACAAAATGTAAGAAAAATACCTTTGCAAGCAACCAAATAAACCTTAGCATGGGGAATGAGAGAAAAAGAAAAAGAAAACCTTAGTAGTAGGGGACATTGAGGAAGCAGAGGAATGAGAGATGCAAGAGATTAAAAAAAAGTTGATGCGATAGTGTCACGTTAGTTTGCGAGATCTATTTGTGTCTCTAACATTTCTTTAAAATAATTTTTTTTAAAAAAATGAAAAATAATAATACCATTAATGCCATCTTTTTACGACAATTGTCTATAAAAAAAAAAAAAGATTATTGGCTAATGTTGGCTAAAGAAGCATCAAAACGAGAATAGAGATGAAGTAGATAATCATGCGTGCATGTAACGATACCGCATCAAGTAAACTTGTAATGGGGTAGAGTTTTGTATTATAATTGATTGATGCTTGACTTTGTGGAGGAGATGGACGAAATTTACAAATCTAGCTTGGAACATTCGAACAAGAAGGAAGAAGAGGAAGAGAAGGGAAGGGAAGGGAAGAGAAGTGGGGTAGGGGAATGAGTAGTGCTATCTGAAGGTCTTTACCTCACATACTATGATATGATTTGATTTGTAATATTTAAATTTTAAAATTTATTTTACAAATCAAATTATTCTATATAAATAATATGGAGTATAAAGATCTCTAAATAAAATTATTCTGATGAAAAAATCTTTATTTTTATTTTTGTCTTAGAAAATAGGCTAAAGGTGTAAAGAAAAAAAAGTGAAGGATTGTTCCGTACAATTGTTGCAGTGGGGAAGTGTGGTGGATTAATATGTATCTATCTACGGGGATTAGTCATTTAATCTAATTATTAAAAGTGATATATGGACAAGCTTGAGGAGTAATATGAGATGAAAATTTTGTAAATAGTAATAAAATCATTTGTAAATAGTAGTGAAATAGTTTAAGTTATATCTCGTTTGGTTACATGGTTAAGATGAGATGATATGAGATATTTTGAATAATAATGAGATTTTTTAAGTTAAGATGATATGAAATAGTTTGTAAAAAAGTGTGTATTTAGATAGTGAGATGAAATGAGATAAGATATTTTGTAAAAAAAGTATGTATAGATAATGAGATGAAGTGAGATGATTTTAACTTTTTGGAAACTTGATAAAGTGGTGGGTCACTGAGTCTTACCAATTATTGAAAATATTTTTAATTATTGGGTGAAAAATATTATGAATATATTAAAAATAAGTAATATCTATTATTAATTTAAAAATCCATAAATACTTTAACTTTCCCAAAATATATTTTTTATAGTTGGCTGCAATAATTGCATTTCTTTGTTAAATGAAATTATTTTATAACCTATTTATTATACTACATTTTATAAAATTTGAAATATGTTTTTCTAATTATATATTACAATAAAATAAAAAATTTTAATGGATAATTATATATATTAAAAATGTAATAGTAAACATTACTGTAACGGTATTGTAGAGGCAGAAGAAACTTTATAGCGGTAATGGAGCGTCATTGTAAAGGTACTGTAATGTTATTATAGAACCTAAAGATAAATTCGAAGGGATGGAAAAAAAAGCACGATAGGTCATTGCAGAAGACAACGCTTTTTACTGTTCACTCACTTTTCATTGTTTATTGTCAGTTGCTAATTGCATTTTTTGAAAAATTAAGATGAGATATATCTGTGTATTTCGCCGTTTGGATAGATAGATTAAATCAGCCGTACAAGGCAAATGAGATAGTTGAATAAAAAATAATATAAAATTAAAATATTATTAGAATATAATTTTTTAATATTATTTTTACTTGAGAATTTGAATAAGTTGAATTGTTTTTTATTTTTTGTTTGAAAGTTTGAAAAAATTATAATGACTAGTTTGAAAAAATTGTAATGATTAGTTTGAAAGTATTTATATTTTAGTGGTGTTTTGGATGGATAAAAGATAGGATGATATGATAATTTTGAGATTTTTTTTTTTTAATTTTTTTTTTCCAAACAATCCCATAAATGTATCGTAGCACCCTAATTTTTTATGGAGATTTATCCCAAACGAAAATGATTTTACCATATTCACGATAGTCCCACTGTATCTTGCACCATCTTCATAAAATTATTAATAAAAATAATATCACAAAATTGATTATTGACTATATGAATATTTAGAAAATACTAAATATTATAGAATTTATTTATGCCTTTATCTATTTTTCCATTTTAGATTCTAGAATTCAAATAAAAATTCTAAAAAAAATCCTAATTCATAATTTAGTTGACAATTTTGCTAATTAATTCGTTAGTTCCTGTTATAATTTAGATAAGAATTTGTCGCCCTCTATTGTATTAATCTATTAATAGATGTAAAAAAACAATATACATGACACAATTTTCAAATAAATCTTCTGTTGGGGTACATATATCATCCCATTATAGCATTTCAAGCCCAATCCATGATAAAAGTGCCATTAGGAAGCTAGATGAAGAGATAGAAAGGAAAGAAAAAGCAAAAGTTGGGGAGGAGGAAAGCAAGTCAAATATGCAAGGGGAGAAAGTAACATAAAATTGATTTTCTCGCATATCATTGACATGGCCACAATAAAAGGGATTTGATCGAGTAAAAGTGGGGACTTATGGACTTCGACTGGAATAAGAGAAATATTTTCTTCAACCTCACGAAATGAGATGCCATTTTTATCTTTTCTAGACTAAAAGGTTCCAACTCCCATCGTATAGTGAGATAAGAGGGATAATGATAAATTGTAAAATACTACAATCATAATAGATTTATCCTCTAAATGATCTGTAGATGTAGATTTTTTATCAAATTATGTAAATCTATGTGTCTCGTTCTCTATTACATTTTATATATTATTTTTCTATTTATTATTATGAATATACGTAAAGGCACGATATTGACGTCCCAAACCCCTATCGTGGGCTTCAGATCGTATCGTTCGAGGTACGGTCCACCTCTGTAGTTTTAGAATAAATATTTCTTCCGTTCTGACCTGTGGAGTGATTTTCATCATTAACATATTCCTTTTAAGTTGTGTTTAAATGTTGAAGTGAGTTGAGTTGAGATGATAAAATATTATTAGAATATTATTTTTTAATATTATTATTATTTTAGGATTTAAAAAAATTGAATTGTTTATTATATTTTATATTGGAATTTAAAAAAATTGTAATTATGAATTGAGATGAGTTGAGAGAAGTTAAGGAACCAAACGAAGCCTTAATGCTTTCCTCTCTGGATCATTTCTTTCATTTGAGCTTATTTTTTATTCCATATTAACCTTTTGATGAAATACCTGACCAATTTATTTATTGTTTTTTACCTTTCAATTTTTTATTTATTTTGTATGAATAAAAATCAGTTAGATCCTTAAAAATTTGGAAAGTGAAAAAATAAAAAGGTCGAAAGGGTCGAATTGGGGGCTGCATAGTACGATGTTTTTTCAAATACAAAATAATAATTAAACAAATATTTAAAATTCAGTCGTCTCATATAGGATGTAGAGGCTATTCGATCTGATCTGAACAGGTTATGGATCGAGATTCGGATCGACAATCTCGATCCATCATTTTTTCCGAATTGAACTGTTAGTTATCTGCCTGGTCAGTCTATTTGGTCCGATTTGATTCATAAATATGTTTTATATTTTTTTGACAAAAAAATTAATACAAAAAGTTAATTAAATTAATAAAATTAAAATTAAGTAATATTTTTAACATTTTATATATGATAAATAAATATTAAATAATTTCATTATATATATAATCAATGTTGATTCTTCAAATAAAAATTATATAATTAATTTATACAACTACTAAATAAAATAAAATAAAAAATATATATATATACACATACACATTATGTCGATTTTGATTCGATCCAATCTAAAAAATTCACATTCCAAAACCGAGCAATAGACTATAGCTCCTCCGTAACAGGGAGTTTGTTCTAAAAGCAAAGAGAAAAATGGAAATGTCCGTCCAGTCCTTAGAAATTATAATAATGAGTTAAAATAAATTTAGATCCAAACTCATTTTTAAAGTGCAACTTACACATACATAAGATTTCGTTTGCATTCAAAATATATCTCAATTCATCTCTTTTTATCATTACAATCTTTTTAAATTTTCATATAAAATATAATAAATAATTTAATTTTTTTAAATTTCAAAATAACTTTTTTAAATTATTACACAAAATATAATAAATAATTCAATTTTTATTTTACTATTCATAAACCATCTCAATCCATCTCTAACCCAAATCATTCCTTATCAAAACGAACGACTCAAAGCCACCGATAGATCCGACGGCTCGAAGTCGGCTCTTCAAAATCACTGACCTTCTTCGGATGCCACGTATGCAAGGTGTGTCCCATTACCCCCGCGATGAGCATGACCCACCCGTCTTTACTTCCCTCGCTGGCCAACGCCGATTGGCTCGCATCGAGTAGGTACTTTCGTAAATTCGTTCAAAACCAACTGGTATATATTTATCCCACCTCTGCCGCCTATAAATTGAGAACACCCCCCCCTTCTTCTCCCAAACGAAGGCAAAGTTTGTAACCGTAGGCAGAGAGAGAGAGAGAGAGAGAGAGAGAGAGAGAGCGAAGAGCTCTGAGAGTGAGACAAAGCAGCAAAAAAATAGAGGTTAACCAGAAAATCAACCCTCAATTCTCCCACCGATTCCTCTCATTTTACAGACATTTACGTTTTCTTCTGTTTTCCTTGTTTGTTTACCTATCGAAGTTGATTTAAATGAGTCGTTTAGGGTTTAAATCGGTGGTATATCACGGCGACTTGTGCTTGGGAGAGCTGGACGCTATTCCGGTCAAGGACCAGAATTTCCAGTTCCCGAATCACGAGATTCGTATCCACCACATATCGCCACAGAGTGAACGATGCCCTCCGCTCTCAATTCTCCAAACGATTTCTTCGTTTTCCGTTCGGTGCAAGCTCGAGTCGTCCTCGCCGGTCGAACAGTCCCATCTGATCACTCTCCACGCTTCCTGCTTCTACGAATTCAAGGTCCCCCACTCAATCTGCTTCATTTACCATTTTCTTTCCCTGTTGAGAATTTTTTTTTCATAAAGCGATTTCCTTTTATTATTTTGTCACCGAGAATGTAGCAAAAGTTTGAATAATATGATTTCTGAGTGTTGATTTGTTAGAACCTTTACTTAATGGACCTATTACAATCACTCTTTGATTACCTAAATCCGGTTTTATGTTATACATTTTTAGAAACTGGAAACTGTAAATACTGGAAATCAAATAAATATATGCTCTATGTTCTAGATTACTTTTTGAAAACTAAACCGAGTTTTGGAAATTTTTTGGTTTGGTTATATAGACGGCGGTGGTATTGATTGGAGACGAAGAGATTCACTTGGTTGCAATGCCAAGTAAGCAGAAGAAGTTTCCGTGCTTTTGGTGCTATGCGGTTCCTGCAGGTCTGTATGACGCGAGCTTAGGAATGCTAAATTTACGTTGTCTGGCAATCGTATTTGATCTCGACGAGACGCTCATTGTTGCGAACACCATGAAGTCGTTCGAGGATAGAATTGAGGCTATTCGAAGTTGGATTGTACGCGAGAATGATTCGTTGCGTGCGTCAGTAATGACTGCCGAAATGAAGCGGTACATAGATGATCGAGCGCTATTGAAGCAGTACACAGAGAACGACACCGTGGTAGATAATAACGGGAAGCTATTTAATGCTCAATTGGAGGAGGTTCCACCGCTATCCGATAACCATGAAAGAGTTGTTCGGCCAGTAATTAGATTGCAAGAAAAGAATATTGTCCTCACTCGTATCAATCCTGATGTAAGATGATCTCTTTCACTCTATTTGTTTGTTCCTATATGGTTTTTTCATATAGCGAGATGATTGATATTTCATAGAAAAGGAGCTTTCCTTATTGCAATACTAGATCCCTACGCATTATTTAATATTTATAATATTCTTTTTACCTATAAAAAAGAAGATCCCTATGCATAGAAAAGGAGCTTTCCTTATTGCAATACTAGATCCCTATTCATTATTTAATATTAATAATATTCTTTTTACTGATAAAAAAAGAAGAAGATCACTATGCACTACGAAATTTTGCTAGCCAAGGAGTTGTTAGCCAAGGAGTTAAGAGCTTTTGCTGTAATGACACCATTTTTACGTATTACAATGTGTTGGGAAACCCAAATAAGCATTTACATGGTATCTGCTGGATGATATGGGAGTTTGGACAGGCCAAGCTTCTTGCGGTAGCACATGGTGGTTTTAACTGTATTTATGCTGTCTCTATCACCACTCTGTTTGCCAGGTTTCTAGTTTGGCTAGAACATCTTTTGCTATTAGGAAAACTTGGGAACCTGTATAGTATGACTAATACTAATCCAGTGATGTAGAAGTTATGGATAGGAAGTTAATAGGAAGTCAACCTTTAATATGTTTATGGCACGTTGATATGGTTGTTTTTATACTTTCTGAAATGTAATATTTTCCTTTCCTAAGGACTGGTTGTTTTTTTCCTTTGGTAGATTCGTGATACCAGTGTGCTTGTGAGGTTACGACCTGCGTGGGAGGACCTGAGAAGTTATTTAACTGCAAAAGGAAGGAAACGGTTTGAAGTTTATGTGTGTACAATGGCAGAAAGAGATTATGCCCTGGAAATGTGGAGGCTTCTTGACCCGGAGGCACATCTTATAGATTCAAAGCAACTTTTGGACCGTGTTATCTGTGTCAAATCAGGCAAGCGTTGATATCGTCTCGAGAACATTACTTTTGGAATCTTCATATTTTGTGATACCTGTTTTTTTTTCTCATTTTTTCCCCATCAAAAAATATATTGTGATACATGTTGGGATGTTTAATTATCGAACATTGTTCTTCTGTTTTCACAATTTTGCTAAATGAAGTTTTTTTTCTTTAGATTCTCAGCTTTGTCTCATGGTGGTCACCTCTTTTTAGACATTACATCAATATTTGACATTCCTTCCTTGGTTCTGACTGGGTAGGCTCCAGGAAATCTTTGCTAAATGTCTTCCAAGATGCCATGTGCCATCCAAAGATGGCAATGGTAATTGATGACCGTTCGAAAGTCTGGGAAGATAAGGACCAACCACGAGTTCATATGGTTCCAGCATTCACTCCTTATTATGCTCCTCAAGCAGAGGTACTAAATTATGTTTTTTTTAATATCTATATTTATTGAGAGAAGTTCTTTAATTTCCTTTCTTTTAAAATGTTATATTTGATTGATTGGTTGAGTTATTGATTTAATAGACCGCCCATGCTGTTCCAGTCCTCTGTGTAGCAAGAAATGTTGCATGCAATGTCAGAGGTTACTTTTTCAAGTAAGAGCAGTTACCTTGCAAGCTAATAGCATTTTATTTAACCATTCATTGATAACAATTGGCTTACAGTTGCAATTTTATATATGTAATGATTAAATTCAGAGAATTTGATGAGAATTTATTACGGAGAATCTCGGAGATCTTTTATGAGGACGAGGTGGTAAATTTACCTCCTGCTCCTGATGTCAGCAACTACATGATATCAGAGGTATTTCATTGATCTGATTCTCAACCCATTGATGAAACTCACCCATTTTTCTTTGTATGCTTTAGGTAGCTGTTAACAAGTATCCATTTTGTTCTTTTTAATTTTTATGATAAAATATTTTTGAATGCCAGGATGCTGGATTTGTACCAAATGGCAATACTAATGCTCCCATAAGCGAAGGAATGAATGGTCTTGAAGTTGAACGGAGATTAAACCCAATGGTAGGATTCTAGCATATTGGCAGATATGTATTTACCACTGAATCCTTGTATGTGTTAGCAATATGAGTACAAAATAATCATTTAGTATAGCTTTTGATTGGCTGTCGCTATTCTTATGAAACTGTCTTCTCTGTTGCTGCTCTCTATGTACCCTAGCATAATGGAAGTTTGATAACTTAGTTTCATTTTCCATTCCCTTATGTTTTTTTCCAGGACGAGAAGTGTGCTAATGATTCAGCTACTCATTCATTGACAAATAGTTCTGAGTATAGACATGAGGCCCCTAAGCCACCTGTTGCAATCTTGCCGAATGCCATTGGCCCTGCATCTTCAAGAACAGTGATGCCTTCTCAGAGTATTTGCTTCCTTTATCCTAATAAATTTATGTACTTGCCTTAGTAAAATCTAAATGATTTTCTTTTAGCATTTCCTAGCTCCTAGTCTTTAGCTTGTATCTAGGTGTTTTCGCTTGTATACTTCATGTGTACTTGGACTAGGCATTACTTATAAAAAATAAATAAATTTATGTTTTTTAAAGTTTGATCTACAGCATTGACAATGTTTTCTTCTTGTCTTCTTATGTTATGCCTTCAATTACCTTGAAGAACCTGGTTTGCTTGGAGCTCCAGTTAGACGAGATTGTATCTCCTCTGATCGTGATTATGATATGAAGAGAGGACTCCTCACTATGAAGCATTGTCTAGATTCGAGGATTCAAAGCTCAGGTGAGCCCCCCCTTTTGTCAAGATTGCCTACACAATCAGGATCATTGATGCAGCCACAGGGAGGCTGGTTGATGGAAGATGATATTAGTCGAGGGCATTTAAATAGTCGACCTTCGGGATTTGCTCCTGAAGCTGATGCGCTAAAACCTGATAAGCAGTCTGCACATTTAAAGCCATTTTCACCTAGCACACCAGGATCTACTCCTACTGCTTTACCTTCACAAACATCCCAAGTGAAGGTTGAAGAGGTTTGTTCTGGATATCCCTCAAGCTTATATGAGAATTAATATCTAGTTTGACAATCTTTCTTACTGCAGAGAGCACTCTAAAACGTCTCTTGTCTTGCTTATATGTAGGCATGTGCTAGTTATGATATGCTAAAACAAAATCTTCCACCTGCCAGTCTGCCATCAGGTATGGGAGCTAGCAAAATCATGTGTTCACATTGTCCATCAAGCAAGGTTAACTTTTGGTTCTCGATGTATGAAAACTTCCAAAGATATTACCTTATCATGCATTAATTTACTTTTTAGCTACTACCCATCGCATATCTTTCCTTTTGACCATAAAATTTTTCAATGTACCATCCATCTGCTTCTTTTTTGGGGACTTTTTTTACATGCCAGTTTGCTACTAATGAATTATTTCATGGATGGTTTCTCAGTTTTCCATATTTTACTTTTGTTTGTTATTTCATCGTTTTTAATGCTTAAACTTCACTTTATGCTTCTGTGCTGCATTATCTAAATATTTTAGAAATTTAACCTATTGTCTTTTTAATGTTTTCGCATTTGATTTTGTCCTGCATTAACATCAGAGGGGCGGGAGGGTCAATCTGATCTTTTAGGGCTTGTTTGGGGAAGTGAGATGATCTCATCTCAAAACTTCTCATAATTTCCTTCCCAAACATCACTCAAACACAAACATTTTCAATTTCAAATCTTCAACTTTTTCATCTAATCATTACCTAATTATTATAACTTTCCCAAACTTAAAAAAAAAACACAAAAAACGAAACTACTTTTTCAAATATCAAAACAAAACTAATATTAAAAAATAATATTCTAACAATATTTTAACTTGATAATATTTTATTCAAATTTTTCTCTCTCATTTTTCAAAACCCAATAAAATATCTTAACTCAAGTCATTTCACTACTATTCACAGAATTTTCATAACATCTCACTTCCCAAACGAGCCCTACAATCTTTATAGCCTTTTCTGTAAACGACAAGTTTGAATAAAACATTATGGATGATGCCCTGTGTACAATGGTTAACACATGTTTGTATTGTCGATTTGCTGATTGAGGTTTCTTGCAGAGGTTGCTGTATCTCAAAATCAGGTGTCTACTAGCAGAGATATTCAAACTGAAGCTGGAAAATCAAACATGCTACCTTCTCCTTTATCTATTGGAGTACTGCAAGAGATTGGACGAAGATGCAACTCCAAGGTACAAATGCATTCTGGCTTTACCAGGGATACATTGCTCCCTTTTTTCTTCTCCTTTTCGGTGCTATTCACCACATTCTATCCTACCATGCAGGTCGAGTTCAGGTCTGTTGTCAGCACCAGTAAGGATTTGCAATTTTCTGTTGAGGTCAGTGAAACCATGTTTCCTTGCTGAAACTTATTTCGATTCTGTACTAAGAAGTGTATAAATACATATATATTATTTCATTGATGTGTATTATAAGGTGACAAATTGAAATGTAGGCAATGGTAACAGATTCTATTTCTTGTTTTTGCATTCACAAATACGCGACTCAACTCAACTATCTTTTAGTTCCAACTACGTGGTTAGCTGCAAAAATCTGTGTCCTCCCTCCTTTTTTATTTTAAATTAATTTTTTAATTTTTCTAAAACTTATGTAGGTCCAAGGAAACGTTACGTCTAGTATTTGGACTTGAAAAAACTCATGTTGTTGATCCATTGGTGCAGGTTTTGTTCACTGGTGAGAAGATAGGGGTTGGAATGGGCAAGACAAGGAAAGATGCTCAACAACAAGCTGCCGAAAATGCCCTTCACAGCTTAGCAGGTAAAACCATCTGCTTTTTCATTCTCTGCAGCAGTTTTCTTGGTTTAAGCTGCCTTTGACTTTATACTAGATATACTTTCTTAACAATGATTTCTTTTACTGAAATGTGTCCTTAGAAATTCTGGAGATTAGGCCTATGGATATCAATAAACATTCATATAACAATAAAAGTATAATTTAGTTCCATAATTTCTGTCTTTTTTTTTTGATAAGTAGAAATTTGTATACTTTAGTTAAGGAATAAGGAGTGAATGTTTTTTTTTTGATCAGTAAAAGATAGAAATTATATATATGAATGAAATATGCATAGTCCTTGTATACAGGAAGTATACATAAGAGCTCCTAAATACATTCTAAGAGCGGTAAATTAAAGACAAGAAATCCTGAATGTTATCCCCATGTCATACAATATTGGAAAACCAACACATTAGAGTATAATACACAACGGGATCATCTTCCAAACTGCTGCCACTTGATGACAGCCTTGCATCATTGGCCAACAACCCAACAAATCCATCACCCTCATAGGCATAACCCAAGCAACATCAGCCCTAAGAAAAATCTCATCCCACAACACCCTTGTTACCTCACAGTGTAGTAATAGATGGTCCACAGACTCTCCATTCTTCTTGCACATGTAACACCACTCCAACACCACACATCCTCTCTTTCTCAAGTTGTTCGTGGTCAATATCTTCCTAAGAGCAGCGCACCAAACAAAAAATGCTACTTTAGAAGGCACTCGAGACTTCCAAATATTCTTCCAAGGAAACGGAGTAATATCGAATTGTGTTGTCAAGATGCTATAATAGGCCTTAACTGTACCCATCTTGTGATTATTAGACCGTCACTTCAAACTATCTCGCTGTGTTAAAGTATTCTCCGTGTAATATAGTAAGCTGAAAAATTCTGAGACAATAGGTAATTCCCAGTCATGGAAATCCCAATTGAAAAGAATATTCCATTGGTACGCACCATGAGAGAATAAACGCACATCCGTCACTGATGCCTTCCTATTAACTGCAATACGGTATAAGGTCGGGAAAGCCCTTTCCAATGCGTGATCTCCACACCACACATGCCGCCAAAATCTGATATGGGTGCCCTCACCAACTACAAAACGGATTTGATTTGCAAAACATGGCCACCCCTTCCTTATATACTTCCATAAGCCCACACCATACCCCCCTCTCACTTCTTTAGAGCACCAGACACCCTAAGCGACACCATATCTAGCATCAATAATATTCTTCCACAATGCTCCCCTCTCCAAATAATATCTTCAAAGCCATTTTCCTAATAAAGCTTTATTAAAAGTTCTCAAGTTACACACTCCCAAGCCCTCATTCACAACTGAGGCACATACAGTCTTCCATCTTACCAGATGGAATTTCTTTTCCTCCCCCATGCCTTCCCATAAGAACGCCCTGAAGAGTTTCTCCACTCTGTTCACCACCCCTATAGGCATAGGAAACAAAGATAAAAAATATGTGGGGAGGTTAGTGAGAGTATTCTTGATAAGAGTGAGGCGGCCCCCTTTTGATAAATACACTCGTTTCCAGCCGGCCAACCTTCTCTACATCTTTTCCACTACCCCATCCCATATAGCTTTATTCTTGAATGTTGCTCCCAGCGGGAGGCCCAGATATTTCATTGGGAGAGAGGACACTTTACAATCCAGCAGGCTTGCCAAGCTTCGGATATTAGAGACTGCACCCACAGGGACCATCTCAGACTTGCCCAAATTCACCTTTAACCCCGACACTGCTTCAAAGCAAAGTAACAATACTCGTAAAGTTTTAATCTAGCTCCTATCCGCTTCACAAAAAACTAACGTATCATCTGCAAAAAGAAGATGTGAAATGATAGTAGGGCCACCAGAACCATTGCCCACCTGGAAAGTTGATAAGAAACCTCCCCCAACAACAGCCTGCACCATCCTACTTAAAGCTTCCATAACTATCACAAATAGAAGAGGAGATAAAGGATCTCCCTGTCGCAATCCCCGCGAACTATCAAAATAACCAGCAGGTGTGCCGTTAACCAAAACCGAGAACCGAACTGTAGAAATACAGTGTCGTATCCATGCAATCCACCTAACCCCAAAACCACATCTCCCAAGCAGGTATAAGAGAAAATCCCAATTCACGTGATCATATGCCTTCTCCATGTCAAGCTTGCACAGAACACCTGAATCTCCCTCCTGTAATCTGTAGTCCAAGCTCTCATTTACAATAAGTACGGAATCAAGAATTTGTCTTCTTCGAATAAATGCGTTTTGGGACTTAGAAATAATGCGTTCCAACACTGGGCTAAGCCGGTTAGCCAAAACCTTCGAGATAATCTTATAGATGCTACTAACCAGACTTATAGGCCGAAAGTCCTCAATCGCCAAAGCCCCGTGTTTCTTGGGAATGAGAGCAATAAAAGTCGCATAAAGGGATTTTTCAAACTTTTGGAGAGAGTGAAATTTCTTGTAAACCTGCATAACATCACATTTCACAATGTCCCAACAAGTTTGAAAAAAACCCATTGAAAAACCATCCGGCCCTGGCGCTTTGTTCTTCGCAAGGCCAGATATGACCTTATAAATCTCTTCTTCAACAAAAGGTCTCTCCAAAACACTGACACTCTGCACATCAATTGCCTCAAAATGCAAAGTATCAAGTCTCGGCCTCCAGGAATCCGATTCTGTGAGAAGAGTCTCATAGTACTGTACTATATGGTTTTCAATCTCATGATGAGAAGATAACACCTGAGAACCTGATTGGAGTGACTCAATGGCATTGTTACGCCGATGTGAATTAGTCACTTTGTGAAAAAATTTCGTACACCTATCACCTTCTTTTAACCAAAGGGTCCTGGATTTTTGACGCCATGAAGTCTCCTCTGACAATAGAACCCTCTCCAAGTTTGTCATAACCATGCCCTTCCTCAATAACATCTTCTCCGAATTATCTTCCAAGAGTTCTTTATCCTCTATGTCTTGCAGTTCCTCCAACAATGTACTCTTCTGATTATCAATGTGACCAAAAACCTCAAAGTTCCACTTCTTTAAGTCTTGTTTCAATACCTTCAACTTGCCTGCCAGAATGTAACTTGGAGTACCACTAATCTGATATGAAGACCACCACCCATGTACCATCTCTACAAACCCATCCGCTGCAAGTCATATGTTTTTAAACTTGAAATACTGACGCCCTCTGTGAATACCCCCACAATCCAAAAGGATAGGAAAGTGATCTGAGCTAACTCGAGCTAGTCGTTTCTGACTTACTTCCGGATATTTATCTTCCCACGAAGGAGATACAAGGAATCTATCCAATCTCGACCAAACCTGCCCATTTGACCAGGTATTCTCACCCCCTACCAGAGGGATATCTATGAGGTCCAAATCAAAGATGAACTCACTAAATTCATCCATAGCTATGGTATGTCGATAGTGCCCTGAACGCTCACTAGGGAAGCGAATAGTGTTAAAATCACCCCCATACACCACGGCACATCCCATACTGAATAAATACCCGCCAACTCCTCCCACAAACTTCTCGTCTCTATCCACATTAGGACCATATTAGCCTGCAAATGCCCATTCCCATCCATCCACCACATTTTTAAAAAAAGTCGCAACCGAGAACTCTCCAATACATTCCTCAATCAACTCAACCACTCTTTTATCCCACATAATTAGCACTCCACCTGAGGCTCCCAAAGAGGCCAAATAAGTCCAACCAACATACGAGCACCCTCATAAACTTCTCACAATTTTCGTATCAATGCATTGCAACTTTGTTTTTTGAAAACACACCACATCACACTTTCACATCCGCAATAATGATTTAATACGAAGGCGTTTATTACGATCATTGAGCCCCGAACGTTCCAAGATAAAATCTTAGGTTTCATAACAAAACTATATTGCCCCTCCCTCTCGATCTATCCCTTCCGCTACTCCCTTCTTTCACATCATAATTAATGGAGCAAGTTAGCTTTTTGAGTTCTCTATCCCTCTTTGAGGCTGACTTCGAATGGCTATCCTCAAGTGCTACAAGGAGAGCCTTAAATTGTTCTTCATAGCCTCCAAACGAAATCCCAATAATAGCTTGAATCTCTTCAACTTTCTTGAAAACCCACTTTGATGAACTACTCCCATAGATGGGGGGGAGTGTACACAAAGGAGTTAGAATGACCCCCTCCTCGCCAATGCTGGCAGGAGTAAAAAAATCCAAGTCCGAGCCACACACTGATTCTGGTTCCCCACTAGCAGGAACTAAAGATTTTAATCCTACAGACCCTCCCCCAGACTTATTCTCCTCAAAGGAGACCATCTCCATTGATTGAGAGTCACTTGGAGACCTCAGTATCGAGGGACCATACTCCGACAACACTGACTGCACAGGATTCACCCCAGGGCCTCCATCCACTACAGACGGCATAAACTGTGACTTCTCCAAACACAGCCCACGAATCAGCGACATGTATTCACACAAAAGCCCCTCCTCTGCCGGCGAGACTACACACCCAGCCTCTGGGCCTTCAAACGCCACGCACGACTGAGTCTGTGCATTCCCCGTCGGTAGCCCCCCTAACGACGACGGAAAAACGACTCTCGAGGTCTTTGGATCCATTTCGCCGTCCTCCAACTCCTCCCACCGGAATATTGGCTCACCAGAGTGCTCGCTCGAGGCCGTTGGCAGTTTCTGTGTCGGTGGATCAACCGACAGGGCGCATATCGGCGCCATCGGAGGACGAGGAGGACAACTCAGCCCCTGGGCCGAAATATCGGCCTGCGTCTGTTTTGCCCTCCAGCCTTTCTTTGGGCCTACAACCTGGCCCATCTCAAGGCCCATCGAGACAGCCTGCTCCACCTGCCCTCTTCCCACATCCATAACCATTTGGCCCGAAACAAGGCCCAAATCCCGCCCTTCAGTGAAGCCTGCATCACAGCCCATGCCCAAACTCAGCATCTCTTTACCCTTAACGCTGCGTTTCAGCTAGTCTATTTCATCTAATAACATACCCACTTTTTTCTCCATGTCACCCAGCACTCTTAAGATATTTTCCTCCTTTGACCCCAACAGTACATAGCCCTCTCCACCACTTTGCTGCACGATCTCTGTACTGTTCACTCCTGGCACCACAACGCTCACATCTTGCTGTACCTGCTGTGCTTGGAGCACCTTACTGTACGACAGTGCACCAGCTGCCCTCCACGATGGAGCGCCACCATCACTCTTCAAAACACCACCACCTTTAGCTACTCTGTTTCTCACACTCGAAACAGAGGGAGGGGGACTGAGCTCCTTCAATGTAAATCCAAAATTCCTCCATCCCTCCCCCTTCCTTCCTTCCGGCACCACTAGCAGCCCTCTCTTCTTTTCATGCCCAAACTCTGAGATGAAAATAAAGCTGCCATTGTTATTGCATCCCTTCCTCACCATTAACACATTATTTCCTTTTCTACGAGTTCTCAAGAACTCTGAAGAAACCAGTGACTCTGCACATTCCTTTACCATTAAACCCAACCACTCCAGAGCTTCATGATCCACAGAAATGTATTTCACCACTCGGCGACCACTCTCTGTGATCCTCCACCACCTTTCATTCTCCTTTCTGAACTCCAAATCCTTCTGTTTAATAACTACCTCTCTGCACAGCCCCATGAAAACCAACCAACACACTGACTCAACCTGGACTAATGCACTAATCTCCACAAGGAGATGTAGTCATTGACACACCACAACCAACCAGTAGTAAAAACAAAGAAAAGAAGAGATGTATGGAGAGAAAATTTTTAGGAGAGAGAAACTTTGACAGTTTAGAATCAGATAAGGAGTGTGAATGTATTGGTGAGATAAAGAAGAGGAGCTTGATTGGTGAGAGAATCTATGTCGTATCTTTTTATTGGGTGTTGGGTGAGAGGTGAGGGGTAGCTGGTTCTTTTAGAAGCAAGGCTGTGTTTGTATGTCTCCTACTGTTGGTGTTTTTGGGATATGGCATGCCTCCTTTTTGTTGGTTTGTAGAGAAGTAGAATAAACTTGTAATCTTTCAGTATTCTGGTGTACAAGGAAGTTGATGTCATTTTTTTGCATTTGATTTTGATTATTGAGTAGTGACATCCTTCTCAGCACTCATGCCATTTGATTCTGGCTATTGGATAATGGCATCATAAATGCAACGCTTCTGAATTAATATTTTTTCCCCATGAATTGCAGAAAAATATGTAGCATACATTGCACCTCGAACTGGGGCCGTGGACACAGATTTTGACAAGCTTTCTCTTGGGAATGAAAATGGATTTCTATGGGATATCTTCAGTCCTGGAGCGGATGAATCCCCAAGAGAAGATGGGTTGCCTAAAGAAAGCACTTCTGAGGTGGGAATTTCTGATGATGCCCTACCATATTTGATTTGATTACATAGGTGATGCTTGGATAAAGGGTATGTAGGCAAGAATTTTCCAGATGAGGGGTATTGGTTACATGGAGAGAAACCGTTCCTTTTTTGGATTTTGCATTGCACCCAGATGTGAGAGCTAAAATCACTGAAAGGGAAGTGAGCTGGCTTAATGTCTGCTATTGCTGCCTTACCCAGGCTTCAATATATCTAAATAAAGAGGTAAGGGCTTGGTGGTCGGTCCCCAGTCTCTACCCATTATCCAAGTACTCCCTTGTAGTCAATTCAGCTATTTTATATTTATATCTTAAGATTTCATTGAACATTCATCTTGTTCACTTGGTATTTGCATGAATTCATGATAATCTTTTAATTTCTGTAATTGAAAAAGACATCCTACTGAGTTTTGCTTGCAAGTACTGGTCTGTGATTTATGGACTTGGACGGTGGGGTCATGACTTAGCTTGGTCATAGGCTTACAGATACCAGAAGTTTTAGAAATATAGAAAACCACGAATCTGACATTAATTTAGAAGAAAATGTATGATTTTGATAATAAAAATGAATGGAACCTACTTCACAAAACAATTAGAATTATGCCTGGAATGATTCACATGGCATCATCAAATGATACAATACTCGAAAAGTAATATACTTTATCATTCAATTTCATATATTATTATGAATAATTATTTTATTGTTTACATGTTGCGCATTATTCTGATAATCAAATTCATCACCTTCTTTCTGAAACTTGTTTTGTGTCCAGGTGGACACTAAGTATGGTGTCCTCTTGTCTGATCAGCCAATTTTTCAATAGACCAAGTGATGGTCCTCAAACATTAAACAGACTTCTTTTTTGGAAGAACGAAAACCATTGATGTATAGTGCAGTTAGTCTTAAGAGTTTTTGTCATGGAAGACCTGCTTTAATCCTCTGTACTTGATGGCAATGCTTTTCAGGCCAGTGAAAGTGAACCTGGGTGTCCTTCGAATGTATTAAATCAGCAAGTGCAAAAGCGTGCCAATTCCCCAAGGTATCATAAGACAAAGGGTTTATTTGTTTTCTTTCAATATTAAGTTATGCCTGAGTAAAGAGAAGGGCGTGGGAGGGTGCATTTCTTACTGAGTGTTCCAGGGGTGGAGTATCCAGGAAGGGATAGTTTCCTGCTGATTCATGATATTACCTATGATTTTTTTGACTGAATTTCAAGCAATTATTTTATGAATTTTTCTGTAAATGATGTTGATTGATTTGCTTGGATGGATTTGTCTTAACTCAAAAAACAACAGTTATGTGGAATATGATGCTCTGTGCTTATTAATGGGCTCTCTGGAGAGGAAGGAGGGGGCAGAATAGATGGTTGTTTGAGGGTCTAGAGCTTGGTTATGGATGTTATAAATATAATATTATTTTATTTTACTATCAATGTTGTATTTTTGGGTTCTTATTTGTAAAATGTCTCTGGATCATTCGACTTTCATAGAGCATGGTTTCCTGCATACATTTTATTGTTTGTTTGCTGGATGTCGGTAAGGCACAAAATGTGGGGTGCATCATGTAAGTGTTGATATATTCTAAGTTCTAGGCTTCCTGTAAAAGAAAAAAATGGAGGGGTGTTTGAAAGTTGGTAGGTTTCTTTGAAGTGTTAAACAGTCACGTCCATCTCGCCCCGCAAACCTTTCGCTAGAGTTGTCATGTCTTTTTGGCGGTGCTGCTTATTTTTGTCCAAGGTGCTATTGCAGTACTTGCATATTCTTCCTTTGTACTAACTTCGTTTTCATGAAATTTTCGTCTTTTATCTATTCATTCTATTTTGTTTCACTCTGTGCTTGAATGTAGATGCACATTTGTATTGGGTTCAACAGGGAGGCTATAATCAATCTTGAGTGTGTTATAATTCAAGCGCATGTTTTAAACAATGCCTTTAATTCAAGTGCCAATATGGCTGTGCTATGGATTTCTTTTATTTTGGTTATTCCATCCTCCAGGTTGCCGACTTCTATTTCTAGTAAACGATCAAAGGACGAGGTATTTCGTGGTCCACAG
Source organism: Juglans microcarpa x Juglans regia (assembly GCF_004785595.1). Classification (NCBI taxonomy): domain Eukaryota; kingdom Viridiplantae; phylum Streptophyta; class Magnoliopsida; order Fagales; family Juglandaceae; genus Juglans; species Juglans microcarpa x Juglans regia. The sequence continues at coordinate 33,333,267 of NC_054602.1, read as the reverse complement.
AGCCTACCATCCTTTCGACAACAGAAGAATGGGCGTCCTATATCATGAGAAACCATAAGATGGGAGCATATTTTGGACAAAAGGTTATTAAGCTCTAAAGGTATGTATGCATTTTATATAGTTCAAGCATCTCTTTTGCCCGTGCGTTAGCTGATGCTGAGGTGAAAAATTCTTGAAATTAAATGTGCTTGCAAAGGTGGGCTCCATTTTTTTTTTTTTTTTTGCGTGATGCCCTACATTTTCATGTTTATTTAGTGGATATTAAATCAATGGAGAATTATTTTTATATAGGCTTCCCAAGTAACATCACAATTGAAATTATTTTGTTGCCCCAATGTTCCGTTGATGGCTGATCTGTCTGGATTTCCTTTCTTTGGGGTATTAGAATTGCAAGGGTTACAATATATAATTGAAGTGTTATTTTTAAATGGGAATCTATCGCACGATACAACACATCTTTATCATAAAAATAACAAATCCGATGATACAAAATCTGAATATAGATTGAATTATGCGATACACATTATGTTTGATTATATCACTCTGTTAACTTCTGTTTTTCCATGAAGATTTCATGGTTTCTTTCAATATTTTTTCCAGTATGTATCAGTAATATATTTGTTCAAATGTGTCCTTGGTTACACATCGGATTTTTAACTGATATGAACAGGAAAAATAAATTAAATAAGAGAAAATTTTTAAGTCAGATGAATTTATCATTTTAATTGTGTATTTGGATGCTTTTTAACTGAAACACTACCTGATACCAGACTTTAGAATGTTGCTTCTTATATAAAAGGATCATCTAGATAAAAATATTCTATATTTTTATTGATGATATACACAAATTATAATACATTTGTCTTCAAGGTGTCAGTAAGATATATGTGATACTTTAAAATTAAAAAAATGTGAAAGCATCACAAACATATAAAGATTTAAAATTTTGAAGTTATGATTTATTGTTGCTCGATTGAGTATTACAAATAATATCAAGTGGTCAATAAGAGTTTGCCTATAAAAAAGTATTGTAAGAGTTACTTTATGTGGCTATTCTTTCTCGGACTAGTCTAAGTTCGGGCATGAATCATAAAGGATATTTATCCTTGATGCTAGGATACCCTATAATGTGTAGGTAGATCAATATAAGCCCTAGATTTGTAGGGGTCTGTAATGTTGGGAAGTGATTGAGAAGGGACCTTTTGTGGGTTGCCACCACTCCATTGAATTTTAGGAGACCTCACCCAGATATATATTTGCATTGAACTTCCTTTTTTCTTCTTGTTGACGTGAATTCATGGTTCCAAAAAATGATTCGGTTAAGACCGATTCAGTTTATTTAACTTAAATTAATTAGAAATTACCATATATTTTCATGAACTTGTAGTAGCTAAGGTATTATCTTCTTTGTAAATAAGGTTATTCGAGGGCCAAAAAGAAACGAGCAAGTTTCAGGTCAGATTATAATTATATTCTCATTGAAATTAGTTAATGAATTCATAAGTTGAACTCTTATACACATGGTTTAAACGCTCCAATTGCATTGTGTGTGTGTGTATATATATATATATATATACACATATATATATATATTTTATTAACCCTTTAATCAATTTAAATTTGTCTTGAATCACCCAATTTCAATAAATTGGTATTGCTGGATCCCCATTTTGTATTTAAAGAAGTATTAAAGAGTGAATGAACGCCAAATACAAGATAGCTGGCATATGTAGAGATTAGAGCAGCCAAATAGCGGGATGGGGGCCGGAAGGTGGCGAGAAGAGCATAGAGTTTCTGAACTAAACAGTTGCTACAAATATTTTCTCGAGGAAAGTATAGGTGGATGTTTAATATTTCCATAGCTCTGAATGGAGATAACGTTCAAGCTGGGTGCAAAGGTTTGGCTGATGTTCTGATTTTGGTGAAAGCAAAGACTAGATGAATTTGTATTTGCAGGAACAAATTAAGTTTAATGGACCAAATTAGAATATATGACGTGAGTTGAGCAACAGCTAAATTGGAATAATAAAGCTGGTTTTTCGATCGAGTTTTGCTACACAACCTCTACTATATTTCGCAGTTCACATTTTTTTAAATTTTTAAATTTTTTAATATATTTTTAAATTTTTTTTGAGTTTATTTTTTTAAATTATTTCAAATTTTTTATTCATATAATAAATATTTGATGAAAGAAAAAAATAATAAAAATTAAAAAAAAATGTGGAGTGTGGAGTGTTAGGAGGTTGGAAAGATTTATTCTTTTCTTTAATGAGTTTTGCTACACAACCTTCTCTTATTTTAGTGGTAAATTACAAAAATTTCTAATAAACTACCTGTCCATCTCAATCATACTTGAAACGATTATTAGTGACATTTCACTTCTAAATTTAACTTTTTTTGGTTGTGAATTTGCTCTTGAATTATACTGAAATTAAATAAGGATGGAATGATAACGTTACCCCCGACTTATAATGAATGTAATATAATTACCCCCGTTAAAAAACTTGAGAAAAAGATAAGACTCTGAAAATGGCAGCCAATAATTCTTCTATAAGAATTTCATATTTGAAGTAGGGTTTGTTATATTAATTTTCTTTATTATAAATAAGGTTTATATTGTTATTTTACTTCGTATTTAATATGTCAATCTGATTAAGAAGTAACTATTAATAAAAAAATTTGGTATAAGGAATGAATTGTCATGAGTAATTATAATCTTAGGATGTTTCTAATACTGGTACGACATTTAAAAAAAAAAAAAAAATGATGACAGCATTTCAATTTTATTTGTATGCCCTTATTTATGGTAGAGAATACCTTACATAAAAGGTAAAGTGAGGGTTAGAAGTAGGAATTCTGAAACCAAGCTCCTATAAAATTATAAATAACTTCACCAAGCTAAATACAATCATATTAAACAACTAAAATTAATACCGGATGCAAGGGATGGATACTTGATCTATAGAATAAAAGACTAGTGATATGCTTAGGTAATTCAAAAAGGGTGGAGAAAGTAGAAACTAACTGTGTTATCCATTGAACCCAAGAAAGCGCGATTGGTAGTTAAGACATTACTTTCTCTGATTGATACTAAAAGGGAAAAAATGTTTAAACTAAAGAATGTCATCCCAAATATTAGAACAAAACTAAGGGTTTAGGAATCATTATTTAATCAATTAATAGCAAGTATAGAATCAATTTCCACAATATGATCAGACACGATAACATAAAACAAGATCTATCTTCAAATTAGATACTTCAGCAAAAACATTATTACTTCAACCAAAAAATCACTAAAAAAGTAGCATGATAATAATGTAAAACGACCCCACAACCCATAGGCCTGGGGTCGCCTTTAGAGGCACTGTAAATGTTTAACTTAAGCAAACCAAAAGAAGGAGAGATTCATTTGAACAAGATAGGCCTCTTAGTCCTAACGGTGGAAACATAAAGATGCATTAGAGGTGGAAAACATAAATGTGAAGTATAGTGTAATCACCAAGATTAGAAATCATAACATGAGGGATAGAGGTGCAACCACGGGGAACAACATAAGAAATGGTATGACTAGACTCCATAAGCTTGTTGAGACCTCTGCTTAAAGGCTACTCGCTAAGAATGAAAAGCAAAGACGATAAGAGATCAATACTAAGATTATTTTGCTAAGAGTTTTTGTAATTTATTTTTTTTTAAAGAAGAGGACGATATCCTATTTTATTGATTATCCTTACTTATGACAGAGAAATATCTTATACAAATAAAGAAACTTTGGGATTATAAAGATAGAAAGACTAACCTAAATAACATTGAACTTGGTAAAATGAAATGGTTGAATAATTGAAAAATTAGCTTATTCAGGAATACACATTGAGTTTCTGATAGTAGATCCACAATAATAAAAAAAAGTGTTTGTGATTATTCTATAATTACTGCCGAATAGAAGGAAGAACTACATGATCCATAGAGAACAAAACAATCATATGCTTAGGGAGTTGAAAGATAGATGTAAAACTCTGTATGTCCCATAGCACCATAATTTGCTAGACTGTCAACTAGAGCATTACCTGTTCCATAAACATGATTATTATTACTAAAAAGAATATAATTCTTGAAACGTAAAATATCATCCTAAATGATTGAGTAAATCCAGGTGGGAGAAGAACCTTTATTAAGCCAATTAACCACAATGAGGGAGTCTGTCTCAACAATAAAATAAGAGAAACTCAGTTCATAGAACAAAGTTAAACCAACTCCAAAGGTTGGTAATTCTACAAAAGTGTTAGTACCTATACCACGAAAGCAAGAAAGAAAAATTAGTAATGATATATCAATTATTGGAATGTAATACACCACCACAACCAGCAGACCAAAGATTGGCATTCAAAACGCTATTAATATTTAGCTTGAGAATACCCAAGGGAGGCGGAACCTACTTGACCTAGATAGATCTTTTTGTTTGAATAGTGAGCTGGGAGATATGCAAAGAATTGAGCATAAGACACAATTGCTTTATGCTTTAGCGAATGATTTAGCTCTCGAAGCCACTTTTTAATCTTACCAATAATGGTAATGGTAGTAGTATCAGAATCTTGCTTCATTACGTGCTAGCCATAACTTCCTAAAGAGAAATGACGACGGCAAACTAGCAAGTAGATAAAATTGATCAAAACCCTTGAAAGAAGACCACCAATGAATAGTAATGCTCTTCCAACAGTTAGAATCTAGAAATGTTGCTAAAAAAAAAAAAAAAAAAAAAGACAGCCTTACCCTTTCTCCTTAAAAATTTCTCTCTGTACACATGCACACTTTTCTTCGCGTTTTGCTTCCTGCAACGTTTTTTCATCATCAATGTTGCTTTGATTGGTTATTCTGAAGTGGTGATGGTCATGAGGGGTTGTTTTATAGAAGTAGTTATTGAATCAAAGTGCTTTATCTTGGCAAAATGTGGAGGTGGTGGTTTGAGAGTCACGGAGCGAAGCTGGAAAACAGAGAACTCGGTGATGCTGGGATATTCCTCTATTCAGTGGCTTGGGAAGGTGTTAGAGGAGAGCCTAAACAGAGGGAAAAAGGAGGTATACTCGACAACATGAGATACTTATTGTAGTATTATTGCTCAACATTGTGCAAATAGGAAAGAGAGAGATATATATTGAAATTTCAGAGTATAACCAAGGGGAGAAGGAATACTTTATGTATTCCTGAAGGTGTGAGTGGATGGGGTTGGAGGAAGATGAGGGTGGCACTGTTAGAGCAAGGGATAGAAGAAACTAAAGTCGGTGGTGCGTCTGGAGGAGGTCAACCGAGTGATGGAAGAGGGAGACTGATGTACCCTGCTCGGTCGTATAAAGAGGTTCTCTCTTCATCTCTACCAAGAACTGTGAAGGAGAAGGTGGCTGGTGCGAAGGTCTCTGATAGGGGTAAGGGGTTTTGGCGTTGTGATGGTACGTTGACCCATTCCCATGGCAGGGCCTCTGTGGCGTGTCAGCATGCATGGGAGGTGCAACGGAAGCTGCTGGAAATGCAGGGGCAGTTGCGTGCCTTGCAAAAGGATATGGCTGCACTAGTAGCTTTTGTCGGTTCATTTAAAGAAAATGAAGTAGCTGTTAAGTTAAAAGGCTTTGAAACGGAAAGTGGGCTGAGTAAAGTCCATAAAGGGGCCCAACAGAAAAATAAAAGGGGAGTGGGTTGGAATGTCTGGTGTCGGCCTAAGTCTCAAGATCCGACGGGTGGGGCTGGGCCCTTTCAACTCAGGGCCCAAAGTAGTGGGGCTCAACCCACGGCCCAAAGCAGCGGCTCTCAACAAAGGGTCTAAAGCTATGGGTCTCAACCCAGGGCCCAAAACTGTGGGTCTCACCCTAGGGCCCAGAACAACAGGTTTGGATCCGAGCCTAAGGAAGTTGAGCACCCGAACCTTAGCCCGATACCCTCCACCGAGCTCTATAGCCTCGGATTTGTGCCGGATAGCTTATCGACGGTGAGGGGTCAGGCTGCGGGGACACAGACATCGCTGATGGTGACAGTGGGGACTGCCGGTGGGGTTTCGCAGGAGTTCTGCGCGCAACAGGTGGGTTTCGAATCTCGGGTTTCTTTGTCTATGGAAATTCAAAGTGCGCCGATGAGTGGAGCTGGGGTGTTTCTAGTCCCAGCGACAGTGTCTGTGAAACCAGTTGAGGATTTTGAGTTGACTGAGTTAGAGGATGACTCGGATGACTTTATGCATTCCGTGGAAGACGAACTATTCATCCCCGAGGCCTGTGGGTTGGAGGAGTTTTCAGTGGGGACTGAGTTTCAGAAATTTCAGAATAATCCTATCCCATTAAATTACTATTTTCCAGATCAAGCATCAAATTGGGTTATACATAAGGCAAAAGAAATTTAACATGTTGTGGGAATTGAATGTGATGGGTATGAGGAGCAGTTTATAGCCTTGTTAACTGCTATGGAAGCTGGACATCACTAAAAAAAGAGGGAGAACACAAAGAAAAGTCGGGAATTAAAAAGATTGTTGTAGTCGATAAACTCGGAAGCTAGTTCCAGCAAGAATAAGGCAAAAGGGAAGGGCCTGAATGTTCCCCAATGAAGCCCAAGATTGTATCTTGGAATGTCCGGGGTCTAAACGAGGTAGAGAAGCGTCTTCAGATTCGAAGTCTACTTCGTGAGTGGAAGGCGGACATTGTTTATTTATAGGAGACGAAGTTGACGATGATTACTAGGAGGATTATTCGGAGTTTATGGAGCAATATTTATATAGACGGGTGGTAGTGAAAGTGGAGGAGTATATAGGGAGATATATGGTAGCATGTTCTTTTAAGTGTGTGTCAGATGATTTCTTATGGGCATTTGCAGGTGTGTATGGGCCTAACCTAGACGTTGACAGAAGTTTATTGTGGGATGAGCTTGCAGGGGTACAGAGTTGGTGGGAGCTCCCTTGGTGTATTGGGGGGGATTTCAATGTGGTTCGGTTCCAGAGTGAAAGTCTTGGAAGCAAAAGATTGAGGCCAGCAAGCTTGGAATTCTCAGAGTGTATCTTTGATTTGAACTTGATAGACCTTCCACTAGCAGGGGGTCCAGCCACATGGTCAAATAATCAGACTTGGTCCTGCTTGGATCGTTTCTTAATTTCACCTGAGTTTGAAAGTCATTTTCCGGATGTATGTCAAAAGCATTTGATACGTATAACATCGGACCATTGGCCTATTATGTTGGATTGTGGAGGTATTCGTAACAGTAGAAGGTATTTTAAGTTTGAAAACATGTGATTGAAGTCAGAAGATTTTGTGGAAAGAGTCAAACAATGGTTGACTTTGTATCATTTTGAATGTACACCAAGCTTCATTTTTTGCAAACAAACTGAAAGCCTTAAAAAGGGACTTAAAGGAGTGGAATAAACAATCATTTGGAAATGTGGAGGAGAGCAAAAATACCAAGTGGATGGAAATACAAGATTTAGAAAGACTACAAGAAGGGAGGCCACTTAATGAGGAGGAACAAGCACATAAATCGTTGTTGGTTGCTGATCTTGAGAGGATAATCTTACAGGAAGAAATCTCATGGTGCCAAAAATCAAGAGCTCTTTAGTTGAAGGAAGGAGACCGGAGTACGAAGTTTTTCCATAAAATTACAAATTCACATAGAAGAAATAACAACATTGAAGTGCTGAGAATTGAACGGGTTGAGAGTAGAGAAGAAGAAGTTATTCAAGATCACGTGGTCGTTTTCTTTGAAAAGCTTCTCACTGAGCAGGTAGGTTAGAGGCCTACTTTAGATGGATTGGCTTTTGACACTATTGAACCAGGGGATGTTACCAGGTTGGAGAGGGCTTTTGAAGAGGAAGAAATTTTTGAAGTAGTAAGAAAGATGGCAAAAGACAAGACTCCCAGACCGGATGGTTTCTCTATGGGTTTTTTTCAAGATTGCTGGGAGGTGATCAAAGAGGATCTTTTGAAGGTATTTCAAGAGTTCTTCTCGGTAGGAAAATTTGAGAAAAGTCTTAACACTACTTTTCTTGCATTGATTCTTAAAAAGGTAGGGGCCTTTGAGATCACAGATTTGCGGCCCATTAGTCTAGAGAATGGTGCTTATAAGATCATTGCAAAAGTGCTTGCCAATCGATTAAGTGGGGTATTGGGGAAGATTCTTACTAAACTGCAGAATGCCTTTGTTAAGGGTAGATAGATCCTTGATGCGGCTTTAATAGCCAATGAATGTTTTGATAGTAGATTGAAGGCTGGCAGCTCAGGGATTATGTGCAAATTAGATATGGAAAAGGTGTATGATCATGTTAATTGGGATTTCCTACTTTATTTACTAGGTAGGTGTGGGTTTGGAGAGAGATTGAGATCTTGGATCAGATGGTGTATATCTACGGTACGGTTCTCGATGTTGGTTAATGGCAATCCAGAGGATTTCTTCCCAAGCTCTCGTGGTTTGAGACAAGGGGATCCATTATCCCCTTTACTTTTTGTTATTGTTATGGAGGCACTAAGTAGGATGATTTCAGCCTTAGTGACTAATGGTTTTATCAGTGGGTTCTAGATTGGATCGCCGAGTAAGGATAATACAACTGTTTCTCATTTGCTGTTTCTAGATGACACGCTCATCATGTGTGAGGTTGATCATGCCCAGTTGAGGGCTGTGAAGGCAATGCTGCTGTGTTTTGAAGCAGTTTCTGGTTTAAAAGTGAATTATGATAAATCCGAGTTGGTATCGATTGGGGAAGTTCAAGAAATAAGGGAGCTGGTTGGCATACTGGGTTGTAAGATAGCGTCTTTTCCTATGACTTATCTGGGATTGCCGTTGGGAATATAACCGAGGGCACGCACGATTTGGGATATAGTGATTGAAAAAGTAGAGAGGAGACTAGCAGGGTGGAAGAGAATGTATCTGTCGAAAGGGGGCCGAACTATATTAATCAAAAGTACACTTTCTAACCTACCCACCTACTTTTTATCATTATTCCTTTTACCGGCAAGTGTGGCGGGTCGATTCGAGAAGTTATAGAGAGATTTTTTGTAGGGGGGCTTAGGAGATGAGTTTAAATTCCACTTAGTCAAGTGGGAGATGGTATGTCATCCTATCTCCAATGGCGGTTTGGGTGTCAGAAATTTGAGGTTGTTTAATCGGGCATTACTTGGTAAATGGTTGTGGCGATATACCAAGGAACCAGAGGCCTTATGGAAGAATGTAATCGAGAGCAAATATGGTGTTTTAGGGGAAGGGTGGTGTACTAGAGAAGTTAGAGGGGCATCTGGAATGAGCCTATGGAAACATATTAGAAGAGGATGTGAGGTATTTCATCGTTACACTAGATTGCAATTAGGGACAGGCTTTAAGATCAGATTTTGGAAGGATGCTTGGTGTAGTAACAGTGTTCTACAAGATCTGTTTCCGTCTCTTTTCTTGATTGCAAGTACCAAAGATGCCACAGTGGCGGAGGTTATGGAAGTCTCAGGTAAGAACATTCATTGGAACATCGATTTCAACCGAGCGGCACAGGATTGGGAGATGGAGAGTTTTGTAGATTTTTATAGACTCTTATATTCTGTTCGTCAAAATATCCATCAAGAAGATGAGTTGTGGTGGCGTCCTGCAGGGAAATGGGTGTTCTCTGTTCGCTCTTTCTATAAGGTGCTCACACAAGTTCCAGAGATACAGTTTCCCTGGAGAAGACTTTGGTGTCATAAGGCTCCCCCAAAGCCTCTTTCTTTGTGTGGACAGCGTCTTTGGGCAATATTCTCACCACGGATAATCTAAGAAAGAGGAGGATAATTATTGCAGATTGGTGTTGTATGTGTAAAAGCGGGGGTGAGTCGGTGAATCACATACTTTTACACTGTGAGATAGCCAGGACTCTTTGGGACTAGGTGTTTAAAAGAATGGATTTAGCGTGGGTTACGTCAGAAACAATTTTGGAGGTTTTGGCTTGCTGGACCTCAATTCAAGGGGTGAGACAGATCAAAGCAGTTTGGAAGATGATCCCTATCTGTATTATGTGGTGTCTATGGTAGGAGCGCAATGGGAGGACCTTTGAAGACAAAGAGAGATATTTGGAGGAGCTAAAATTGTTATTCTTTAGGACTCTTTGTACTTGGACTATTGCTGTAGACTTTAAAGGCATGGACCTTCTGACTTCATAGTTTCTAATGTGCCTTCATAATTAGGGCATTTCCTTTGTATTTTGACATTTGGTGATTTAATAAATTCTTGTTTACTTATAAAAAAAAAAGAATCTAGAAGTATGACCACAAATAGAAGAGAAATAATGCTAAATGCTCTTCATAAGAGAACAATATGAAAATATATGGTTAGCATATTTAATAGAGCCCTCAAAACAAGAAGAGCATTTAAAAGTCATGGGAATCCCATATTCTTGAACTTTATCATCGAGGGGGATTTCATTATGCCAAAGTTTCTAGACAAAGACCAAAATCTTGGTAGGGAGGTGGTCCTGAACAAGGTTCCAAGTAAACTTAGAAGAAAATTTACTATCATGATAATGTTTTCAAACTCTAATATCACAATCTAATTTAAGAAGGATAGGATAATGATTAACCTCATGAATTAGAGATATGCCACCCAAATTAGAGAGCTTAAGCGTATTCCAATCAGTAGAGGAATAAACATCTTTTAATTGAAGATGGAGATTGTTAACATGGAAACGTTTCTGTGCTAAGGAACCATTCATGGTCCAGTTATATTATTATAAACCTTATTATAAACTTAAAACACCCTCCCTAATTTTCTATTGACTTTCCTGGTGAATGATAGGGAGCTAATGACATATAACTTTCAAAGAGATGTAATGATAAGTCTTAAATGTTTCAAGTGACGGATAATACCTTTGTTGACAACACCAAAAACATTCCAAATAAACCATTCATCAACATATTATTTGAGTTTTTGTGTTAGGTATTACACTAGTTATACAAGTAATCCTTTTACCTTTATTCTTAACAGTGTTTGCCACAATTTCAGAATCTGAGTGGGTTGATTTCGATGAATGTTTTTCTTCCTCTGATAGAGCTATGGAGGAATCCAAAGAATCATTAGCATGCATAGAGAAAGAATTAAAAATAGAGACCTCATTTGACAAAATGATCTTTATTAATGGGGTCAGGTCCAAAAATCTGATCCTTATTACTTTCAGCAGAATTGTGAACTTATAAGAGCATTAGCAGTGGACTGGCTAAAGCTAAATTTTAGCTCAAGTTTGGCAATTTCCTTCAAACTATAAAAAATAATGAACTGACTATAGCTACAGTATTTTTAACTTGGACTATTTCGGGATTTAGCTGGCTATATATTATTTTACATTATTAAAATATTCAGTTGTTTTTTGCGCTATTATTTTCTCCCTTGTTCCACTCTTCTGCTACTGATCACCTTCTCTCATTTGTGTATTCTTCCCAGCTCCCAACCTGCCTTTCATCTCTGTATTCATTCACCTCGTTACTTTAGCAAAGAGGAGTTTAGAGAAATCCAGATCCGCCCTTTCTCTTGAAGAGAAAAAACATGAAGAAAACTTATCATTCAAAAAAACATTTGTACAACTTATTTTTTCTTGGCCTATTCTCTCGCACTTGCTTTTTGCTTGATGTCTATTTTTTCTACATCTTACTTTTTATTTGATTTTGTGTTTGTCGGATAAAATTAAATCAATATTTTACCTCCACTGTGAAGAGGTTTGAAATTTCTAAACCCATTCCAACCCGTCTCTGACTCGCCAATTTTTCCAAAACTTCTCTCTCTCTGAAGAAGGAGAAAAATCTTCCTTCTTGCACTGATTGCCCATGGAGTTCTCTAGCCTGTATTGTACAACCTGGTTGTCTAGTCGCTGATCTTAGTCTCCTTGTTCGGTGCGTTTATTTTGTTTGTTTTATTATTTTGTTTTCATTGTTTTCTTTTGAGAGTCTAGAACCTCCCAAGTGATTGTCCTTCAACTTTATCACCATTCAATTCTATTTTCATGCCTTTTGGTTCCAGTTTGGTTTTTTGGTGTTAGATTTTAGAAATATTTTAATAGAATAGTAATAGATTTTAGAGAGTTTATTATTTGGTATTGTTTAAAAGTGGCTAGCTAAATTAAAAAAAGTGAATTTCTTAATTAAATCTTGGCTAAAAAATAACTAGGCTACTACTAGTGCTCTAAGAGAGACTCATTTGGTTCAATCTTAGATTTAGGTTGAGAGACTCATTTGGTTCGATCTTAGATTTAGGTTGAGAGCAGGGACTAACAAGGGGTTGCTCCACCACGAAAGTTAGGTTTGCTCCTTACCACTGCTTGGGAAAATAGAGATTGCGTAACACCCTAGGGTAAGCCTCTTTACCATAATTGAGAGGTTTTGAGACCAGGTTATTTGTAGGTAAAGCAATATGGTCTGTAATTGCAACAATTCTTTCTTTAGGGCTCCTAGGAACTCATTTTTTCTCAACAATTATGGGTGTAATTGGTTTGGTTCAGTTTGGTTTTGATTATTTTGTAGAGCCAAACCGGTATCCATCGGTTTTAGAATCGATACGGGACTGATTAACCACCAAAATCGAAAATTCTGGTTTTTCTGGTTTTGATGTGGTCCTTCCGGTTTTACGGATAAATAAAATCATATTCCTGCAAAACTTTGGCAAGTGATTGACCCACATCCTTCATTTTATAATTTTTAGCTAAAAAGTTATAAAATTAAAATCTATATGTTAACATCAAAACTCAAATGTTATATTAAAAACATAAGATTAATTTATGTTATATCATAAATTAAATGTTAATTGAAGATTAATTTTATGTTACGTCAAATATTATATTCGTTTTATGTAATAAGATTAGTAGATATGAATAATAAGATTAAAAGTTATGTTATATTAATTAGCAATTTAGAATATAATATATATAATATAATATAAAAATTTATATAAATAATATTTTATATATAATATAAAAAATTAAAATTAAAAACATATATATACCGGTCCCGTTATGTTCAAACCGATTTTCAAAATATGAAAGTCGGTACTGGACCAGTTAGAATCGGTTTCAATTTTAAAGAATCGGTTATGGACCAGACATGTTATATACCGATTCGGTTCAGTTCAACCGGTTTACTATTTTTTTTACACCCCTATCAACAACAGGAGCAACCTGTGCAACCTAAGTCCGATTTAATATTTTTGGCTAATCTTTCTACAATCAAAGAGAATATGTCCTTGAAGCTTTGCAGTTACAGTAACTAGGATTCTTCTCATACTCAAGTTTTTGCCAAAAACTGTCATTCCGAACACTTATCCATATGAAATATTTCTTAGGAACAAAGAGGTCCATTTTATACATGTGTGAGCGATGTTGGTAAATCAACAGTTAAAAACTTACAAAGAGGATTAACAATGGTTTTCAGGTATGATTTGACACAAAAGTTCAAAAGAAGTAGAGGTGATCTTACCCAGTCGGGCGCAATAGGTGATTCTTCCATGGGGTTGAATTCCCTTTAGAAAATTTTGCAACTAATGCATATTGTAAAGGTGCCTTAGAACGTTGGACTTTCATATGTGTGAAGAAAACAACCTCTAGCTTGCGATGTTTGATTTGGGCTTGTTTCGAAGGCATTTCAATATTTGAGTGGATTGAAGGGAACTCTACCTTGTTCGTATTCCCAACAATGGCAATGCACGACTTCGAAGGAGTCACATCCATTTCTTTGGATTTTAGGGACTCAATCATATTTGGGTTAGAGGAGTTTATAGTATCCATTAGAGAAACGAAGCAAGCAAAGTAAAAGCAGAGAACAAAGAAAAGAACAAAAGAAAAGATCAACAAATGAGAAGAACACGCTTATCGTGACAACAATTAGGGTTTTGAAAGGGGGATAGCTAGGGAGGAAAAACATGATCGGCTATCCTCATGAGAGAAAAAGGGGAAGAGAAAAACTTCACACAGGTATGCCCCTTTTCCCTAAATAATAAAGTCCAATTAAAACATACTATGTAGACCACACCCAAATTATTATGTAATGCCAGTTTAGAGGAAAAAACATTTATATTCTTTCCCCCCGATGCTCTGCATCCCCCCCTCTCTCTCTCTCTCTAATAGTTTTTGCTGGCTAATTATATGATGGATTTGTACTGACATTTTCATGGGTTGAAGCAAGGATACTAAGGCATGGACTGAAAACCTAGCCCTCTCTCTCTCTCTCTCCCCACTGCTTTAGATAGGCTTTTTAGAAAATGGTATGTGCGCTGTAAATGGCACCAAGAATTATGGGCGTTTTAGACCCACCTTTCTCACATTTGCAATTTGGTCTCTTACTCCCACCATTGATTCACCATTAACCTTGTAGATTTTATTTCAATTTCTCACCAAGTGATTTTCTGTCGATTCTGCACTTTTGCCGTTTGCTATGGTGCAACTAGGTTTAAGTTTAGATGATGCGCTTAGCTGAGATGTCATTTCACTATTGGTCTTCGATAAATCCCTTCTATAAGATATACCTGCCCAAAGAGGAATTAAAAAGAAAAATAGGAAAACACGTTTAACCTGGTCATCAAGTCGTAATTTGCCTTATTGGTTATTCCTAATTAAAATAGTTAAAAGTTAAAACAATTTCACCTTTGGTAATAAATTTTAAAAACTAATTCTTTCGGCAAAAAACTAGAATCCTTTAAAATATGATAAATATTGACACGTCCAAAAATTTAATTATCTAATAAAAAAGCGATGATCAAGACTTTTTTATAAGCAAAAAAAATAGTAGAAGGCAATAATGAAGATGACTTTCCTATTTGAATGTGATTATAGTAGTACTTTCACTGTCAAAAATGGGACAGAGGGGCATGGATAGTGGAAAGCGCTACAAGAGAATTCAATTAAGTTGTTAAACAACTAATAGTACTAGTAGTGAAGATGAATTATATTTGAACTAGAATAAGAAACTTATGACATATTAGATCATTTGAGAATATCCTAAAACTCCCGTCGAGCGATTCATCAAGATTTTAATATCTCTTCACAGCCTCGATAGATTCAGGGTTAAAAGCTTTTGCCTTGATGCTCGACCGACCACTTCAATTAATTAGGAGCTGCAGGCCCTGAATTTGGCTTCCCAATAAGAACTCCTTAAATTTTAGTTTAGACTGCGTTTAATTGTAAGATTTAACTGAATCCAGTTGAACTTAATCTAATTTTAACCTGAATCTAATATTTAAATATATAATTCTCAAATTACTAAACTTATTTTAACTCAAAATCTAATTATATGTGAGATTTATAATATTTTTTAAATTAACACATCTTTATACGTATTACTCATAATTTTTTTTAATTTTTTATAAAAAATATTAAACTCATATTAATATTTAAATATATTTTAAACTCAATTTAAATAAATCTCATATAATTTTCTCTATTATTTAATTTATTTTTATTTATAAAAAATTAAATTCAATTAAACGTCCAAATACAAATGCAGTGTCAAGAGTGTTTAGTCTCCAGGGGCAAAGGGCACACCTCGAATTTCATGCTTGACCGACCCACCTCGAGATGCCACAGAAAGTGAGTGAGCATGCAGATGCGTACCTACGTACAAGGTCCGTTTGACATTAATTACGTTGTTCTTTTTTCTCGTCACTGACAAAAGAAAATAATAAATTTATTTCGAGGTAACGTGGTCTCTAGGTTAAATGTCCATTTGAGCGCTTGTTTGTTTTAGATGAAATTATATAAGTTAAAATTAAAATTAAGATTAAAAGTGAAATAAAATATTATTAAAATAGATTTTTTTAATATTATTTTTATTTTAAAATTTAAAAAATTTAAATTATTTATTTTATTTTGTAAGAGAATTTAGAAAAGTTATAATCGAGCTCGTTTGTTTTTATAGATGAGATGAGTTGAGATTAAAATTAAAGTTAAATAAAATATTATTAAAATATATATTTTTTAATATTATTTTTATTTTGACATTTGAAAAAATTGAATTATTTATTTTATTTTGTGTAGAAATTTGAAAAAGTTGTAGTTTGTTTTCATAACTCATCACATCTTATCTCCTCTAATCATTACAACTTTTTCAAACGAAGAAGTCTTTCTGGAACACGTGCGCAACTTACTCTCACCTTGCAATCTAGAAATCCCAAAAAAAAAAAAAAAAAAAAAAAATCAAATGTCCTAAAAGCACAAAAATTGCGTAGTTTTCTTCTCACATTTTACAATACGAGACCTGGAATCTCAATTCCCTTTATACCTCTACTTACCGCCAGTGTTGCTGTCCATTTTGCAACTTGATGCGCCTGGAGGTGTGCCTCTCTCTGAGCACAACAGAGCTACTATTTATCTTATGTTCATATGTTATGATGGAAACCTTGTAACAATTTTATGAATAGAGAGAAAAAAATAAGAACCTTTTTCATGATGTGCCAAAACAACTCCATCTACCAAGAGTAACAACTTGCAAGTAGTATAAGTTGTATAACCTTTTTTTTTTTTTTTTTTTTAAATTCAATAACCCTTATGAATCTTTTGGTTAGAAAACTATATAAAAAAAAACTCGAAGTTTAAAAAATCAAAAGGCATGCATTAGGAGATTACAAGACTAATAACTTATGGAAAGTTTGACGGTTATCAAATATCGTCAAGAAAAAGATGACGTGTATAAACAGTAGCAAAGCTTCGTGCTTCCAAAATTGTATATTTAATAGATATCACATCCATAGAACTTTACAGATATTCATAGCTACATATGTTGACATTCAGAACTAATTTTGGGTTTCCAACAAATAGTTATAGTCAGTTCAATTTGAAAAACTACAAAGATATAGCGGTATGAATAAAACCAACCTAACCGTAGAAGAAATACAAAACCAGAGCACACTCTTACAATAGTCTACAACCAATATCATGCTGAGGAAACAAAGCTCATTTGTACATACAACAACAACATCAACAACCAATAATGCCTCATTCTTCTAGCCTGAATATTGGGTCACTATGAAGCAGCACAGTCATAAGCTTGAATTGCTTTCAGAAGGAAGTTCTTTTAAGTTGATCCTAAAGTAATCCTAAATTAATTAGAAACTTCTGCAGTGTTTTGCGACCCCATTGCATGTCATTTTGCAATACATCATTGTTGATTTGCTCTGAGTAAGACTGCTCTTCTCTTTTTGGTAAATGAAGCTTTTGTTCAAATTCTGTCTCGAGCTTTTCTTCCTCATCATCAAAAATTTTGGAAGGTGCTCGTTGAGGTGCTTCAGCATATGGTTCTTGCTTCTCCACTAACTGAATTTGGTTAGGTTTCAGTACATAGAAAAAAGAAAAAAAAGACAAGATGACAAAGAATAGCATCCACAATAGAACAGCTTATTAATTTCCGTCTTGGGAGAGTTGCATACTTTAAAATAAAATGCAGTAAAGCGGAAAGCGGTCTCACATCTAATCACTAACATAAGGCAGCATGCACCGGATTGCTGAGTGGTTATTCCCATTTTCAATTTTCATGTAACTGAAGTAGAGTGCACTTTGTAAAACAAAACTTTTGAATCTGATAGAATGCATGAAGAACACTTGGTGGCATAATTTGGACAAATATTCTAGGTAGTAAATTTTGATTCCAGATTATAGTACTATTTCATCTGCAAATATGAAAACTTGGTCCTTTGAGTAGCTTAGATGCTCTTGTTGCATACAGTAAATACTTAAGTTGTTAATTGACCCTTTCAGTTTGATTTGTACAAAGCATCAGAAGCAATTATTCAATATTGACAGAACAAAAAGGATGCCTTGCCATTTATCATCTTGAGAAGTTCCTCTTTATGAAAATAAAGATTTCAAGAACATACAACTTCAGCAACGTGTATCTCCTACTCCTGAATATGTTGTGATTTATGGGAAGGGAGTATTATTTTTGGCTTAGGTAGATATAGAAGAAGAGAAGAGAAAAAAAGATTACACTCTTCAAGCAGTTACCTCTGGCACAATATCATCCTTAGCTTCATCGGCCCCAACAGAGGCATCAAATGTAATTGTTTTCTCACTTTCATCTGTGCTTGCTTCTTCATTTGGCACTTTTGACAATGGAGTCAAACCAGGAACCAGATCAGGGCCTCCATGATTAATCAGGTTTCCTTCAATGTGTGTGCTTCCCGGGTTTTCGACTGTCAAAACTCTGCCATTATTTCCAAGAAGCTCCTCTGCTATTATTGCAACCTCGTTTGGGATAGCTGTAGATTCCTCTTTTGGGTCACTAACTATTGCACCGAACATTTTGCTACTAGCACTCACTTTGGGGTTCTCATTTGAGTAGCTTATATTATCTGCAACAATAGCTTTGGGCTTCTCTTGTGGAAGAGTAATGTTATCGGCAATGATTTTTTCCTTGTGTGGTTCTATAATTGGTTTTTGAGCTGGAGCTGTATCACTGTATGCAATGGCAGATCCCTGGTTCACATGAGATCCCACTTCCTCTTTTGGATGACTGAAGTTCTCAGAAGCAATCATCATTTCCGAGTCAACCATTGAGTGTTCATTTGGGTCAGCTAATTGCTCTTCCTCTATTATCTTCTGAAACTCAGCATTGTCCCAGTCCTCACAAACAGTGAT
Source organism: Juglans microcarpa x Juglans regia (assembly GCF_004785595.1). NCBI lineage: Eukaryota > Viridiplantae > Streptophyta > Magnoliopsida > Fagales > Juglandaceae > Juglans > Juglans microcarpa x Juglans regia. The sequence goes on along the minus strand of NC_054602.1, from coordinate 33,314,690 downwards.
CATATTCTCAGTTTCCCATGTCTGAAAAATTCGATCAGGACCAGGTTGCCACACGATATTCCCAGTGATTTCTTTTAGTACAAACTTGAACTTGACTGCTTTTCCAGCAGGTATATCCTAGTTGAAAACAATGACAAAGTATTTCATCAATTTGTCTTTAATTCATATATTTCTACAGTCTTTCACTCATCTTTTTTCTACTCACCAGCTCAACAGTCCACATATGACCATCTGACCAATTCAATGGAATCGCACTTGCAGGGTCCCATAGGCCGAACATTGGATCATCCCCTACTACGAGAAATTGCTCACCAAATATACACCGTTTCTGTAACTGAAATCTTACATGAACAGTCTTTGATTGACCTGCACAGCAGAGGTGGCATTGAGAGTCTAAACATAGTGGCAAAATGCTAAAGAGCAATAGGAAGTAACATGATTCTTGAACGTAGGAAAATTCTAAAGACAGGATATAACTTACAAGTTTCTTGACTCTGAGTTTCTGCAGTTTCCAAGTCTGCCTGCAGGGAGAATGTGATACAAAAGTCAGATTGATATTTTTTTTGAATCCCCAAAATATTTTATTCTGATGGAAAACCCCCATTTAGTTCAAGTATTGGAGAGAGATCAAAGCAAATGGAGAATCTTAAATATCCACGAAAGGAATCCATTTCTGAGTCTTCCTCATCGATTTCTAACTGAAGAGCTTTTTGGAATGAGGAAAAAGAGCAAAAAAGAACAGAATATGCTAAAGAAAAGTATTAACCATGCGAGTACAGTTTCTTGTTTGTCGGTTACTTCATCAACCAGCATCAACAAAGAAACAAACACACGCCGACACACAAAAAAAGAAGAAGAAACAAATTATCACTCTCTCGTTTTTGCGATGATTCAATTGGTTTTTATTCCCTATGGAAAAAAATTTGTCAATATGGCATTCAATCTACACTGTTAAAAAGCATTTGAAAGGTTTCCACCAATTTACTATGCCAAAGAGTATCTGCCTAGATGAGTCAAATAAGATAACTAGTCCCTGCTGCCAAGTAAAACACTTAAAAGAAGCTCCGAGTTATAAAACCGTTCATAAGATTCCTTAAAACGTAGAAATAGCACAAGATCATATGAACCCAACAACCATAAGAGAAAGCGAAGGATCGAAAGGATCTTATGGCGGGCAATATACAAACATACATACAAATTTTAACAGAAAGCCTGATATTCTGTTCATTGATACCAGAGAAAGATGGAGAGCAAACCTGGGAAAGAAAGCTCAACGTTTTTCCATATTTTACAGCCAAGAAATCCTATCTGCTTTTACATTCAGGGAGGATCGGTGATTTAACAATTCTCTCAATAGCAAACCTAACTCAACACTTCAAAAATCACATTTTTCTTCCTAATTTTCTTCTCAGAAACAACGAAAACAAAATTGTTTCGTAAAACCAAAAGCAACTATCCAAAAAAGACCTGGGTTTTCGAGGAGAGAGAAGTGACCACCGGGTGTGCGGCCTTGTGGCGCACAGATATCAAATGCAATAACCCAAAATTGACAACTTTCTGCGACCGCAGCAGGGAACAAGTGTCGGGCCTAAGAAGAAGACACTCTTTGGGTGGAACAACCAACTTGTCAAAGATGATCATGGAGGTTGAACTCGGTAGGGTTCTCATCGCTCAAAAGTCTTCAGCAACTCGGTGGCAGCAACAGCAACCCAGCGAAGCTAGACTAAGCTGCTTCGAGAAGTAGTAGTTTGGATTTTTGTGCTTTCGTTTGTTTGTTTCTGTACTTCGAGAGCTAATCTGACATCTGGTGGTCATTATTGGGCCGATATATAATAATTACAAAAAATAATAAAAGAAGAGACCCGATTCCACGTGGCGTTTTGACAGATAACATCACGAATTGAACGAGTGATGAGAAATTCGTGATGAGATGAAATGATATTAAAATTAAAAATTGAATATAATTTTTTTTAATTTAAAAAATTAAATTTTTTATTTTATTTTATTAATAATTTAAAAAAATTATAATAATAAAATAAAATAAAATAAAATAAAATGAAATGAGATGAAATAAGATGAATTAAAAAAATTATCAAAAAATTCACAACCGTTCGTTATGAATTTTGGCGGTGTCACGTCACGTGTCCCACCTGAGTTCTTTAATTATCAGGGACCAGGGAGGGCTTTTAAGCTGTTTAAGCTCGGCCCGGAGTTTTAATCGGGCTTAGATTTTTGCCTACTGTCCTTAAGCCCAATCCATATGGTAGTGTCGGTTAGATATGAATGGGCTTGGGCCTCTTCATAATTTGTTAACCACCAAAAAATTGAGGTTTTACCTGAATTTTAGAAAATTAATGAATTCCTCAAGTCTAAAAATCGTAAAAAAGCTTGAGCTTGACTCACGGTAAATAGGTATGGCCAAAAGAAAATTAATGATTCTTCCGTGGCAAAGGTGGTCGCGGAGAATTTTAGAAACAATATCACTATTCTATTTTACTTTGTTAGCAAGTCTAGCGAGAGTTTTTAATATGAGAAATGATATATGAAAATATTATATAATTTTTTTGAAAAAAGTAAGTAAATACGAGACTCACATGAAAAAATTAATTTTTTAAGAGTTTTGCTACATATAGTCATTTTGTGTATTTTTTGCGTATTTCACTGATATGATTGGCTAAAGTAATTATTTTATATTAAAAAAATGATACAGTCAATCACATTAATGGAGTGCACAAGGAGTATGCAAAAGTGACTACACATAGAGTTTTTGATTTTTTTAATAGAGGACCCCACTCTTTTTCAAAGTGATTGCGCGATGCTTGCACAATTTACTATTATATGTAGCATTACTCTTTTACACTATAAGAAAACTGCTTATTTGTGGCCAGTTAATTCCAGCGAAATAACTATTTATAGCCAAAATGAGTCTGTTTTGATCACAAATGGTCTTTTCGCTGTAATTAAATGACCACAAAAGTCTATTTTTCTTGTAGTGTCAATATGTACTCTCTATGAAACGCCCACGATCGAACTCTGATCATCATCTACACACACATACATCTCCATCATGATATACTAGTACTTGTACGCATGATTCCTCATTTGATAATTTGATAAGTGCTAAAATTGACTTCCTAAACATATGTAAAATGTTTTATGTTCAACCGATCATATGACGTTGGCCAACTGGTTTGGTCGTAGATGGCATGCTTTAGCTGAAGTTAAAAGATTGGCAAGTGAGAAGAAAGAAAGGAAGAAGAGGAAAGGAGACCAATGGGCAACTTTAGGGTTGCTTACTTATGAAGAATATATATGCTAGATCTATAAATAGATATCGCAAAAAGTAAACCTTGGAAATTGATGTTCTCCAAAGGCTTTCTATACACGTAATAGATCGTTGTTAGTCATAAGTCTCATATTCAATGTGATATTTGATGTTCTTTTTCGTTCACCACATGTTCTCCAGAGGTTTCATACTATATACATTTAACGGATCGTTGTTTGTGATAAGTCTCATATTAACGTGTTATTTGGTATTATTTTTCATTCACCACACGTCCGTCAAAAGTTTGTTTCTGCTTGCCATTCATGCACTTATGCCACGTGCCACAAAGACACCTTTCGTTGGGCTGTCAGTTATATCTCAAAGTCTCATCTACCTGGCCGGCAACGCGATCTTATTTACAAACTCAAGATGACGTCTTCATCATTATCTTGAGTTTGAGAGGGAATGCTAAAATATTATCATACTTATTATAAAATATATACATAATATTCTAGTATGCATGGTAATATGACTTACTCTCTACTATATTTAATTTAATTTATAACTCAATAATTAGTATCATTGATTCATTGTATTTTCATTCTTTCTCTAACCCAATTCACCTATAAATAGGGACATATGTTATGCATTCAATAACAATTTGACAATAATAAAAATGTAGCCTTCAAAGGCTCTCTCTCATTCTCTTTTTTCAATCTCCTTTTCTATTTTATTTTATTTTATTTTCTACGTATATACAAGAGTATAAGATGTGGCGGGTTCAAACTGGCCATATAAGTTCATGCCACCTGCTTGTGGCCCTTTGTGCATGGATGAACGAGTGGATGGGTTAGGCAATGTGCCCTTCAGGGGCATTAACGTGCAAAGCAACAAAATATTGGAAGTATAAAACAATGCTCCAACTTGGATGCTAAAACTCAACTAAATACACCGCACAAGTAGGGCACAGAGACTACAACAAAAACTAGTTTTTGCCGCGGAGGCAGTTGGGTGGAAAAACCCCCAAATTTGGTGGGAAAAAAGTATTCCCGACCAAATCAACTCATGGGTTGTTCATCGATAATAACCGGCGATAAGAGATTGTATTGATCATAAATAGTTTCTATTGGTCGAAAATAATAGCTATTTCTAGCGGGCTTTTTTGTGGCAAAAACTAAGAAAAAATCTATTCATCATTCCAACTCCCATCATCTTCTATCATCTCATGATATGGCATTAGATGATAGGTTTACAAGTGAAATGTAATAAATAATTTCCAATCACCTAATGTCACATCATAGAATGATAGAATAATGATGGAAGTTTAGATTATGAGTAGCATTACTCAAAAACTATTTATAGTCGTGGGAAATATCATTGTGAATCGTGAGAGAAGAAGACTAATTTCGACGGTATATAATTGTCAGTTGAGCTTTTTTCACCAAAACAAGTGGTGATAAAATATATTTGATACAACTATAAATCACTGGAAATACTTATTTGCCACGAAAAATACTTATTTCCACAAATTTAACTGGTGGAAAATAATTTATATAAACTTAAAAAAAAGACTATTTGTTGTGAATATAATTCGCAACAAATAGTCTTACATAAACAAAAAAAAAAAAAAATAATAATAAATTAAGAATATTGTAATTACAAGAAATCAGTGGTAAAAAACATAAGAATGTGTATTAAGACTGGCCTTTAACATTGTCGTTTTGATACGTTAAACAAAAAACAAAATGACACAGAAAATTATGCATTGATACTGTTGCTCAAATCACATGAATTTGTAATTTTTTAAACTATTCTCTATATAAACTTAATATTTTTCTGTCTCAAATAAATATATTAAGTCTAAAAATGAATAAAAATTACAAAACTATATAAAAAATGTGCATTGTAATTTGTATATATGATTGTTGGGTAAAAGAAGGGTTGACAAAATGTGTTTGTTGGATAATTAGGTTGAGAAAAAAAATTAATTAGAAAATAATAATTTAAGTAGCAAATTAAATTATTAATCAACATATGGTTAGTGTAATTTCAAAATATGAAAGAAAAGATTAAAAATATTATTATTAAAAAAAATAATATTATATTATTATTTTGATGAATCCAATGGCTTATCCAATGTAAGGTTATGATCCGTGGATATGGATGTTTTATATTTATGAAAAATATGTACTTTACATCAAATTTTGAAGATGAATTTGATGAAACCAATATCAATTCTGTCAGGAGGGAAAGAAAAAGAGGAAGGGAAAAGTATAAGATGCAGTCTCAATATATACTATTCGAGTTGTTGAGCAATGAATAAGGAAAGAAAGAGGAGCATCTCTCAAATGGAAAAAAAAAATGAATGGACCAAGGAAACTTATTTCATTGAAGGCCCTCTGGCCCCTCCCTCTTCGTATACTATGGGACTTGTTTATACCACCTTTACGTAAAGCTAGCATATATGTTTTATGAGAGTACCTTTGGGCCGGTCGAGCTGTCCAATCTCAAAAAGCAGCCCTCTAATGACGGCCCTCCACATATGTCGTTTAATTTACCTCTCTTGTGCTTGCCAACAGCTGATAAAAAAAAACACAAAACTCCTAAATCTCCCGTGCCTTCTTCATCTTCCACCAAAGAACCCTGACCTGTCCAGTTCTGAAATAGATTGACAACAGTGCATATCCCTCCTTTTCAGTGAAAGTGTAATTGTTTTTCAAATGGGGTCAAAGTATCTATAACTACAAATTTAGATATTTTTTCAAAATCAAAGTTCACAGTTGGAATAAACCTAAAAGAAGAGGCGCATAAACTTGGAAGTTACTAATTCAAGCTACTTACTGCCCAAAAGTCCAACCTCTTATGATTAAATTCCAAGTTATTACCTTCACGCAACTTATAGACGAGCATGTATGACCTCAACCTCTATAAAATTACTTCTAAAACAAATAAGAAAATGTGTCTCGTAATGCAAAGCAGTGGACTTGTGAAAATAAAGGAAGAGCCTGCAAGGCCTTGTCACTAATTTCTACACTAATAAACCAACTTTCCAATTGCCTTGCTTCCCATATGCAACCCAAGGAAAGAATAAATGGATCTCCTTTCCATATCTTTCTTTTATAGGTCTGAGTAAAGGACACAGACCAATCTAGTAAAAGGGCACAACACCCTGCTCCATCTGACATCAATCACTTCTTAAAATACCAAATGTGAATAATCTGTAGTTTTGGACACGTAAGCACTTCTTATAACTATAGTTCTACAACAGGAAGCACTTCTTATACTCATTCTCACTGCAACCCATTCTCTATAAGCAACCCATTCTCCAATAACAAACATGGTTATGTAATAAGTTTCAACATAATTTTTAAGAGAAATTTTCACATAAGTGCTAAAAGTCCCACTAAGGACCAGAAAGAAAGAAAGAAGAGAAAAATTACTCCTGGAAAGGGGTTTTGCATTTAGCTAGGCTGGGCCCAAGCCCGCCACACCTAGGGCCCGCGATCCCCAGTGGGGGAAGGCTTAGACAAACCCAAAAAATCGAGGGAGAGAGAAGGAATTGATAGGTTTGCCAATCGTCAAACATTAATTAGTGGTGGACTGGTCGAGACCTTGTCTCCTGCAAGATCGACCACATTATATGTGATTGGGAGTGGCCGGCCCCGAGGTCAAGCCCCTGCAGCCGATAATAACAACATTATTAAATGCAACATCACGATAGCCAAGGCAGAGGCAACCAACCACCAAGAAACCCCACAAGGGAGTAGCTATAAAAAGGAGAAAGCCGATGACAGGAAGAGGTTAGATACTCAGTACCAACCTTTGCCCTTTCTTTTTTTGCCTTAACTTCTCTGCGACATTGATTTTGGCATCAGAGGCCCATTGGCTCCAGCCAAGCACCTTCCCCTTATTGCAGGTACCAGACCACAATTGCGGGTGGCGGCTACAAAACACGCCTTAACAACTCCAGTTGAAGCAGAGTATATATACCTTGCATGACGTTATTGTTCCAAACTAAGCACAAAAATCCTTGCTCCCTTAATATAGAAATAGAGTTATTTGGTTAATTTAAAATAAGCAACCTATATTACAACACAATAGTAATAGTTATACCATCATCTTATATTAGTCACAAGAGTTGACGCTAGACGCCCTTACCATCAACTTTTGTGAGCTTGTCAAGAAAAATCTTTTCTGCAAATACTAGAAAATGTTTAAATACTCATATAGATAGTCAGAGCAACCCTTGATCATCTACTAAGAAATCACTAGTTTGGGTATACAACGTTGCATCTTTATAGTAAGTCTTCCCTTTTTTTAAGCCAAAGTTACTACTCCCCTCATATTTTCAACAAGCATACACAACATAAAATCCCAAAATCATAGCCTAGTGTTGAAATTTAGCTTGTAAGCTCTCTTCAAGAACCTTTACATTTTCTTCTGGAACCAAAGAACGCTAAACCTCATCTAACCACACCCAGTAAACCAATACTTTAATATATCACAAAACCGTCACAACACAAAACCTCAAAATCAAAAGCCTAAAGACCATTATGTTTAATCCTAAAATTATGAAATATCCTAAATACTATTCTGTTTAACCCTAAAATTCTAAAATATTCAAGAAAAAATCAAACTAAAAAGCTATTATGCACAACCAGACACATTGAAAAAGTTACAAATTCACAGAGAAGCAAAAACAAATTCACAATCAAAACTAAGATAGGGTGAGTGAGAGAAACAAATAGAAAGAGAGAAAAGAGAGAGGGCGAGAGCTTACATAAATAGACAATGAGCAAAGGAGGTGGCGAAATACCATGGGCTATAGTGGCGCTATGGTGGGGCAGCCTAATCATGGAGGGAGAGAGAGTAGGACTGAGTAAGAGTTATAGAGAGAGATAAAGAGAGAGAGACTGTCACGAGTGAATCTAGAAGCTGAAGGAAGACTAGAAGAATAGGGAGAAAAATGATCGTGGTGGGCTTCGAGATTCAATAGGCCTTAGCTTTATGGGGTCAGACTTAAGAACGTGGGCTTTCATTCATGGATAGTTGCAACTAATGGGCTAGTGATTCCATAACGAAGTGTAGTTAAATAAATGGGTCTGGTGCCCGGTTCCAATTACTTAGAATTAATTAGAATGTTCTTATTTTGTTTAGTAGTGCACCAGGAAAGTCCTAATGAGAATATTCTATAGTTTGTTATAAGTTTGTTATCCTTATCAGACTAAATGAACAAATACTCCTGAGGGGAATCCTTAAGAATTGAATGCATAAAATCTCTACTATTTCTTCTTCTTCCTGGGAGGCTTCTCACTCTCAAAGTGAGCCTACAAATCCCATTTTTCAAAGAACCCTAACCCTAACCCTAACTTTAAACTTAAACTCCTTCAAATATTACACAGAAATCCTATTGGGGACCACTTTGAGTTTGATAAAACCATCCACAGAATAAGTATAGAGTTTTATTGGCCCAACCTCAAGGTTTAAGTATGTGAATTTGTGAGGGGGTGTGACATCTACCAGCGTGTTAAACCAGAAAAATCTCTACAAAGAGGTCTTCTACAACCCTTAGCCATACCCTCAAAGTCTTGGACCTATATCACTATGGACTTCATAGAAGGTCTTCCCACTTCCCAATCCTTTAATTGTTTATGGGTAGTGGTTCACCGCCTCACTAACTACAGCCACTTCACTCTCGCCTCTCACCCCTATACTGCATCCTCCCTAGCCCATTCCTTCCTTAGAAACATATTTAAACACCATGGCATGCCACACTCAATTGTGTATGACAAGGACAAAACTTTCACTAGCAAGTTTTGGACTAAGCACTCATCAACACAGTTAACACCCTTTGAGGCCTTATTTGGTTACCTGCCTCCCATGTTGCGAAGTTAGAGAAGACTTAGAGGGAGTATTGGGACAGATGGGGAAATGTAAGGGTGGATGAGTTATATTTTAAATGGTGAGCCTTTCAAGGCGGTTCAATGTCGATGCAAATAGCTAATAGGGATCAACTTACTTTTTGCAACAAATTAATGTTGTTATAAACAACTCAAAACGCGTTGGAATTGACTTTTTTCATCAATACTTTTTGCGGGGACATCTTTCTACCGTAAAAAATAATTTTTTGTGACAAATTCTTACTTGCTGGAAGTGAAAAAATAAAAATGTAAAAGATAATATTTTAGTGTCAAACCTTGAGTCACTGAAAAAGAATTGGTGACAAAAAGTCATATTTCTTGTAAGTTGAGCACAACAATTTAGGAGAGCAAGATTAGTAAGTTAAGCACAATAACCACAAGTAGACAAGGCATGCATGATATTTCACAAAATCTCACAATAAGCTCAAAAGGATGGCTATATATAGTATTAGGGGATGCTTGGGGAGGAGATGAGATGAGAATTTTGTGAACACTAGTAAAATAGTTTGTGAATAGTAATAAGATAGTTTGAGTTAACTATTTATTGGATTTTGAGAAATGTGAGAGAAAAAGTTGAATAAAAAATATTATAAAGTTAAAATTTTGTTAGAATATTATTTTTTAATATTATTTTTGTTTTGAGATTTGAAAATTTTGATTTTTTTTTTGTTTTTTGTTTTAAAATTTAGAAAAGTTGTAATGATTAGTTTGAAAATATTTATGTTTGAATGATATTTAGGAAGAAAATGAGATGAGATGATATGAGATGAGACATGTTTCCAAACATACCTTTAGGCACCACTAAAGGTATATCTCTTTCACTTGAGGATCTTGATAAGGGGAAAAAAAAAAAGAAAAAAAAAAGAAGAAGCCAAAACACGAAACACCAAAACAAAACCACAAATTAAACATGGACCAATTACTAGCATAAATGAAAAGGATTGGAGACAATGGATACCCAACAAAAACCATGCAATATTATTTAATATCTTAAAGAAGCATGAAATTCCAATTAAAACCCCATATCACCGTCAATTTTCTTATTTAAGAGGTTCATTAGAGAAGCTTTAACAATGACATTGTCACATTAGCATGTCCTAGCTATCAGCATGTTGAACAGGAAAGAACAATTATATGACCTAGACACACAAAGCAAAGATCATGACAGTAGTAGGCTATTTCTGTCTTGGGCATATTCTAAAATCCTTCGCATTTTCTTTTCAACAAGGAAGGTGGATACATCACCATGGTAGAAAGTTTGGAGGCGCCATCGATGTTATCATCAAAAAATTCTACGAGCTGAAGTCCCATGCGGTGAGCTCATTTTTGGATGATGGAAAACCTCTCATTTACACTTTTGGACTCATGATTGATCTTAAGGGTCAAACGCATTATAGGTTTTTATCAAGCCAAACACGAGAAGATTGCACTTGCATCGCATATATATGCACAAGCGGAGTGGCTACCAGCGCCTGTGGTCAATACGCTGTGCCTCCTCACATGATAAGTGTTAACACCTAAAAATAGCGCAACAGGCTGGAAGAGGAGAAATAGTTATTCTCGGCCCGCTGAGACTATTCGAGCCTTGATCGGTGTAGTGTGGAGCTCTCGGTGGTGGTCTAGTGTGGTTGTACGATGTCAGTGCTTACATACATGGCAGTGAGCAGTAAATAAATGCAGAGAAAATAAGAAATGGGGACACACAAATTTACATAGTTAGGTGCAAAGCCTACATCAATTGGAGTTTTGAGGGAGGGGACTATCCACTATAAAGTAATTGTTTTACAGTTTCTCATGGTCTCTCATCCTCGTTGTACAATGGAGATTTAAGCTCTATCTTCTAGTAGAGATCCCATCACTCGAGTCCCTCTTGCGAGGTTGAAGAAACTGAAGAAGTTGAATTCAAAGAAAAAGAAGTCTGTCCTCCCAAAATTCATCTGGAAGCCCCTTCTATCATCTGCTCCTCCCTTGCTTTATGTCCCATCATCTCTCTTTTACGTCACTTTTCCTCCTGCCACCATTTTCCTTCCTTGGCTCTTTATTCCCTCCTTCATTTTCTCTTTCTTCCTTCCTGATGAGTCCTCTCACATTGGGTTGGACTTGGAATCCAATATGAGTATGAGGTATTTTATCCCTTCCAATAAGTATGCCATGCCTACAGACTGTGAGAATCTATAAGAGATGTTGCCATAGGAATTCTTGGAATGGACAAGAAAAACTAGGATGATATGTGGGTTGTCTCCATATGGATCAGGTCCTGGCCCACAAAGCCATGTAGGGTTCGTGTCACATTGTGGGTGGAACTCAATCTTGGAGAGGCGGTGGCATGGCGTACCCATAGCAAAATGGCCAATGTACGCAGACTAGCAAATGAATGTGTTTAAGACGGTGAGGGATTTGGGGCTAGCAGAGGAGCTGAAACTGGATTATAGCTAGGTATGGCGGTGAGATTGTCATGGATGATCAGGAGATTGAGAATGTTAATGTGTAAATTTGCACATCAGGATGGAATACGAGGAAAGAGTCATCCTCGACTCATGGAGGTGATTCAGGCCACAATATTGTAACCGAAAAGGCCCACGATGGTGGTTTGGGTGTCGATTCTGTGCTCGAACGCACATCAATGAGAATATGTAGTAAATACATACATAAAATATAAATAAAGAGATAAACACATTGATTTTCATAATTCGGCATAAAAGTTTACGTCCACAGGTTGTTTAGAGGTGAAATCTACTATGATGGTGATTTTAAAGTCTCTCATGACTTCATATATCTCTCAATACAATGAAGGAAATTAAGGTTTCATGAGGTTGAAGATGATGACTCATTTGAGAGAAGATCCTTTGGAGTCACTGTGCATGGAGAACGCCGCATGTAGAGAAGTTGTAGAGAGTCCGTAGATTTGTAGAGATCTCCTCATTTTATAGAGGTTTATTTCTTTCTTTGGAGTAGTTGTGTCCTACTTTTCTTATGTTGCTGTCCCATGGATGTGAGTAATCTTATTGTGGATGTGTTTGATTTTCACTGTATTTTCTCGGTTAGCCTTGTATGCAGTTGACCCTCTTGCTGTTGTCACAAAGCTGGGGTCTTGCCCCACACTTCTGCAGGCTGTATGTGGAGATACATATATACCCAACTAAGCTTCCAAATCCTTACTGAATTGGGTAATACTTTCAAGGAGCAAATTTTGGTACAGTACTAATTCTATGTTAATTGCCTATTTTGGCCCTCGTAATTTGGCATGAATTACTGCTTCTTTTATTTTATTTTATTATTATTATTATTTTTTATTTAAGTAACATTACGTGCAACCCAAAAACATAAGAGTGGTCCTTTGAAATGCCTGTGAAGTTGTATCATTAATACTCATGATAAACAATAACGACGTTAAGTATTTAAATTTCAAAGTGAAAAATGCAAGTACGTGCGTGTTTTATATACATTATATATAATATAAATATATATTTATTGAATTTGATTAAAAAAAATAAAAAAGTTAGAATATAGAGAAATCTATCCGGTACTAGCTAGATTAGTATAACTTTATATATTAGTCTGTCTAGGATCTGATGATCCCAGCTTTATTCTTGCATTTACGTGTTGGTAACTCAGCTTCCAATTCAAGTAAAGCTAGCTTTCCACAATTCTCTCCCATGCAGATCTTGATCATGCAGTACTCTTATCCCCACTATGATCAATGATCAATGATCTCTGATTCTCTAATAATATATTCTGATCTACTATCTATCAAACTGCATGATGCATGCAGCTTCGAGCTAGGGTCATATATGTGTTTGAACTGAAGATTTTTTTTCTCTGAAAAGTTTCAAGAAAAAATTTGCTAGACAATTATTCAAAAGATTACTCAGCATACTGCATGCAACTCGATGATCCCCTACTGAATATTTTTTTAAACTAAATTTCGCCACAGCAATTCGATCGATCGGGACCATATATATGCATGCAATGCCTCTTTCATATATATATATATATATTAATCCCACCAGTTTCGGCTGCATGTTCATGTACTTGTAATCTAGCCGGAAAAAAAATATAAATAATCCTTTGGATGTACATTTCTTCAATCATGAACGCAGTAATTTGATTGAAGAAAATGTTATTGAAAAATAAATATAGCTGGAAGGCATTGATCATGATGTCGAGCTTTGACCTGGGAAATAATATTTAGTGTTCATTAGTAAACAGTAACAAATTATATATCTACTTATTAGTTAGGGCGCTCTCGTGACGTCGTACGTAACACGTGCTGTGCTTTGAGGCAGCATATATATTTTTAAAGAAAAACGATTGTTGCATGCGCCTGGTACAAACGGCGTGCAAACGTAACTGACGTGGAGACACTTGATGAGAGAGATATCGAGTTGATGAGAGAGAGATAAGAAAAGTTGAGGAAAGAGAGAGACCGAACTGATGGAGCTGATGAGAGAAAAAGACCGAACTTATGAGAGAGAGATCGAGTTGATGAGAGAGAAATAATTCATTTTAAATCTGATGTGACATAGACGATTGCACGCCGGTTATATCTACCGATTATATATAGAAGAACTGATTTTTAATTATTAAGTATATACTGTATTAATATTATTAACACATCCAAACAAGTCCAGTACTGTCCCAAGTACTACTAATCATTTAATTAATTTATGGGGATCACGGGATGGCCGGCAGTGTTACTCCACCAGAGTATAACAGATTCTTACATGAATTAATAACTCAAGTGGCCGGGTGCATATTGGTATTATTTCGCGTATTCGAGAAAAACCTAAATTAGTTTACCCAATAATAAAATGATATTAATAAGGATGGATAAAGTACTAAAATTACCAAGATAAATATAGATCATATTAATGTCAATTCCATCCTTTCCTTTCTCCATATTATATATATATATATATATATATATATATTATATGTCACATTGAAAAAAGAAAAACGAAAATGGGCAAAATGGCCTATATTTATAGATCATAAAACACTAATTAACAAATGACACAACCATTGACAAGTAACAGAACGATACTTGTATCTCTTGGCATTTCCTCAACTAACACCTCACATGAAAAACCACGATAGGAATAAGGTGCAATCAAAGGGATATACCGTTTAGTGCGATCACATCCTTTAAATTTACATATATATATATTATAATATATTTACACACATATATACGTACACACACAAAGACATGCCGTTTTTGGACCATTTATATCATTTGTTAAAGTTTTGTAGAAACGTGAGATCACCAGGTACTCCCAAAACTAAAGTTAATAGGAACAAATAATTTTTTAATATTTATATTATGAGCAGTGATACACCCACCAAGGGTGTAGCTCGAGATGGGTCCCGATATGGGCAATTTTTACCTTTTTATTTTTTTTTCATTCATTTTTTTGCTGTTTACATTTTTTTTTAAATTCATAATCTATATCATTAAAAAATACTTCTTTAATTACTTAGTAAAAAAAAATATTATCGAGACCCAACTCTTGATTAGAGTAGCTTTTTCCTTTATATTATATGTTAACACTCCTTTTAAGTGTGAGCCAAACTCATTTTTATAAGTGAATCTAGCACATGAAATTTTTAATCAATGAGGTAAAGTATAGATTAATATATAGCTCCAATTGAGGAGATTTGTTTTAATACTATATAAAACCATCATTTCTCTAAAAAATTAAAGCCGATACAATAAAGTATTTTTAAGATTTCTATTATATCTTAAAACGGAAAATCGCGAAATCTTAATTATTAGGATGAGTTTTTGATCTATAAGCAGTTGGTATTTGGAAAGGAGTGGGAGTTTATTATTCGTTTATTAAATAAATGGGTGCGGCTACTATGCCGTCCCATCTTGACTGTTGGGCTGTATGCCTAGCGTAAATTTTTTTTTTCACATTTTTTAAACATATTTAAATATATTTAAAAAATAAAAAAAAATACACAAATACATTTAAAATTATTTTCTTAATTATTAAGTAAAAATAAAAAATAAAAAAATATAAATTTTAACTAACGGCCAAATAGAATTGTTAAAATGAGTAGGCATAGTAGTATTTTCCTAAATAAATATGAAAATGTTAATTAAATAATGGTTGCAGATAGCTAGACATCTCAACTAATTCCGTATTAATATTGAATCTTAAACTAAAATATAATAGACAAAGCTACTTGCATCATTATATACGTGGCTTGCATCCCTAGCTTTGCGCGCCGATCGAGCCGCTGTCTCCAAATTACTTGAAATTAATTAATTATAAATTTCTGAAGTTGTAAGTCACGATAATGATACAGAATATATACTTGCCTTACAATGCTCATTGCCTTGCTATTTTGCTTAACTTAATGGAATGTATTTTCTCATTACGGCAACAAGTACTTAAAGATGAGAATAACAAGATCAATGTAGTCCGATCGATAAGCATCACTTGAAAGGAAATTACATTAGTTTGTATGATTGAGAATAATAAATCTAAGTCTCATTAGGGACAAAACAAACAAAATTGAATATGTTTGCAGGTTTCCACAATTTTTCATAATTCTTCTAAAAATCATTTTCAACTATAGTTCAAACATCATTTAAATTAGCATGAAACAAATTCTATATTTCTCAAGTTAAGATTTTTTTTTTTAGAATTATTCTGTTCTCAAGTCAATGTATAAAATATACTAACTGCGTTATTTAAATTATAAGATTTAGTTTATAAAATTTAAAATTTTAAAATTTTGATTCTACACTCGACTTAATAATAGAAAATTTCAACTTTTTGTGGAGAAAAAAAAAAAAAAAAACCTTTATGAAAAAAGAAAGAAAAATGCTTGGGCCATCAAGAATGTTGCTATTTTTTTAATAAATTTGTGATTTTTTTTTAAATGTTTATCTATTTAAAGAAAAACTTATACAAACAATTATCTAAAAGAAAAAGAAAAACTCAAGAAAAAGACCCTAATAAAAAATTATACAAACAGATTTTCAATTGCACATACCTATTTTCACAAATTTCAACATTGAAATACATCTCAAGATTTTTTTTTTTTTTTTTTTTTTTTCCAAACAGCTATTCATTCTATCACCAACTTTCATGATATTTAAAAAAATAAATAAAAATTATCAAGAACTTTAAAAAGTTACAGAAAATTTCAATTACCAAACAATTGATTCTCTAGAGTCAGAAGTTATGTTGGGAATCAAAGGAGATAAATTAGAAGCGTGGGGTTGATTAAATATTTATGTGTTGACTGTCTCAACACGTTTGAGACATTTGATAATTTAACCTGTATATTGACTACGTAAAGAGCAATCTAAGGGTTAGAGACTATAGACTTTCTCAGGCCAAGAACATGGCTAATTAATATTGATGCCAAACAAATAAAAGTTGAGCATATATATAATATGTGTGATAGCCCATCTTAGATCTGAAACCAAGCATATATGCATGCAGTAAATATAAATGCAAATTAAAAACTATCAGGCTTTTCATGAATATATATATATATATATATATATGCTAAATTTAATTTATAAAACTCTCAATTATAACTTCAAGTTTTGCAATCATGCCCGGCCTAATTCAGTCTAAATCATTAAATTATGATAAGACGTAGACCCATCATTTGAGGAAAAACAGTACTGATCATGAAGAAGATTCATGGCCTTCATAATTATCTCCATTTGATCACGATTGATGAACCATAAACGTTGAAATTGTATGATCACTCAAGCTGATCAATTTGGGATGGTACTACTGTTTCTCAATCGGTAATTAATCTTGTAGTTAATGCAAGATATAGTAAACTTACGGGTTTCGATCGATTGTCCGATATATTAACATCAAAGAAATTAATTTGTTTTATAATTGGAAGATCTTATCGGTGAGGGTCTACAGATTCTGCAGAATAAATCTAGTAATTTTATATGTATTAATTTGTATGGTGTTTATTTAGGAAAAGAGAAACTATAACTGCATTTAATTTGTTTCGACGGAAATTGATTTCTTAAAATGTTTTAAAAACACTATATAGTCATTGATAATACAAAATGGTTTATCTTCGTTAAGAATATAATATAAATAATTAAATTTATATATTTTCATAATTAGCTTAAATTTTTAAAATAAATGATGATTTTATATAATTTTAGAACAGAAGTCTTGAATTCAAACTTTAATTCTATACTCCAACTTAATTAATTATATATTCCACGTGTTAAATCTATTAATCGTTGGAGGGAGTCTATCGAATCAATGACGATTTTAGTATTTTACATGATATTAGAACAAAAGTAATAAGTTTGAACGTCCTAAATGATGTACACTTCATAACCTCTATTTATATATAATTATAATAATTTATTCGGACCAAGTGTGAATTGAAATGAATTGGTTTCTAACAAAAACATGGATCGATCGAGGAGGAGATCATTTCGGGCACCTAATTTATATTTATTACATTCTCTTCCATTAATTGTGCATACATATTAACACTGTTTACCGGCTGACTACGTACATTAATATGATTAAGGCGATAAACCTTCAGAGAAGGCAAAGACTTTCTTGACGTACATATAAAATTGTAGACAAATACCAAAGATTCAAGAACATGGCCAAACTGTCATTGATCCTGACATCATTCCAAAACTAATATATATAAGAAGCCTGAAATTACCATTTTGCTCTTAACTAGCTAGGTATTAATTAAAGTGCACATCACGTTCTTTCCTATAAAAAAAAAAAAAAAAAAAAAAAAAAAAAAAAAAAAGGAATTAACCTGTTTTTGTCCCATGTGCTTCCGATCGATTTTTGTAATAATTAATTAATAATATCTTTCATTACGTTTAGATGTTGAATTGAGTTGAATTGAGTTAAATTGAAATGATAAAATATTATTTTTTAATATTATTATTATTTTAAGATTTGAAAAAGTTGAATTATTTATTATATTTTGTATTAAAATTTTAAAAAATTATAATAATAAGTTTAGATGAATTGAGATATGTTTGGTAACCAAACGTACCCATGTCATATATCATATATATATATTGGTTTCAATCTGCGTTAATTATTTCCATCCTTTCCATTTAGCTATTTCTATTGCATTTTTTTATAGGTTAAGATTGGCAAATTATGCATATTTTTTGCGCACTCTCAATAGATTTTGTATTTTACGCGTATTTCTACGATAACCAATTATTTATCCAAAAACGAGCTTATCTAATGAGTCATATATTTTATCTTCGTTTTATATTTTGTTACAGTGATCCATCTGTATTTAGTTCACATTATTCATCTACGTAAAGTTTTTTTATTCATTTCTCTTTCTATTTTGTCTTCCTCTTGACACTTGCTAGATGAAATGGGTTTTAATATTTTGCTAGATGCATAACTAGGAATGAAATGATTTCCTTGCATCTAATATTTCAAATTTTTTTCTCACAATTTATAGTAGTCACATTTTTTTTCATCTTTTGATTTTATTTTTAATTTTTTTTTCTTGTAACTTTTTTATTTTATTTTGTGTATAGCTAGGATGAAATAATATCATATTGTTTACGAGTAGATATTGCATATGGAGATATTGCAAATTCATTGATAGTAAGAAAGAATATTTTAAATTAATAAGATATTTAAAAAAAATATTTAAATGATATAGAGAAAAAAAAATAGATTTATAAAATAGAAAAAATGAATTTTGATATATTATGAAGGAAATATACACAAACCATTGGGAGTACTCGTAGCAATTCAAGCTCTTGAAAAAAAAAATCATCCCAATTATACAACTCCATATGAAAGAATTATTCGTTATACAGATGAAGTAAACTTGGAAGGGCAACATCCTCGGAATTCCAGAACTATACTAAGGTCTCTATATCACACACCACTTACGTGATATATATATATATAATTTGATTTGAAAAATTAAATTTAAAAAATTAAATTTTATCATTTAAGTAATGCTTAAATTAATGTGCATTGGGTACTTGAAAATAAAATAACTCATTTAATAAAGATCTTAACATGCAATTCTAACATGACTAAATATTAAAAAATTAAAATTATAAGGCATAATTAAAATACAAAAGAATGTGTTATATTTATCTTATCCTTGATCTAAGTTCTGTTGAGAGAAATGTGGTACAACTTGATAGAGAAAACTAAGATATGGTAAAGACAGTTATAAACATAAATATTTTCTGATGAAAAATTCTATACATCATACTACCATCTCACTTTTATTCCATTAAGTATGATATGACACATTTATCACCATTAAAGATAATTTATTACATGTTTTTTTATCATCTAATGATGATGAATATACCATATAATATTTAATATAATTAAAATAGGATGAAAGTATAATGTATAACGTTACTCTTTTATAATACAGGAGATGTAATATTAGAAATCACATGAAGAGATCCAAACACATTAAAATTATGCAAACCCCACGACATCTCCATCTCGGCAAGCATTTAATAATTAATTAATGCGACGAGAAATATAATTCTGAAAAATAAAAAAACGCGTGGGTTTCATTTGGCCAATTATTTTATTGCTAAATTCAGCATTATTGAACTTTAAAATCAAACCCCATGTCATGCTTTATGTTAAATCGTCCAGACTTGACTTTTACCCAGAAAAAAAATAAAATAAAATAAAACTCAAATCAAAATTAAAAGAAAAAAAACTTGTAATCAAGACTTTAAAAGCCATCACGAAGGCTAATTGCTTATACATAGCTTCGACAACATTACCTAGAAAGGTTGTTCAATAGAAACATCATCAGAGTCTTTGTGGAATTATATATATATATATATATATATATATATATATATATATGTTTGTTTCAATATATTTAGATTAACTTTGGTCTGAGTGGCATGAAATTTCTTCTGGAAGTAGTTTTTTCTCTACGTAACTTGTTGCAGCTTCTTTTTAAATAAACTCTCACATGATGGTCAGACTCAAGAAATTTACAGGGAATTATAAGATGTTTGATTCCCAGGTATTCAGCCTCAGCCGTGCCAAACTGCGAATCTTTTCTACCATCACGTTCGCTGCGTTGATCTTTATCATTTACACCGACAGCATCGCCTCTGAGATTTCCCACCAGTCTCTTACTTTTTCCGATAAGCAAATCGTCGGCGAGTTGGCGGCTCATGAAAGAACCGAATTAGGACGACTGAGATCGAGTATCGGAGTCCTTCAAATACGTTCCATGCAAGAAGAGACTGATGATCATCATGAAGTAGTAGTACTTGACGATGAAAAGGATCTTCCGGTTCCTCCACTGAATGTCACAGAAGAAGACAGGATTGCTTGGTTGCGGGAAAATATATCAAAGTTTGACATTTTCAAGTCAAACAACATCACACGGCTGTTTCATGGTCGGGTTCTGGAGTTCTTCAACCGTGACTGCGAGGCTCACTTCTTCATGACATGGATTTCCCCGGCAGGGTCGTTTGGGCAGAGAGAATTCTTGGCGATGGACAGCCTTTTCAAGGCTCACCCTCGAGGTTGCTTAATGATTCTGTCAAAAAGCATGGACTCTGCAAGAGGATACAGGATTCTAAAACCGCTCCTTGACCGGGGATTCAAAGTCGTCGCAGTGACACCGGACTTGCCATTTCTGTTCAAAAAGACGCCGGCCAAAGCTTGGTTTAATGGGATTAGGAGGGGGGAAAAGGACCCCGGCGAGATTCCGTTAGCTCAGAATCTATCCAATCTGTTGAGACTTGCAGTTTTATACAAGTATGGAGGTGTTTACATGGACACCGATTTCATTGTGCTGAAACCTCTGACTGGGTTGAAGAACTCAATTGGAGCACAGAGCATGGATATGAAGTCCAAGAAATGGAGCAGGTTAAACAACGCATTCTTGGCGTTTGACATGAATCATCCACTTCTGTTCAAATTTATGCAGGAATTTGCATACACATTTGATGGGAATAAATGGGGGCATAATGGTCCCTATTTGGTTTCCAGGGTGGTTGAGAGAGTAAGGAGGAGACCTGGTTACAACTTCACAGTCTTGCCATCAATGGCCTTCTATCCGGTGGATTGGCTTAGGATCAGCGGGTTTTTCCAGGCACCGAAAAACCAGGCCAATTCCAAATGGGTAAAAGCCAAGCTGCTTCAGCTAAGTGGGGAGACTTATGGGGTTCACCTATGGAACAGGCAAACAAACAGATTAGCAATCGAAGAGGGAAGCGTCATGGAAAGTTTAATCTCAGATCACTGTGTTATTTGCCAACAGATACATACTTCTTGAAACACCAAAGTTTCTAAAAAGTGTTGATAATCTCCTTCAGTTGGAGCATCTTCTAGGTTGGTACATATTTGTTAAATTATTGCTCTGTTTCGTGGATTATATGGATGCTCCTCTGTTTCGAGGTTTTTTCTTTTCATTTTAGTTCCTTCTATTCATTTTACAATCCTGTTCATGTTTGTCCATTTTACAGCTTAACATTGGAATAGAGATTGCCCTAGCCGTTCTAAGACACGCAAATAAGCATATATTATAAGGCAGCTGCACATATACTAATCCGATTTCAACCTGAATCTCCATAACCCACATCCAGGCAATATGTTAAATGACGTTTTCCCCCTCAACTTGCAGTTGCTATAGTTGACCTTCCTATTCCTAAAGCCGAATTCTCCATCCATGAAGCTATCTTCTTAAGCAAGCTTAGTTTGACCAAGCACACTCTGCACCCTAAAATCACAATAAAATCAGGGTTTTATGCCTTGCACTCTAAACTATCAAAACTGTCACATTTCTATCTCAAACGACGAATAACTTTACACCACAATTGAATTATAATTTTTTGATGATGAGATCTTAATTAATGATACCAAGTGTCAATTTTTTCTAATTTGAAGGTACAACGTGTCAATTATACAATAGAAAAAATCTTCTCATCAGCCTGTTCTTATTTCGCACACCACACATCCATGTGTCATCAGCCGGGTTCGGATTTTAAAAACAAAGAACCAAGTGGGGGGGGGGGGGGGAGAGGGGGAAGAAATTGAAATGAATCTGCAGACCATGCATGTTTACTTAAAAAAATAATAATAATAAAAAAAAAGCTGCGTAAACTGGTGTGTAGAGGTTGAGTGAATAGTAGGAAGTTGATTGTATTGCATAACTCTATTCAAAATATATTTTTCCATAGACTTTATTAAAGGCGAACCATTGATTGTACTCCTCCAAATAGGCTTCCAAACGGGTATCCTCCATGTCAAATAATCTCCTCAAAGAGGAAGAAATGAAGAAGAAGAAGACCGATATTGAGTACTCTAAATTGAGCTTGATCCTTTTCCTTTTGAGATTTCTTTGTGAATGAAGGGAGGGTCCTCTTCATCCTTCTCTTCTGGTATCTCTGATAACGACATGGTCTAAAAGGAATATGTATGCATTATACGGACAGATACAAGAGATACTCATTGCCTTTAAACAGAAGAACGAAAAAGGAAACAGTAGCAGAAGGAACTAAGACAGGCGGCAAGGAGAAAGTGAGAAACACTTTCTTCCAAGAAATCGCTTTCGTGGGAGTTTGTTTTGCATTAAGAAAAGACAGAGACTAAACACTCTATATCTTATTTAAGGTATGAACCAGAATTCAAGAGAAGTAATTCAAAATTCTAGCGAGAATAAAATATGACATAATATTTTATGAGCTCTTCTACTTATAAGCGGATTCACGGACTAATCTGTGCACCAATATTAACGTGAACTATTTTGTCAGATGTTAATTCAAAAAAAAAAAAAAGAAAGAGACCGTTTCATTAAAGTCTACATTTCCACCTCAATATTGGTGCGTATATTGGTGAGCAAATCCGCTTACAACTAGATTTTTTCATATTTTATGCTATCTTTACAAACAAGAAAATCAAATATTGTATTCATCACCAGGCAATGAATGAACTATTTTCTTTGAAAAAAAAAAAACAATTCGGGTTTAGATCCTTTAGAGTTCTGGATCTCGAGTAAAAGATAGATGCATAAAATAGACCACACAACATTTATAATGCCCAAGTCAGAGCTCACTTTATATATTCGCATCTTTTTCATTCCAAGTACTAAGGTTGAGCCCCTAATACATGAATCAAGGTAGATTTTCAACCAAGATGGCACCCGCAACGAGTTATAAGGCTATGTTCGGATGTAGGATGAAGCTTAGAAGTCAAAGACGGTTTCATTCTCAAACAAACAATACCTACTTGGTTAGAACTCCTCTAGATTCTTTCCAACCCCAATAAATTTAAAAAAAAAAAAAAACAAATACATCTTCAAAATAAATTAATAAAATAATTTTGAAAAACTAAATAAATAAACAAATACACGGTGGCCACTTCATGTTTTTTCATTTTATATTATTTATTACATCATCTCTTAAAACTTCACATCCAAACATATTTTTTCAGTGGGTCTCACAACTTTTTCAAAACTCTATAAAACCATCATCTTAAAAAAAATTCCCAAATATTTACAATATTCATAGACACTCTTAACATTATCCATAAAACCATCTCATGTCCAAATTAACAAGCTCCAGACCAACAATCAAGATGGGAAGATTGGACAAGTGGTACCACTAGTACCTAAAAGGCTAAAACCTCCACACTGAATTTTATCATGAAAACAGCTATTATGATATGATATCGAGGGTTAAAGATTTAATTAAATTAGTATCCAACAATCTTAGAGCTTTTGAATCAATGGTTGGGTCTTTAACAATTGAAATTAGAGTAGGGACCATGTCAAGGGTTCAAATCACGGAGGGGGCAACCTATAGGCTGGATTAAAATGCTTTGGTACTATGTATAAACAGTGTTAAGCCATTGAATATTGATAGATGACTGAACCTGCCAAAAGGGAAAAGACTACCATTGGATCAATGTCGATAAAGTGGACCGCCGTGAACGTTGGATTTGAAAGCGTAGTGGAATGTTATGATCCTAAGGGTTAAAAGTTTAACCAAATTAGAATTCAACAGTCGCATGGCTTTTGGATCAATGGTTGGATCTTTTAACATATTCTCAACACACAAAAGGGGTTGGGTTCAAGTATAGTGAACCACTTACCTCGCCTATTCAGGGTGACTATCCTGGCTCGCACACTTAAAATAACAACAATCTTAGTCCTTATTTCTCCTTCGTTAATAGTTTCTCTAAAATGGGAGGGTTCAAGTCAGGTTTAAGAAGTTAGCTTTTCATAATTTTCTTCACAAATATTATTGGTCAAACATTAAACACTTTTCAATTTCACTACAACTTTCTAAACTTACAAACAAAACATAAAAAATAAGACAAAACTTTTAAATTTTAATTAAAAAATTATCTTCAAACAATTTTTTAACTTTATAATATTTTTATTCAACTTTTTCTCTCTCATTTCCCAAAACCTAATAAAACATCTTAACACAAACTATTTATTTACTATTCACAAATCATTTTATTATTATTCACATAATTTTAATCTCATTTCATTAACCAAACATGCCGTTAAATCTCGAGTTTTATTCAGTCTAGAAGAAAGGGAACCAAATTATGTAAAACGCCAAGTACTTATTTGGTCATGAAACCTTTATAATTCTCTTCCATAATTTATTGAAAGCTTCAGAAGGATCAAACATTGCCCAAATTCAGTATGGAAAAATCTTGGTATTAGCCGATTGTTGGGCACACACCCCACACCCCATGTGGCAGGCCAGGTTCACTAAAGAAGTGCACCTACCCCCAACATGGAATTTCAGACGCATATCTTAATTTTCTTTGTTCTCCTTTCTTGTTTTCTATCATCTTCCCTTGCCTACAAATTCTATGTAGGCGGAAGAGATGGGTGGGTCTTGTATCCCTCTGAGAGCTATAGCCAGTGGGCTGAGAGAAACAGGTTCCAAGTCAATGATACTCTCGGTAGGTAATTTAGTTTTCATGCAGAATCACGACCTTTCTTTTTTCCTTTTACTGATTGATCATTTGGTTGATTTATTCTTTTGAGTATTGTTTTTCCTTTTTTTTTTTTTCCAGTCTTTATGTATAAGAAATGGACGAACTCTATGCTTGTTGTAAACAAAGATGATTACTATAACTGCAACACAAAGAACCCCATCAAGAAATTGGAGGAAGGTGATTCTAAGTTCCAGTTTGATAGGTCTGGGCCATTCTTTTTCATCACTAGGAAGGACCAAAGCTGTGAGAAAGGACATAAACTTATCGTTATTGTTTTAGTTGTAAGACACTGGCGAGGGAGGAAGGGGGTTTCGCGGGACAAAATTCGAATGGGAAGAAAAGAATGTTTCACATTTATTTTGAGAGGAATTCTTTCAGCCGTAAGGAAGAAAGAAAAAAAATAAAAAAATAAAATAAAACCCACCACGTCAGGTGTGGAGTGTGGGATCAGTTACAATTGCTAATCTATAAAATTTCTCATTGAGTATAATCGAGAGTCGCCACCACCTTTGATAAGTTTTTTTTTTTTAAATTTTCTTAATTGTAGTAATTTTGGCAACTTTACACTTCAGATATCATATGAATTGTCACATTGCTTGGACATTTGAGTCGATCCAAGTAGAAAAATAAAATAAAAAATTATGTGTGGTGTGTGGTGTAGGAATGATGAGTGGAATAGATTTTTAGTAAATCACAATTATGCAACATTGATTCAACATCAGTGTCTTCTTGCTAGGTTTGGGTGGACAGGTAATTGTACCCGATCCGCTCGGCCGATCCACCCCGCACACAAAGGCTATCGGGCAAGCGGATCAAATTCTTAAAATATAAAAAGCAGGTGGGGGCAAGCATGTAACTGGCTAAGCTTCAGCATCATTCTAAAGAACCGTCAGAATAGGATGCCACACTACATCTTTATAATTTTTATTCATGTAATCCTTTTAGAATTATTTCGAGCTGCAAAACATACATTTTTAATTATATATATTTAAGAGTTATTTTATTCCCAAGTCGGTGTGTAGAGCACGTTATTTAAATTGTAATATTTGATTTGTAAGGTTCAAATGTTAAAATTAATTTTTAAAAACAAATTATGTCATGTAAACACTTTATTAGATGTTCTTGAACTAGAGAAAATGGTTTTTCTTTTAAGGTTCAGTACAAGGTTAGAGAGATTTGACAAGTATTATCCCCTAGAAGTTTATAGGCAAGTCAAAGGCGAAATTAGGAATCATGCAAGCATTAGTGACAACACCAAGAACAATGCAAAGAATTTCGAAGGTCAGAAATTACATAAAGATAGGGATAACATAAAATTAGAAGCCATTTACTCGCTACATGAATTGCTAGAAAGACTCGTCAATTTCAATCTTGACGTTGGCATCATCCTCAAACCAATCTTTCTTTGTTGGAGATGGAGAAACAGTTGCCCTCGGAGGTCTTTTCTCTTTCTATATATTCCTACGCCTCAGACTATTATATATATATTTTTTAACTATTGAAAATGAAAAGATAAAAATAATGATAAGACTTAACGATGATTATTTATCAAAGAATTAAGCTTAGGTTTTGTGACACACTGACAGGGAGGAGTTCATGAGCTGAAGTGTTCTGTCGAGCAAGAGAACCCTAGTTGGCTGAAGATGTAACAAGTGATGGGTTGAGGAGGGAAATGGGTTGTGGGCTTGTAAAAGTAGACGCACTCAAGAAACATGGGTCGGGAGTTGGGAGAAGCCATGGGTTTGTATGTTAACATTTACTTTGCATAGTTTCATTATTACTATGGAGGAGCTCCCCCTCGAAGAGAGCACTGTTATGTTAATTTCCTTTAATAAATAGTGTACTGTTACTATTCCATCTACATTGTTACACTTTAGAGTACTATTAGCTATTAGTCAAAGGAATGATTGAAACGTTTTCCCCTGGCTATTTTCTTATCGCCTTTGCCACATTACACTAAAAAAGTTGTGAGGGGAGTAATCTCCAGGGTAGGGCTAGGGGGAGTAGGCCTGGCCCACAAGGCCCAAACAGTTCCTGGGCCTAAGGACAAGGGCTGGGCCAGACTAGGTCGGCTCAGGGAGCCCAGGAGGGGAAGCAATCAGGCGACACGTGTTGGCCAGAGGATGGAAGGTAGAGCTGTCTGACACCACTACTGACCGACATTCAAGGACAATCCCTGTCCCTGGACCTCGGCATCTGGACAAGCCAAAGAGATGGATGCACCTGACAAGGGCCACGCCGCATTTAATAGGACAGAAACGGGCACGCCAAGATAGGAAGTCACACTGCATTTAATGATCTCGGGGCTGGGCACACCATGACGTGCCTCCTGGGGTGTCAATAGCAGCCACGATCAAGTCTAGTAAGTCTTCTGCGTAGTAGGGAGATGACAGGGATACCCGACCCAAGTACGGAGCGGCACACCCACTATCTCCTTCTTGAGGATCGTTCTGACCAGATATATATACCCCCTCCCTCAGCCAGGGAGGGGTTCAGACACTTTGACATTTTAATTCATAATTCTTTCAAGGAACTCACATTGACTTTAGCATCAGAGGTGTCCTCCACCACCCCGTAACCCTCATTTCTTCCTAGCAGCAGGTAGACGAATTGGGCCATGTGGAGTTGCTCGAGCTGCGAAACACGATATCAACACAAGTATAACGAAAATATTAGGGAAAGATTAAGGAGCAAGAGAGAGAGAGTTATATAAATGGTTACCTGGAGGGACTGTTGGAAGAGGAATTGTAGTAGAAATCGAGAGAGAAGAAGTCGAATGAGAAGAGTGCAATGCGCCTAGGGTTTTGGACCTAGAGAAAGATTTGCGAGATGGGATAGTTAGTGATTGGGAGAGACAGGAGGAGCTCCGAGGACCACAGACGCCTTGGCTGAGCACTAAAAGAGTGAGAAGATAAAGACGGATAAGGTTTTTAGAGGGAAATTGGAGAGACCATTTTGCTTTTGAGCTGACTTTGTGAACATATGTCAGATTACTCTACAGGCTCTGTACATTCGAGCCAATGCTCGGTCCAAGGTATATCTTCGAAAGAAAAATGTGAATTTTACAATTCCTAATTACATTAAATATTTAATATGCTATAGTGCTTTTTTATTTGGCTGTTAAAACATTTAGGATCGTTTGCATACTTAGAATATTGAATAGTAGTAAAATAGTTTATGACAAATAGTAAAATGGTTTGAGTTAAGATTTTTATGGAGTTTTGAGAAATGAGAGAGTATAAGTTGAATAAAAAAATATTATAAAGTTAAAATATTGTTAGAATATAATTTTTATTTTGGAATTTGAAAAAGTTGTATTATTTTTTTAGTTTTGTTTGGAAGTTTAAGAAAATTTTATTGTATTTTGTGTTTGGATAATGATTAAGTAATGATTAGATGAAAAAAATAAATATTGGCCTTGTTTGGCAACACAATATATCTCAAGTGTTTTGAGATATTTTCTACCTAAACATCACTCAAATGCAAAACATTTTTCAATTTCAAATATTAAATTTTTTCATTTAATCATTACTTAATGATTCGTTTGGATGCTGAGATGATATGAGAAACAGAATCTCATTTCATCTCAACATCCAAACATCACTAAAATACAAACACTTTTCAATTTTAAATCTTCAACATTTTCATCTAATCATTATAATTTTTTCAAACTTCGAAAAAAATACAAAAAACAATACAAAATTCTCAAATCTTAAAACAAAAATTATATTAAAAAATTATATTCTAACAACATTTTAACTTTATAATATATTTATTCAAGTTTTTCTCTCTCATTTCCTAAAATCCCATAAAATAATTTAACTCAAACCATTTCACTATTATTTACATATTTTTCATTTCATCTCATCTCATCTCAACATCCGATCGAAATTTAATCATTACAATTTTTTCAAATTAATTTGCAAACACAATACAAAAAAAAATACTAGTTTTTAAAATTTCAAAACAAAAATTATATTAAAAAATTATATTTAAACAATTTTTTTAATTTATAATATTTTTTTTCAACTTTTTCCTTCTACTTTCTCAAAATCCAATAAAATATCTTGACTCAAACCATTTCATTATTTTTCACAGATATACCTGAATATTCTAAGTATCCAAACGGGCCCTTAAAACTAAAAAATATTTTATATTTGAGTGATATTTGAAAAATAAATATCTGAAAATACTTGAGAATACCTCTCTAA
This sequence comes from Juglans microcarpa x Juglans regia, assembly GCF_004785595.1. Taxonomy (NCBI): domain Eukaryota; kingdom Viridiplantae; phylum Streptophyta; class Magnoliopsida; order Fagales; family Juglandaceae; genus Juglans; species Juglans microcarpa x Juglans regia. Next base: position 33,285,316 of record NC_054602.1, on the reverse strand, counting down.
CTCTTAAAACTTACCACCTCAGTTGTGACTAAAGATGAGTAAATCACATCCTTAAATAGTAAACCATTTCACCATATGAAATCTAAACCATCCCAAACACTTATATCCAGAAAGTTTAATTTTTTTTTTAATTTTGATAAAATAAGAAATAGTTATTTATTTATTATTATTAATTTTGAAGTTTGGCTTACATCACTAAACGTGTCATCTTAATCAAAAGTACAGTACAAAGAATGTAGTAGCCTTCTTTTTTTTTTAAATAATGATTTTGCAAATATTTTTTTAATTTCAGGAATTGTTTATTTATTTTTTTAAATTCAGAGTTTTATTATAGTGTAAAACCAATTATTTATACATTCGGTAATTATGGACCGATAATATTGTGAATTGGGCGTGCATGTGGGCCACATAAGAGCAAAAATATGACGAATGGTCTAGCCCAAAAAGGTCACCTGACGGAGCCTGTGAAAGCGAGTTGATTGGAATGTTGGGCTTAAATTTATGTGAGCAAAGATCTGTGCAGCTCAATGACTGACGATTCCCACCAAAGAAGCCCACATTGAACCGAGCAACCAAGCAAATCCTTTTATTCTTTCATCTTTCTAATCTGCCTACTAAGAAGACCGAGGGTTCAAGATGGTGCGAAGCTGCACTTCTCTTGGTCCTTTTGTGACTACCATTAACTGTGGGGTTGCCATTGTAGGAAGTGGTAATGGTGTTTGAGCATCACCTGCCTAAAGTGGGAAGAGAAGATGGCGCTAGGGGTGCTACCCGCCCCTTATGGGGTGGGGCCACCCCTTCCTCGTCCCTCGCCCCCGCATGGGCTTGGGTGGGGATTTTTTCCCCGTAATCCGCCTCCGTCCATGCGAGGGCAGGGTACCCCATCCGTTGCACGGGGTGCGGTGGTGGACCTCCATCTATTCGCCCCCTACCCCCCCTCGGCTCCCCCAATCAATTACAACAAACCCAAATCCAAGAGAGATTAATCTTGGTATCTTTTACAACAATGAACAAACCCAAGAGAGATTCTGGATTCATATACCTCGGCGTCTGTTACTTTCATCGCAAACAAAATCGGTTCTTCTCAGTCTTAGCAGCGTCTGTTAGAACAAACCCAATCGAGTCGTCTCTGCCGACGTTTGTTACTTTCATGGCAAACGAGATCGAGAGAGTTTGAGAGAGTTTGGCTGTTTGGGAGTCTAGGTCTGGGACGAGAGAGATTAAGAGAGTTCGAGAAACTAAGGAATCGGGGGGAGGGGGGTGTTTGGTAACTGGTTGGCCTTAGACATGTGGTTGCGGGGCGAGGGATTTACGGAGCGGGGTTGAGCCCCTCCGTCCCCTGCCTTCGCAAAGCCCCTTTCATATGGGCGGGCCCCTCGTCTGTGCGGAGTGGATCCCTCGCCCCACCTAGGCGGGGGCGGAACGAACGGGGTGGTGCAACAGGTGGCGGGCACCCACTGCCCACCCCTAGATGCTGCCTAGTGGGTTTAGTACAATGGTAGCATAAGAAGAGGGTGAAGTAGTAAAAATGAGCACATCTATGCGTCAAAGCCCAAAGATAGAGAAAAACAAAGTATATTAAAAAAATTAGGAAAAGTTCAAGGAACAAGTAGAGAGGAGAAGGAAAGGAAAAACATAAGAAGGGAAACTCGGACAAGAGATTGGATGAAGTGAATATGGGCAGCACGTGTCAATATATTTTTTTTCTAAGCAAACAAATTCACAGATAAACTAAGTGGTTACATATTCAATGGGTTGGGAGTCCCCAACAATCATCCCAAAAAAATAAATGCAACACAAGTGGAATAAAAAAAAAAAAAAAAGGATTCAGAGTCAAAATTGGCTCCCACCCATTTTTCACTTAGGGGAAGTAGCTTGAAGTGGTTTTAGCACAGTCTGATAAACAGATTGAAGCCTAGGACTAAAAGTCGCGTGCTACATCTTGTTTGTTTGGATTGGCTGTAGGAGACTTCTACGACCACTTTGTCTTGATCATTGGTTAAAGAAAGTGGGAACATAGGGTAGCAACCGGAGGATGCGTCGTATGCTGACATTGGACCTTCACTGTCTGTGGAGGAGCATATAGTTCACATGTCAGTATTAATTGATGCAAACGTTTTCGATGACATGCGTTTACTAAAACGGCAACTTAGTCCATCAAAGTGGTAGTAAGCCGAAACCCAAAAATGAGAAAATAAATAGAATGAAAAAAAGAAAGAGATTAAAGAACGAGTAGGATGTATAAGTAGGGAAGGCCGGATAACAGCTCCACTTCACTCTCGGGCTGTTTGGTCAGGATGACCTAATCCCACCTAACCCTTTATGCTTGCCTTATAAAAAGGTCGTCCGTCCCTGTCATATGGGTGAACAAATAGAGGGCAGGAGCTGACCGCTCCCTTATTCCGAAGAGGCAAAAAACCACCAAAAAAATAAAAAAAATTCTTTCCATTATTCCCTCTGCCGTACCTTCCAAATCCAAATCCAAATCAAACTAAAAATGGAATCAAAATTGATTCAAGACCGACGTCTTGGGTCTTTGGTTTGAGAATAGAGAACTTCGATGTCGGGAAAAAAAGAAGAGATGGAGGAAGGAGGAGGAGAGGAGATGCTCACTCAGAAAAGAAGAAGATTTTCCTAGATGTGAAAGCTCAAGAGGAGACGTTCCTCACTCGATTAGAATTAGGGTTGTATATATATATATATATAGGTGTGGGGCGAGTGGATATCAGACAGATGGATATACTGCCCACACCCCACTTTGCTTCATTGAAAAAAAAAATCAGTCCATCCGACTCACTCAATATATTAGGCGAAATTTTAGCCCAATACCGTGAGAGTTGGGCAGGATGCACGGGTGGGCTATGAGACGGACTCTGGTTGCCCAGCCATAAAGTAGGGTATAGTCCATGGTATGCCAATTCTCTTCCCTCCATGCTCATGAATGATTATTTTGTCAATTAAGAGTATGAATGAGTACCTCTGCTTTATGGAGAGGGATAAGTAGATTTGAATCGAGAGTTTAACCTTGTTTGGTTATGTAGTTCAGATGAGATGAGATGAGGTGAGATGATATGTTTTATTGAAAGTTTAATAAAATATTATTATAATATAAATTTTTAATATTATTATTTTTTTTTTTTAGATTTGAAAATAATAAACTTTTTATTATATTTTGTGTGAAAGTTTAATAAAATTATAATAATTATATGAAATGAAATGATTTGATTTTGTATAACCAAACTAGTAGCCTCACCAAAACATCTAACAAGGTGGAAAACCCATGGACCAATCAAGTGGCCCATGAAATATTTAAGTATAAAAATCAATGATCATTAATCGGTCAGCACTTTCCATGGAAATCTTAACCACCATTTGTTAATAGAAAAATACTATTTGGCCTCGTCAATTATAGTTGAATATTTTACTTTTTTTATTTATTATAGTTTGAATATTTTAATTTTTTATTTATTTTACTTAGTAATTAAAAAATTGATTATTAATAAAATTGTATATTTTTTAAATTTTTTCTTAATGATTAAAGATGTGAATTTTTTTTTTTTTTACAAATAATAACAAAAACAAACTACACATTTGTACTAGCGATAAGTGCTGGACGGCCCGCTAGCACCAGCCTTGTTAATTACATAATTCAGAGAACCGGCAAGACTATCCCTGAATATCTGGCAAAATTGACAAGAAAATTAAAAACAAATAGCATAATTCAACCAACCATGTATGGAAAGGAGGTGGTCATCATGCATATGTTCACATGTGATTTTTAATTTTGTGAAGCCAGAATATCAAGGAGCAAAGAGTGGCACGTGACTAGCAAATGAACCCACGTGCAACCCATGCTCCATCGGTGGGACATGACCACCTTCCATCCTCTCAAATGGAATCTTAGGTCAAATGGACCATTCAAACATGTCCATATTCAACCTATGATGTCAGGCCACGTGGATATTAAAAATAAAAATAGAAACAGAGGAGGCCCATGCCATCACTATATATATATATAAAAGATGCGCTTTGGAAACATGCTACTAATAATGAGACTGGGAAGTTATAACAGCGAAGAAAGGCCAACAAAAATCATATATTATAATATCCCAACAACATGTCAATACCAAAAAGAAAGGTAACAAAGAGAGGAAAAAGCAAAAGATAACCTAAAACATATATATATCTGATTCAAGTAAAACCTATTCGTTGATAGCAAGGGAATCATCACACACTATTTTATAGGAACTAATTTAAGACAAAAAAATATAAGATCCAAAAAAAAAGAGCAAAAAATCCACCACACATCACATGTAGAGGAAATATTACTACTTCCCCATGTATGATACAGAATATGGAAGGAAGAAAGAGCAGAGAGAGTCTGTCTTGAGTGATCTCAGTGATGAGGGGCTGCAGCTGCTGGTGTTGGAGGCTTGCACTGATAGCACTTGGCAAAGAGCCCAAATGTGTCAACTTGCCTCACAAAGTTGGTCATGCTGGCCCATCCTCCGAACCCAAAGCCAATCACCAGAACCCAAACCACTATAAAAGCATTGAACACATACATGCCAGTCCAGCTTGGTAAAAAGAAGGGAGGCTTCTCAGCAGCATTCTGCAAGAAAAATGGTAAGAAAAAGAAACAAACAAAGGTGAACCAAACTTGATCACATTATTTAAGGCCCCATTGAGAATTCGCATCAAACACAAAACCTGGACAGGCAACAGCCACCCCAGATTGTACCACAAATGGATTTTAAGAGGTTGGTGAATTTCTAGACAGATTATGCAGAAATGGGCCTAATTGAATTATTGAAAAACAAGTTAGTCAAGTCGGCCAGCTCATCTTAAGAGATGGTACAATACTCAAGACTGTAGCTAATAACCAAATGAAAGTGACTTGCCACCCATCTCCATTCTTTATAGTAATATTTCCATATCAGAGCCTTAAATGCTTTTGTACACTTGCTTCACAATCTCCATCTCTCAACTTTTTGTGGGCACTCTGCAACTGTAGAATGTGGGAATGCCCATCAAAGCCGGGTGCCCACTAAATCTCCGACGCTAAACCTACCCCCAATGGATCAAGATAATTACAACTTGCCACTAGTAAAGCCTAAAGGTCTTGGCCAAAGTGGAAAAAAAAGGCAAATGCCTTCGTGGGGACGGGGTGAGTGAGAGAGTGAAAGCCTGAAACAGAATCAGAGACCAGTTGTTTAGGAGATTTTACCTGTCGGGCAGAAGCTTTTCTGTAGGTTAGCATATGTGCTAAAGATGGGATAATGTATACAGTGAAGCTAACCAAAAGAGCCCCAACTGCAGAATTTATAGGACCAAAGAATGGGAAGATTATCGCCAAAAACCATATGGGTATCACCACTGGTAGCCTTGCGAGCGCCCTTAAACAGATGCTCCTTGTGTCATGCATCCCTATCACCTTCTCCCACACAAAGTAGAGCGGGGTGCATGCAAACCCAAATGTTATAAACTGCAAAACAATTTCATAAAATATAACAGAATGTCAGATTCCAGTGAAAATATCATTCATTCTTTCAAGGGCAGTTGTTTTGTGCAAAAACAAAACCAAAAATGGAATAAAATATAGTTTTTTCGACTAGGCTCCTATGGTTAAGTAATACAACCTGGTGAATAAGCATCAAGATAACAGCAGCATCACGGAAGCCATTCTTGGGGAGGAGAGAGAAGGCATTAGAATGGTTGAGGAGCTGATCACCAAACGCCCAATAGACAGCAGTGGCTGAAGGAATGGTTAGTGTGAAAACGTAAAGGGTGGCCATGAGGTATATGTACTTAAATTTCTGGGGCTTCCACATGGCGTGCATTATTTCCCTGAAACATTAATTTTCAGAGGAATTCCATATATCAGAATCAGTTTGCTTACCACTCGTAAATCTAGGAAGGGGAAAAAAAAAGGGACGGCCAAATTCTGGAAAAAGCATTTCACTTTAATTTAACCAGATACTTTAACTCCACTACATGAAAATTTTCATTTTTCATATTTAACAATCATCACGAGCGTCCATCCTCAAGACAACTGCCAGAAGCTCATGTGAAAGCTTGGGAACATATGTAAGTAACGAAGTGATTTTACCAAAGTGTCCCCAATCCCATAGTCTCTGATTACTATTTATGTTTGTGTAGGACACGGATAATAATATCTCGTGGGAAAAGACAAAGGAGACTAGGTTAAGGTCAGAATCTAGACTAAGCAAAGAATACAGTTTGGATTTGATTAAACTAGAATATATACAAGACATTACTGTGCATTTTGCCTAGAGAAAAGGAGGGAGAGGGTAATGTTGTTTCCGGGCAAACAAAAGTTGATTGCATGATTTTGTCTGTGGGTCGCCAACACTGAGATGACCGGCAAAAGCTGCAGACAGAAGCCGTGTAGAAACAAGGAAAAGAAGAGCAAGGGGATAATATGTTGGGGGGGAAAAGATAAGCCTACACAGTCACAGCATGACCACCGAACGTGTATAGTATGTTGGTTGCTCCGGTGAAGTATAGCACTAGTTTTGATGGCGCCGAATGTGACACATTTTCAACCTGCAATTACAGTTTTCTTTATTTTTTTCATTTCTTGGTGCAAAATCGCAAGAGAAAAAAACTCGAGATTTATTACTCCTACAAGACACAAAACATGGCTTAAACTCGAGGTTTGATTACCTGCCCATTGATAACAGCAGCTATGGTCAAGTACCAGGCAGTATACGTGGTCATTCCGAGGCCAAGAAAAGACCAAATCCGGTAGTTATGAAAGGAAGGTATGAATACTGTAGTAGCACAGCAAGCACCAAAAATATAGGTCCAAGTCCGTTTGTCCAAATTGTCGTTGATGTAGTATATGTTACTGTAACTCGTCCAGAAGATACAAAAAAAATAGTTGATATCCAACAACCCAGACAAGAATTACCACAATTGAGTGTGAATTTTGACGAAAGATCTTACCTTGCACAAGCTATAAGCTGAATGACCGATCCAAAGAGGAGGAAAGTACAGTTGAAAGCGAGCCCCACTGCTTTCCAGTACGGACCAAGAAGGCCATCAAGCACTTCAAACCACTGCAATCGAAAACAGTGTGCTTTAAGAACATAGTTAAGACAGTAGTGTTGGGCTACAGTAACCGGAGTAATTTTTTTTTCTCCAGCGGTTTTGCTTTGATTGGGAATAAGTGGTGCTGGTGATTCGGAGAAGCAAAACCAACCTGTATCACATGGTTCTTGAAGCTGACGTTTTCCTTCTCCTTTCGGCTTCTGTACTCTACGTAGAGAACACTAATCAGATAAGCCGTCCAGCTTCCCATGAGTCCATAGAATACCTGAAGCAAGATTCCTGATAGCATTCCCAGTTGAGAGAAAGAGTAAGGAAGTGTTAATAGCACTTGCGCAACCTGTTGTGAAAGAGAAGAACCAAAATTTATTAATTCGTTTGAAAGAACTAAGCTAAAAATCAGTGTTTCTTTATGGTTTTCGTAATTGGTTTTACTTGATTGGAAGCGCAGCTGAACCATGCGTCCCAGACAGAACCGCCATGCCAGAGAAAGTTCTTGACGCTGAACACGGAATGTTCTTCCACCTTCTCTTCATCCTTGCCCTCGTGTTCTGTCTCGCTAATGTTGGGAACTATTGCTTCCTCTGCTTGCTTCTGAGGCAACATTGTCTCCGTTTTTCTCCAAAGGCAACGTCTAAATCCCGGTAGATCTGAAACATATAAAAGACAGTTAATGAGACAAAGGAAATCTACAATCCAACGCAGGCCCAGAAAACGAAAGCCAATAAGACCTCAGATCCGACTAACAGAAAATTCCTTCAGCTCTTAAAAAAAAAAAAAAACATAATCTTCCACACAAGGTACAAAAAACGATGGAGGAGAACGGAGAACAGAAACAAAAAAAGAAGCAAATTACGAAGCTTGGAAACAAAAGGGGCAGAGTCGTAACATGTTTTTCACGAACAAGACTAAAGAGAACCAAAAAAGAAAACGCGAACTCAATACCACTTTCAACTTCTTCGAGAGGTCTCTTTCGCGAAAAGATTGAAGCAACTGCAGATCTGTCTTCCACACAAAATGACAGTAATATCACCTTTTCCTTGTTTTCAGAATGACAAAAATTAGTGGCTTTAGAGAGAGAAAGACCGAGAAAGAGCGCACGAGTAGAGGAGGCTAGTACGGTTGAGAAAACAGAGTGTCAACTATTCTTCATCCCAAGATTTAGCAGGTGGGGAAGTGCCTTAACTGCGTCCAAATAATGGGCAAAATCTCAGGCTACAAATGTCTCTGCGCGTCCCTTTAAAACCAATCTTAGCTCAGTAAAAGCCCCGCTTTTAATGCGCCACCAATTTGCACAGAGAAAAGGCAGTGCCGAACTCCCAAAGACGGCGAGAGAGACCTCAAAAGAAGGAAAGAAAAAATAAAAATCTCTGCAGCAGCTGTTTCGAAGGAGCTTGCAGATGTTGAAGAAAAATACCCTTTTCGCTCCTATTCAAACCTATATATATTATATAAACCAAACCCAAAACATTTAATACACTAAATATAATAGTACTGTGGTTTTTGCCTTTTTATTTTTTTCTTCGCCTTTGAAATTCCCCCCACTCTCCACTTTAAACAGAGAGAGAGAGAGAGAGAGGGTGAGAGAGAGACGAAACCACGCAAATGCCCTGAATTCCCAAATTCCGATTCGATTCCTGGGTCTCCGTTTGGTGAGGAAAGCAGCTTGTAGATCAAAGTGACTGGGACGTTGTTCTCATCAGTAAGGACCCAATAATGCCGTAGACATTCCTTTTTTATAGCCCCCCAATACCCTTTCAATGGCTAATACTTTATACACTCTCACTTGGTTCCGAAAATCTAAAAATAAACTCATTGCAATGTACTTGATATTCTACTATTTTACCGTACCTAAGTTTTTATTTCAAGGTATTAATGAAAAATTAAATATTTATTGAATATTTAATATAATTTAAAAAATTCATTTAAATAGTAATATCACCTTTCATTTAAAACTTTTACATTTAGATAAAAACTTTAACTTCATTTGGTAACTAAAATCATCTCAACTCATCATTATAATTTTTTCAAATTCCAACATAAAATATAATAAAACAATTCAATTTTTTTAAATTTTAAAATAATAATAATATTAAAAAATAATATTCTAACAATATTTTATCATCAAACTCAACTCAGTTCAACATTTAAACGTAACCTAAATAATATTTTTATCTAATTCCCTAAATTTTTTTTTGTATTATTTTTTAAGAATATTATCCATCAACCACTATTTACTCTTATATCCCACACTTATAATTTTTCATAGAATATGAGAGTACTTTTTATAGAATATAGAGGTTTTATACTGTGTATGATGGTGAATAATAACTTATAGGAAGAATTTTTCTTAAAAAATATATAAAATTGAGAGAAATGATCCAAATCAATGTCAACAATTCCGGGAATTCAATTTCCCTTTTAAATTCCCTGTCCCTCATTTCATTTTTCAATTTAATTTTTAATTAATTGTGATTCCATCAACCTCCTCACTGTCCCCCAGTCAATAGAGGGAAGCCAAAAATCCCACCCGAAAACCATATCACTTTGGCATGCCGCAATGCGTTTTTTTATTCAATCGACCTTTGGGAAATTAAAATTCCTCCAGGATTTTATATTTTATTTTTAATAATCATAAGGAGATAATATATCATTTGAGTCTTGAAACGTTATTAATGTTTGGCAAAGTATTTTAATTTTTAATAAAAATTATAAACACTCTGTCCGTGAGTCATTCCTCCCCATAAAAAGTCAAAGATACCTTTGTAATTAGTTTAAAAGCGCGCCGGCAAATGCTGCCGACGCATACAAATGGAGGCCCATTGCGTTACGTTAACAACACAGTTACACAATCGTCTCCTCTTATTTTTTTTTTGATTGGGCGCAGGGACACTGTTTCGGTACAGGGCCGGCAGGCGTGTCTTTGCGGCGAGGTTCGGGCAGGAAAGAAGCCGAGCCATGATGCTGACGACCCGCAGCCGGCAGGAATTGGTTGGGGTTAGGCACGCTTTAAAAGAAAAGAAAAACATGCGCGCAAAATTGAATTAGAACCCCTCGCGCATTGAGGGCTCGACCCCACAGCCTCGCCGCCTCATGACTCGTGAGTCGTGACTCATGATGCCTAATCAAAAGAAACAGATGCCCCCTCCATTTTATCCTTCAGACGGCTTGGACTGGCCCACCTCCCCACCTCATTATCTTTTCATTGTTCAAACTTCTTTTCCCTTCTCTTGCTTTATTGAGTTATTATTTTTTATTTTCTTTTGGGTAGAATAGAAGATTAAGATACATGTGCTAAGAACATGACTTTCTTTTCTTATCTTAACTTTATCTTATCTTTTTTTTTTTTTTTTGTTGGTTGAAATTACTAATTTAATGCAACTTGCTTATGGTGCCAACAGTACACAAAATTTGCAAATGGGCATTTATAAAAAACAAACTCGGCATCGAAGCCTATACACAAAGTAATTATATATGGGGGAAGTCAGTCCTTAATTAGGAACAAATGGGCAATTTAAAAAACCTCATTAGGAAAATCCCATCACTTTCTCTAGCATGAAGTGAAATGTTTTCTAAAGGTTTGTGTGTGGAGCTGTGATCGATAAGTACTCTTCCCGGCATGCTTAGTGGGGTCATTACTTTCTGCATAATCTTAGCGGACAATGATAATTAAATGTCCCATAGTTTAAGGGTTAAGTATTATTATTTTTAGAGTAATGCTACGTACAGTTATGCAGTGTGTAATGTGTAATCGTTTTGGAAAAAAAAAATATGGTTTACTATTAAAAAATATATATATTTTTATGTGGTCTGTATTTATTTATTTTGTTAAAGTGATTGCATGGTGCTCATACATTCACGACTGTAATTATCATTTCTCTTATTTTTATTATCTAATAAAATTAAAAAAAAGAAAAAACAAAACTTGGGGGTCAACAGGTTGGGTTCCAACTTCCCACCCGTAAGGGAAAAAAAAATAATTACAATTAATTAAAAAGAGAGAGAGAGAGAGAAAAGAGGTGGTGGAGCCGCAAAGCCACCATAGAGAGGATATTGGGTATTGGGGGGAGAAGGGAGAGAGTGTATGTAACACGAAGAAATAAATAAATAAAATAAGAAAAAGTGTCACATATATTCCTTACAAGACAGACCCCCAGCGACGCACCGTTTAAACGGGGATTTTGTCCGTTCTTGACCCGCTCCACACCTCTCCCCCCAGCACAACACGACCCGCACTTCGATTTTTCTCCTGCACGAATTCCCCACATTACCCCCTCTCTTTTCTTCTTTTTTTTTTTTTTTTTTTTTTTTGTCGTCTATTTCTATGCTAATTAAAGTTAATTTGCAGTTTACATTTTGTCAAACACTCAAACCCATAAATTTAGAATTCTTTATTTTACTTTTGCCTTTTTCAAAAAATAAAAATAAAAATAAATAAATTATTAACTGTAAGGGGGGCTTAGTGGTGGAAGTAATGATTAGGGAATAGATTTTGACAGTTGACACCACTAATTCCTTTGTCATGAGAATCAAAATTCGGAATGTGTTCCACGTTTGCACCCCTCACATCCATCCTCTCCTATTTGGACCCTCATCCCACTTTCTAATGAGGGAAGATTAGAAATTTACCATTTAGCATGCATATTAATTATTATATAGATATTTGTATGGCCTGTTATCGGTAATAACTCATATTATGCATGTGAGTACTTTACATTGCATTTGTAAATTTCTATGACATTTTTTTGGCACCTAAGTTTAATATCATTGATGTTTAATTAATTGTTGGAACATTTAAGGTTTATAATATGATTTTAAGACTTCGACAAGAATTTTTAAGAGTTCATGTACATGTAACTAACTTTTTCTATTAATTAATTGGTATTTATTGATACCTTTGAGTCGGCATAAATTTTGAAACTACGGTTGTACGTACTTTACTTTTTGCTCAAACTTTAGACACTCTACTTACTCTACTTTAGGCACCATTTGGAACTTGTACTTAATTAACATGATCTCAATTCAATCTAATTTTAAGATAAGTCTAATATTCAAATATCAAACTCTCAAATTATTAAACTTATCTCAACTCAAAACCTCTATATACGTGGGACCCAAAACTTTTTTACACGCAGGACCCACAATATTTTTTAACTTTCCATAAATACATCTAAATTCATCTTAGATAAGCTCCATAAAACTCATTCTACTATCTCAACTCATTATTATTGATAAAAAACTCAACTTATCTTAACTTAGCTCAATCAACATCCAAACGGGACCGTAGAAAGGAATCAAGTGTCGAGCTATCATCATTAACCGTAAGAGTCTTATGTTTTTCTCTTTATGTTAACCACTCTTATATATATATATATATATAGGGTCATTTCACAATCTATTCATATCATTTCTCTTGTAATGATCATTCATCACTTCTATCTTTTTTAATTTGATAGGATAATCTACTATCTCTTAAACTGTAGGTTGTTTTGCTTGCCATCCTGGATGCTTGTGGAGCCTTTTGGTCAATGTCTCTATGCCATTATACGTCCTTTTGTGAACTTTGACTCCACCCTATGACATCGGACATAATTAAATTATTATGACAGTTAGTTAATCAACAATAATTAAGATTTGAGAATTCGAAGAGTTTCGATAAGGTCCGCCTTATCAGTTTGTATTCGGTATTTTATAAAATTTGCACTAAGATTTTGGTTGCTCGTATATCGCCCATTCTTACTCGATTTATTTTCTCGGAGCAAGAAGCATTTATCTTTGGGAGAAGCATTTTTGATAATATAAGTTTGACACAGGAGATGACTCATCGCTTGCATAAGCCTATTCATGGTGGTAATGTTATCCTTAAAATCGATATGGCAAAGGCCTATGACAGCATAGAGTGGGAATTCTTAATTCATGTTTTATGTGCCTTTGGTTTTTCTTTGGAGATTTGTGATTTGAGCAGAAGTTATGTATCGTCTCCTTGGTTCTTGGTGGTCATGAATGGTGTCTCAAAGGGTTTTTTTAAAGGGGAGCGATGGCTTAGACAAGGGGATCCCATCTCCCCATATTTATTCATAGTGGTGGAGGAAATATTATCTAGATTGTTGAAGGAAAAATTTCATCAAGGCAAGATCAAATCATGTTATCATCATAGAGACTCTCCTCTTATTTCTCACATTTTATATGCAGATGACATTGTCATCTTTGCTAATGGTAATACGTCTTCATTAAAAGGCATCTCAGACTCAGAGTCTTTAGAGATTTATGAAAAATGGTCGAGTCAAATTGTGAGTAAGGAAAAATCTTCGATTATTTTCTCTAAGCATATTACTCATGCTAGACGTCAGGCATTACTTTAAGTTAGGTTTTTCTGAAAGTACCTTGTCGTTTAAATATTTGAGAGTTCCCATTATTTCGAGAAGGCTTAAGGCAATCCATTTTGATGTCAAGTGGGCACGGGTTCTGTTATTAAAACATGTACTTGGCAGCATTCCTATTCACCTTCTATGTATTTTGCAGTTTCCCAAGTCTGTAATTAGTAGCTTGAATCGGTATTTCATTAACTTTTTTAGGGTCTTCATGAGGAGAAACTGAAAAAGCATTGGTAGGCATGAGAGATGGTGTGCCAACTAGAAAAAGAATGGGGTATTGGCATGAGAAATCTAAAAGACAAAAAAATCGCTCCATATGAAGTTTGCTTGGAAGCAACTCACGGAAGACAATCTGTGGACTCGAGTTTTCAAATTCAAGTATGTTAAAAACTCTCACATCTCTCCAATTAATTCTTCAGCTGGCACGAGTTTTTGGTGGATGGTAAATTGATGCATCCCGAAAGTTCTAAATTTTGCAAGATAGAAATTTAAGGAAGGAAATATTTCCTTTTGGTGTGATACTTGGCTGGGGGATGATCTGCTTTGTGATGATCACCATAGTGTTGATAATCCAACCCTGAAAATTAAGGATTGCTTGCTGGAGGATGATTGAAATTGTGAGCTCATAAATCACTTGGTAGGTTCTGATCGTTTGGAGAGGATTCTAAAGGTTTTGGTTAGGAAGAAAAATGGTGTAGATGTACTAATTTGGACCCCCTCTTCAGATGGGAAATTTAGTATCAAAAGTGCATGGGATTGTGTCCGAATTAAAATGCCAAATGATGCTGGGCTGACTGGGTGTGGCATCCTAATATTCCTAAATTCATGGCTACAACAATGTGGAAGGGGCTCTATGATGCCTTGAGTGTAGATGATCGGGTTAGAAGAGTTGGAATTCCTATTGTTTCTAAATGTAATTGTTGTGATCATGGAGCTTCTGAGGATTTAAGCCATGTATTGGCTGAGGGGGAATTTTCTTAGAGAATATGGAGGAAATATGCATCAAAGGTTGGAATTATCTTGAGGGAGGGTCGGTCATGGAGAGAAATAGTTGGCATACGGTATAAAAGAGCTTCTAAATCTACAACAATGGGTGTCTCATTGGGATCATTCCTTCTATTATCACTTGGGGATTATGGATGAGAAGGTGCAAAACACGTATGGAAGGTACCGTAAAGTCCGTTGAACAAGTGTGGAGGAGTATTCGATATTGGATTGCCAGAATAGGTGAGAAGCTAAAGGTGGGAAAAAATTTGACAAGAAGAGATGAGGTGATTCTAAAAGAGCTTAATGTTCTTCCTAAAATGGTTAAAAGTAAAACGTTGAATACAAACTCAATACTAATAGTAGTAGCCGAGGTAATCTGGGGCAAGCTAGAGGGGGAGAAATTTGTGATTCCTTAGGTTTTATGATTAAAGCTTTCTCGGTTTCTCTAGGCCAAGGAACAGTGTCGTTTGTGGAATTCATGGCTGTTTTTCATGGTTTGAGATTAGCTAAAAGTATGAGAATTGTTAATTTAGACATAGAATTGGACTCGAGTACTGTGATTAATTGGTTGAAAACATGAGTATGTGGCTTGTGGTATGTGAAAGGTTTGTGGGAAGAACTAATGGATATGATGAGGAGTATGAATGTAACTGTTAGTCATGTGTATCGACAATAAAATGCCCCAGCAGATTTGCTGGCTAGATTGGGATCAGAGGGGTGCACGAACTCTTGGGTGTCTTTTTCTGACTTGCCATGGCTGCTTCGTGGGTTACTGAAGATGGACAAAGCTAGTTCTCGATATATCCGTAAAGTGTAAATTGTTAGGGCACATCTATATTTTTTTTGTCTCTGTTTTTATTTGGGCGATGGGGCTGGTTTGTTTCCCTTGGGATATTTCTTTCCTATTAGTCAATCTGTATGCTTCCACTTATGTTTCATTGAGTATAGTGTTCTTGTAACCACGGTTTTCCTCCGCATTATGTGAGGGCTTTAATAAATTCCGGAGATACTGTCCTCTTTATAAAAAAAAGAATTAAGAATTGATATTGGAAAAATATGCAAAATAAAGAGAAGATTCCCATGCTATGTTTGGTTGTTGAACCAAACTGATCAACTTATCTTAAACCAATTATTGATGGGATCACTACTTTTTCAATTTTTCATAAAAAAGTTAAACTCATTTCAACCTAAAAAGTTAAACTCATATCCACCTAGAAAAGTTAAACCCATCTCAATGAGACCCACAAAATACTATTATTCACGACTCAACTCAACTCATTTCAACAACTAAATGTAGCATAAGAGTAAAGTTTATTGATAAAATTCGAAATCAAGTTTTAAAGCCCAAAAGCGAGACTGAAATAGCTAAGTAAATCTAAGATTATGAGAAATATTTTTGAGAAAGGAAAATAATAATTATTGTATAAAAATAAAATACACAATAAAACAAGAATATTCATACCAAAAATCTGGCTGGAATCAAAACCAAAATCATCTCTAAACGTGAAACTGAAATCTTTTCATAAATTCACCAACAAAAAAGACATATTTTTATAAAAGTAATGTTAAGTGTAAGTCACACACAGGCCTTTTGTAAAAATGTGTGTCCCACAAAAAAAGAGGATTTTTTTTTTACACCTTTTGAGGTGGGGTTCCATTTTTTTGCAAATGGACTTTGCAGGACTTGTCTATATGGGACTTGTACAAATTATTTCTCTTTCCATAAAAGGCAAAAGCAATGTAAACTGACATTTTGAAGGGGAAAATGGTAGATTTTAGGATTGAAATGTAGACCAGGTGTAGCATAATTGTGATTACGACGTGCATGTCTAAAACTTCTTTCCGAGCTGGAGTCTTATGCTTCATTATGATACCCACAGTAGTGCTACAGACAAGCACAAATCTGTGCCTGCCTGTGAACACCACTGACGTGGCAAAATGCCACGTTAGCAATTGTAGTACTTAGCCCTTTTGTTGGCCCAGCACCGTTTGTTTTTGTAATAAAAAAAAAATATAAACATATAAAGTCATTCAAGTGAAACTCACCATTTCACTTAGGGCTTTTGTCTTTATTTCCCTTCTTACGCACAATAGTTGTTCCTTTCTTCTTCCTCTGTTTTTCATTTCAAGTTCAACCGCATCCTTTCAATTTCTCCTTTCATGTTACACAGCTTGCAGCTTCTCTTGTTTTCCTCTCATAAATGTCCATTAAGATGAAATCATCTGTCGTTCAGATCCATAACGTAGCTCTCTTAATTTCTGGCCATCGGTTTCTTTCTCAAGTGAATGGTTTTATCCTTATAAAAATCCCAAATTTTTCTTTCCAGTGGATTTCAAAATCCCTACCACTTCTCTCTCAGAATATTTTATCTCTCGAATCTTCCTACAACTTGGTGGATTTTTGTAAGTTCATTATCTTGTACTCACTATATTTTTTTATTCTAATTGTGATTTTTATTTTTATTTATCATGGTGTTACTTTTTCTTAAAATTTCTCTATGATTTCAATAACTTGTCATTGAGCCATCACGTTTGTATTTGGATTTTCCTTACTTTAGTGCATATTATAATTTTGTTATCTTTTATACATACATAGATTCTTTATTTTTATGTTACTGTTTTAGTTTTGATAAATGAAAACAGATTTGATGAAAATCATTGTTGTATGGGATTTTGGATGTTAATTTGTTTAGAAATAAAATCTGGGGAATTTATAAAGCAATGAGGTAATTTTTATAGTGCAAAATGTGCACTCTAATATACATGAATGTATTTTCTAGTATATCATATTACTATCAAGACACATGTATCCTTATTATGCCATCTTTTTCTAACTTTTCCGTAAACCAAAATGTTAGTATAGTAGGATAGAATTTTAAATGGTTTTAAATTTACGATATTAGTAATGAGGCATGTTCGGAATATTGTTATGATAATGGTTGATGTCCAGTTAGCATTATTTTAATGCCTATTTTTATGCGTAATTAGTATTACGTTGAGTAGTACAATTGTGGCAAGTAGTATTTTAGGATCACGAGGTAAGTAGGTTTAATTAATCTAGCATTTTTATTAGAGATTCTGAATTAAAAGCATGTATTGTACAGAAAATTTCTTCTACATCATATAGAAATATTAGAGCATCTCCAAATAAATTTTTATATCATGAAATGTGTAACTTGAGCCTAAACTTATATGCAACTAGTCATGATACAATTGTAGAAACTTTATGTGCATTATAGTTACACCAAATGTTATATGAGTTATATGATAACATGTTTCTATTACTAATTTTTATTTTGGATGATAACTATACTGAAGGATTTCGAGAAGGTATAGACCCGTTAAATGGGGAATGTAAAGGGATGATAACTATATTGAAAGACAATGAGAAGGTGTAGACCCTAAACAGAAAGGGAAATGACAACTACACTGAAAGATATTTAAGAAGATGTAGTTTCCAAAGGAAGAAGAGATTATGAGAAGGATATCTATCTTTGAAGGGATGGTTTCCCTACTGAGAAAGTTTTATTTTAGAATTACATAGTATATGCATTTTTTTTTTTGGAGTATTAATAATGTTATTGGTTATTATTTATTTAATGTATTGGTTTATATAATGAGGCTCATATGCTATACCTAGCTTAATCAATTCTACTTACCGAGCCGTGGACTTACCATTTCACCTGTAAAATTTTATTTTATTGATGTAAAAAAGGAGCTTAGATGACATGTGGAAGAGTTAGATTAGGAGTGGTAGAATAAGTGTTATGGAATAGTTTGAATCCTAGTTTGTGGTATTTTTTTTTTTTTTTTTTATAAATGAACAGTTCGATTGAAATTTAGTGTTTTAAGCTCTATTCATATATAAAGGTTTTCTCATAGTTCTTTTCTTGTTATTGTTACGTTATCATTTTTCAATGTAAATGAAAACATCTCTTTAGTTAGAAAAATTGGGGGCATTACAACAGTTATATTTAAAAAAAAAAGGAAGAAAATAATTTTAAGATCTGAAAAAGCAGGAAGAAGAAGCATTTTCATTCGCTTAAGCGAGCTTTTTCATTGAAGCGATCTTTTCTTCTTCTTTTTCCCTTTTTCAGATCTTTTCATTCAAGCGACCTTGGTACGAAGAAGCTTCAATCCAAAAAATGAAACGCAACGCAACCCAATTTCGTTCTCTACCTTGGCGTAGTGCTCTGTCGTTGATCAATTACAACAACCCACCTACCCACATTTCAACATCGAACCTGGTAGGAGGCTTAGAAGTCTTTTCTTCTATTTATTTTTCTATGACTTTGGAACTGGTAAGAGGCTTAAAGGCTTAGAACCTGAGATTTGCTCTCATGATATTTGTGAAATTTCCTAGAAGGCAAAATGAAATTTTGATTCCATTTGTTCTTAGTTCGGTGGCATTTGTATGGTTATATATGTGTGATTTGTCCATTTTTTGTAACATGAGATGAGAATATAGCTTTTTAAGTATCCTGTTTTGGTTGTAAATTTTGGCATAAAATCTTAAGATGGAAAATGGGAAAGAAAGTACTAAAAATCTTAAGCTAAGCCAAAATATCTGTTAATAGACTGATTAAAGGATCAATTGTCCATTCGGTAGTGCGCATATTGACTTTTGTTATAGAATAAATTTTTAGTTTCAAAAGCATAGAATAAATTATGATGCTAAGTCTTAAAGGGATATATTGACTTCTGGATACCTTATATGTGTAATAGAAAAAGATATTAGTTACAACATTAATTATAGTAAACACATGAAAAACAACATATATATATATATATATATATATATCAATGCTGGATGACCTATCTCATGCAGATAGATAACCAAAATATTTTTATATTTCGATGACAACTTGTAATAATATCTCTAGTAATATATACTAATACTTGAATTTCTTGTAAGAAATTAACTATCTACAAAACAATATAATTTTCCTTAAAGAAATCTAAATCTCTTACAATATTCAAACCTCGATCTACTGCTTGCATGGGAACTATTGAAAGTCATTTTAATATAATACTGTAGGTGCGTGCATCTTGTTTTCATTCTTAATAACCACACTCATTGCTGAGGTAGATGGAGAAAGAGAAAGAAGACGCATCCTGCATAATAGCTCCTATCACTAATCCATCAATCTAGGTATTGTACACCTCTTTCAATAGTTGGCGTGTATTTATTTTATGTGTAGTCATTGCCTATTTGGGTTTATTAACATTATGTTGCTATATGTTAGTACATATCAAGACCACTTTATCCAAACTTTTCAAATTGTATGCCAAATTACTATGGTCCAGTGTCTCTTGTGTGGTTACCACCTTTTGTGTCTCCTTTAAGTGCCAATCCATATCCATGGAGCAACCAGGTGATCGTTGGATGATAAAGTCGTTCATGTGTTTTATTTTATTGTATTTGTATGCTTTTTATGTGGGTCTTACTTTATCTGTTATTATATTCACAGATGTAACTAGGAATGGATGGAACACAGCTGGAGGCGATAGAAGGAACACAGCCAAGTAGCTTCTTGTAGCAAGACTTTGAGATCCATTATTGGAGTATATTGTGTGTTGATGGTGGTGATTTCTTAGAATTTGTGTGTTGGAGGTGGTTTATTGGCATTTGTGTGTTGTGGGTGATTTGTTGGAATTTGCATGTGGTGGTGGTATGTTGGAGTATGTTATGTATCAGTTGTGATTTGAGCCCACGTTTTGTATCCAAGCTCACATTTTGTATTTTTGTATTTGAGCCCACATTTTGTATCCAAGTGCTCTATTTATGTAAATTTGACTTTGTATTAAAGTACTCAATTTATGTGGTTTTGATTGAATGTGATTAGTATTAGTTTATGAGTTTATGTGATGTTGAGTTTGATATTGTTCCATCTGTCCAAGTGAAAAAAAGTAAATTCAACTTGTAATTTAGTCCTGTCAAATATTCTAACCAATTATTTTCAGCTGAAACACTACTCTGATCAATCGAAGATCAAATACAAATCACAATAAAGTCTCGGGATTGAAGATCAAATACAAATCAGATTAAATTCTCAAATACGTAATATTAAAGTCTCGATTTACAAATGCTAAGTTTGTATAAAATACAAATACAAAGTCGTCATCACTTTAGCGTATCAAATACAAGTAAATAACTATGGATATTAGCCAATACACACGAAATAGTGTGCGTGCATGCCGCATATTGGCTTCTTGACTGCGAAGCTGACCTTGATTGTTGTGGAGTGCCAACTCCCTCTTCCTAATCTCTTCTTCTCTCTCTTGAAGTTCTTCCTCTTTCCTTAATACTTCTGTTTCTCTCTTTACATGGGTTTGCTCTTTGTATTCATTACTATCTGCCTACTTGAAATATTTGCAGTGTGGTAAACCCTGATTATACATAAATAATCAAGTATGTTTGATGCTAAAATTTTGAATAAAACATTAATATGTAAACAGAAACAATCAAGTACTATTAATTGCATCTACCTCTTTGTTGTACAATGGACAATCCATATCAAACTTCTTATAATTTATGATCTGTTGTACTTACATTGGTTATAAAACCATAACCTTGACAACTAGTGAAGATATAAACCTTTAAAAAATAAGGGACCTGTTGTTAATATGCTCAACAAACATGGCAATCAAGAAATATTACACATATGCCATTAAACTTATTGTGAATTAAAGAAAGGTGGTGGATGAGTGCTCCATAGTGTTATGAATTTCTAATTATTTGGACTTCCAATCCTTATAAGCCATGTGAGCCATCCAAAACCCAACTGATGCTATTTACCATTGCATATGAAAATGGATAATAGATGTAAATAGTCAGTTGATGAAAGAAATTCCCAAAAGTAAATTCTAACTTAATGAGTAACCAGAATTTCAAAATGCCAATTTTGCTAATATTAGAAAACTATAGTTGGTAATTTCTATTAACTTGGAAAAATAATTTCTTTAGGATCTAACACATTTAAGAAGAAAAGTAACTTGTGAACAATCCCACATAATTCAGTACCAAAACTTTTTGTTAAAATCACTTGTAAGGACATCAATTCCCTCTTAAAAGTATTTGTTAAATCCTTGAAACATCCCCCACAGGACCTTGGAATTGACAGCTCTGATTTGAACATCTTTGTAGGTACTTTTACTAATATAAGCTCATGTCCCATATTTTTGAAAAGCTGTCATTCTAGGGGGAGCTTGGTACTATAAACGGGTTATTATCTAAAGGAGACATCAGTGTCTAGTGGTACCAAATTTTGCAACAGAAACATTTTTGGACTTCCAAATTGGCTCATATTAATCACAATTCACAAGAAATTCAGGAGCTACTGAGTGTTGTAACTGGGATTATTATGTCTAAAGTAGTTTAAAGTAGTTTCTCATTCAGAATTCTTAATTTCTTTATAATAATTGAGAACATAAACAGTAGCCAATGATTTTCCTTTTACCTGGTTACCAAGTGAGGGAACAGTTTGATGAACAATCTATTGTGAATCTACAACTCCAATCTTCTCATGGCTAGGCTATTTTCAAATAACATATATTATTAATAAAGTATTGCATATGTGCATCGTTAATTATTAAAGAGTAAAAGGGGGTGAAGCAAACAATGGAGGCAAGCAACTCACGTCTACACATTTTCTAAGAGCAAAGTCAAGACCCCATCCATGGACCAAGTCATTTTGCAATTCCCAAAGCAACGCTAACTTTAATATGACGCTACTAGGCCATAGAAAACAATCAAGGACCAACAATTTCTGAAAGGAACAAAAGTAGAATAATATTGGATACCTGGTACCAAGGTCCTGCTGCAAAGAGAGAGTTAGGTTTGCGATGAAGAGGGATGAAGTTGCAGTTTGGGTTGGGATGCGAGGGATGAAGTCACTGTTAGGCTTGGGATGTGAGGGATGAAGTCGCACAGAGAGAGTGCCTGGGAGAGACGTCGAGCTGGGGGAGAGAAACGTTAGGGTTGGGATAAGAAGTTTTAGTCGCATAGAGAGAGTGCTTGGGAGAGACGTCGAGCAGGGGAGTAGAAACAAGATCATAAAATGTAAAACGCACTGTTTGAAGAAGCCGAATACCCCATTTCACAAGTTTCTAAATGCACCGTTTTGGAGTAATAAAACTGTGTGTTTCTCTCCACGTCAGATGTTGTCCACAGACAGCCCGAGCGGTACCTGGGTTTAGAATTTTTGTAGCCAAAACCATAATCAAAATACTAACACGAGTGCAATATTGCCTTAACCCGAGAAATCTTTACCATTTCTTACCATATTTATGTTGATTTGCCTTGATGAATTTGTCAAATCCGAATGATCATTTATCCGAATCACCTTCATCATCACTCTAGCTACCAGATCAAGATTTCATGGAGTCAAACTTCTTGATGCATGAATTTCGTTTCCAGAATTAATAGTCTAGTCCAAAAACATTGACTCTGACTTTTATTTTGGTTACAAACATATATACTCCAATGGGGTTGGAGTCCAACCCTAAAGTTCAGGCTTTAGTGTTGAGAATATATCATGGTTAGCATTTTCTTTCTTTCTAAAAGAAAAACACGGCATGGGATTGTGGGATTTACCATCTTTTTCTAGCACAAAACATTCAGGGGAGCTAATTATAAATTAAATACAAAATAGTTGGTGGATCTTTTGTCCAGTATGGTACTTTCTAGGTGCATGCCTTTTGGATCAATCGCATTAATTAAAGAAAGAGATCAATCTGAAATACATAAATTCACAAGCAGAAGCTAGGATATTTTGGGTAAGAGTTGTGGCCATTACATGAACACAAAGACGGAAATTGCCTTTTTAGTTGGAGTACTAGGGGTACTCAATATTAATGCATCCCACTCAAACCCTCAGCACGCACTTGTTAAAAGATCAAAGATTAATCAATAATATTGCATGCCCTTCCTGGCCGATAACTTACAAATTACAGTGTGCTTTGAAACTTGGTAGATTATATATAGACACGTGCCCTATATATGTTTTTTAGAAATTTAACTTGATTGAATAAGATCTCACATTTTTTAGAAATTAAAGAGATCAAAGCCTTACATATATTATGATTTAAAGAAGTTTCAGTTGTAAACTCGACTTGTTTTTCTTAACAACACACACACACATGACTGAATGATAATTTGAGTAGTGTTTCTTAAATGGTTAAACTATCTATCTTTAATTTTCCTCTCTCTCTCTCTCTCTCTCACGTAAATATATATATATATATGAATTATGATGATATTTATGTCGATCTGCACACTACAACAGAATGTGTGTTTTGTGACAGAGAAAACTGTCACAAAAAAATGGCAAACCGTCACTAAACATATTTGGTGACGGTTTGAAACCGTCACCATGACCGTCACCTAAAGTGCGTCACAGAAAATATTTGGTGACGGTTTACTGTTCAACCGTCACAAAAAATATTTTTAGTGACGGTTGGAAGTGTTCTGTTCAGTACAACATTCGAACGTTCCTTTTTTTATGACGGTTATGAACTGTCACAGAAAATCACGTTCGGACGTAAAATCAAACGTTCGGACGTTATACCTGACCGATTGGCGTTCGAATGAGAGAAGTTGACGTTCGTTGGATATCGTGTTCGAACGTATCATATTTACGTTTGAATATTAATGCGTCCGAACGTTAATTACAATAAACGTTCAAATATTTGTTCGAACGTAAACGTAAATGTTCAAACGTAGCGCGTTTAATGTTTGGACGTTATTTCGAATGTAAACGAAGGAGCGTCCGAATGCAAATTCTTTGTTCGAACGTTAGTCGCTTTACCGTTCGAACAGTTTGTTCGTTTTAGCGTGAGTACGTTCGAACGTATAGTTTAACGTTTGAACGATTCAATTGTATTTACGTTCGAACGTTTGTTACAGTGTGAACCAACGTTCGAACGATTTTTATTTACATTCGAACGTACAGATCAGAAATACTAATTTCATAAAATTTAAAAACATAATACCAATTGTATCATATTACATACCCAATTAACAAGTAACAATGTCTTATAAAAGCACAAAATTAGATATTAAAACTAGTCAGAAATATTGATAAAATTTATTTCTTCTTTCTCCCTCGCCCACGGGGATTCTGTTGCAACGACATAACACGCTCTATTTGCACCATCATCTCCCGTTGCACTTGCTCTTGCACTTCACTGCGTATTCTTTCCTCCTGGTCTCTCTGTTGGTCCTGCAAACGCGTCTCTAAATGAGACTGTCGTTCTAAGAGAGACTCTAACTCTTGTTGTCTCGACCTCATATACTCATTCTCACGCCGTGCAGCTTCTAAATCTGCCGTAAGATTATTAATTTGTGAAGCCGATGAGGTTGAGGAGGATGAACATTTATGCTTGATAGATCGTCTCAAACCTCTTGCCATACTAGACTGCGGCCCGAGCACTTGCGTGAATATGTCTATGTCACTAGGAGAGGATTCCTCAGAAGCCGACTGCATCTCCAACATTTTGCTCTGCAATTTAAAAGGTAATGATCGTAAATAATTAGTAACGTATTAAGAGAAATAGAAATAAGAAATAAACTATTAAAATATTATATAAATAATTTATTTAACAAAATTAACACTGCTTACATAATTATCTGCAGCGACAAGATCTATCCACTCACTATGCTCATTAGTGTGAGCAGCAGCATAGACATGAATGAGGGAAAAGTTTTCAGGATCATCACGTTTCTAACAAAGCGACAATATTAGCAATTTTAAAAAGATGATATTAGTACTTATCAGAAATAATATCAGGAAAATAAATGAATTCTATAATTTTTTAATTACCATTTTTTCAGCAAGACGGTGGAATGACCTTGAACCGGCACGATGGTGGACAATCAGAACGGATCTATTCTGTGCATTTGTAGAACTCAAGTGCTACAAAATATATTTAAAATGTTAATTGTAATATGTATACATATAATATATAAAACGAATATGAATATAATAATTAAAAGATATAAATGTAAAATACCTGATAATCTGGAGATGCGAAAAGATCACAACACTTTCTCCAATCATCTAACTTCATCTGCTGAAAAGGAGACTGCGCAGCCTCTTCCAACGTCTCAAACTTCTTGAAGTGGTCATGACATCGTCCTTTGTGATGTCGGAATAGTGTAGCCATCAACTCATTCACGGTTCTCAAATCCTCGCTACGGCCAAAGTCGAGGTCGAATTCATCCTAATAAGGGAATCAGGTAAAAAATATAATATATTAATCTAGGTGAAAAAAATGTTATGAAAAGTAAACTCACCAGCACACGACTTCGAATGTGCTCCTTAATCTCATTCGGAACATCTCGCCATGAGCGCACATAAAATGGAGCATAAGCTCGAACTACTGTGCCAATATAAGAGGAAAGCGCTGCTGCACTATCATCCACTCCTCCAGTGGAATTATCAGGAATTGTGATCTTCAGTTTACCATGCCTTCTATTTTTTTCAAGAGAGATTCCACGTGTATAGCCACGACCGCGACGTGCAGATGCATCAACTACATGATAATAGATATACTATAATTATAATTATATAGTTATTGAGAAAAAAGTATTAACTATATATATAATTATCAACGACAATATTTCCTTACTGGTAGGTGTCGACTGGCTGTTGTTCTCTTCTGTGTTAGCTTGATCTTCAGGAACGGATTCCTCGAGTGGGGAGTCCTCAATGGATTCAGGACTTGGATTTGGCGGAGGCACATTTATTCGTTGTCGTTTTGGCGGCATTCTTTAAAATAATTAATTATATCAAAGAAAATTAATTAGAAGAAATTATGAAAATTCAAGATATTTTATAGTCACCTATATGAATAAAATATTTAGTACTTTTATTCTTTAGATGAATTTTCCATGCTTGTTTCAGAATCTCCATCAATAACATCTTCATCATCATCATGCACCTCTTTTTCATCATCTTTATCCACCTCCTGCCCGGATAGAAATACGTCTTCATCTTCTGACTCGTCTTCTTTTTCTTCCTCCTCACTGACTTGAATTGAATGATCATTTAATACAGACGGGTCGAGATGTACAGGTGGGACATCATCTCTACACAAGGAGAGCAACTCGAGTGCACCGAGGTCAACAAACAAGTTAATACCCTCTCTATCTTCCTGGTATGCCTCAACAATCGGAGTGTCATCTTCATCTCCACTAATCTCGTAATCTGCACTCGTTCCTGCTTCATATATATTTCGAGGAACAAATTTTTGTACCACTCGCCAAGTTATCTCCCCACTATCTTCATTAGCACTTTTCATTGGATCAATCAAGTAATAGACTTGGGTAGCTTGACAAGCCAATACGAATGGATCATCTTCGTACCATTTAGATGCAGTATTGACACTCGTAAAGTGATTATCCCTATGTATCGAAACCCGACCACCGCCTAGATCCCACCAATCACATTTAAAGACATATGTTACAGACCCACCCAGATATTTCAATCCGATAATATCACGTATGACACCATAATAGTCAATATCATCTGTTCCATGACTCCCATCGACCAACACACCATAATTTTGAGTCTTTCTATTACGTTCACGGTCCAAAGTATGGAATCTATAACCTCGAACTGTGCATGCAGTATATCGAAGTGCTCTATTTGAGGGACCACGGGCTAATGCATACAATTCAGAAGAAATTGATCCGGGATCACGAGCACGTTGTTCCAAAATCTATAAATTGAAATAGTATATATTTATTATTTCATTATCCAGAGTTAAAAATTTCACAATATAACATATATATAATTTTAGTTCATACACGTTCTTCAAACCATCCGGAAAATTCTTCCTCGTGTCTTGCCTCTATATTTTCTACGCCTTCCGTCCTAAGTTTGTCCATGTGGTCACTGTTATAACATGTTGCAAAAGAAGTATATTTTGAGCACAACAATTCTAATTAATTTAAAGAAAACTATAATTATTCAAAAAAATGAAATGACATACCTAAGATAATCATCAATCTCTCGGCAGTTATTTAGCACATACCACCGAACTTTACCCAACTCTCCATCAATTAAATGGTAACCTGTTTGTGCACCCAAGGGTCGTACATTCTGGGAAAACACTGATAGCTCACGAGGAGGTGGAGTAGCAAGATCAGCATTTCGCTCTTGACGATTAAATCGTGTCTCAACACCACGAAGATATAGAGAGCAAAATGTTAACCATTCATCGTGTATATAGGCATTTGCTATTGAACCTTCAGCTTTGGCTTTATTCCCAACAGTGCGCTTCAATCGACCCAAATATCTTTCAACTGGATACATCCAACGGAACTGCACCAGTCCACCCAGAAGTACCTCTCGCGGTAAATGTATTGCTAAATGGACCATGACATCAAAAAATGATGGTGGAAAGATCTGCTCGAATTTACATAGTATAGTAGCAATGTCTTCTTCCAATTTCGACAACACATCTCGATTTACTACCCGAGCGTACAAATTCTTGAAAAACATACATAGTTCAGATATGGCCACACGTACATTATATGTAAGCTTCCCACGAATTCCCACATGTAATAACTTCTGCAAAAATACGTGACAATCATGACTTTTCAATCCATTGATTTTCCAATCATCAGGACTCACGCATCTACCAATATTTGAAGCATAACCATCTGGCAACTTCACACCTTGCAACCATTTGCAGAAATCCATCCTCTCCTCCCTCGTCATCGTAAAACATGCATGCGGCATGACCACCCTGTTGACTTCCACCCGCAAATGCAGATTATGTTTAATTCTCATTCTCTCAAGATCTTTCCTCGTCTTGATCGTGTCTTTCGTCCTTTTGTTAATACTCATCAATGTACCCAGTATATTATCACAAATATTCTTCTCTATGTGTATTACATCCAAACTATGTCGCAACTTGCATGACGACCAATACGGCAAGTCAAGAAAAATACTACGCTTTGTCCAATTCAATTCTGGTACGGCTCGTTTTCTCTTATTCTTTCCCCGACCTTTGCCAAAATTGTTTGCTCTAACATGTTGCAATTGTTCCACTATCTCTTCTCCAGACAACTCTTTTGGTGCAATCCTATCCTCTACTCTCCTATCAAACTTGGCACATTCTCTTCTCCATGCATGATTTGCTGGTAAATAACGTCGATGACCCATGAAACACAACTTCTGAGAAAATTTTAGCCACTCACTAGCAGTTTCTTTATTACACGTCAGACACGCTAACTTCCCTTTCGTACTCCAGCCGAAAAGATTCTCATACGCCGGAAAATCATTTATGGTCCACATTACCGCAACATGCATCTGAAAAGATGTCGACTTAGATGCATCATAAGTTCTAACCCCTGTTTCCCATAACTCTTTCAGCTCTTCAATCAACGGCTGCATGAATACGTCAATATCATTCCCAGGTGATCTAGGGTCAGGGATGAGTAAAGTTAACAAAAAGTTTGGCGCTTTCATGCACCTCCATGGTGGAAGATTGTACGGAATCAATACCACGGTCCAAGTGCTATAACTTGTACTCATATTCCCAAAAGGGTTGAATCCATCGGTTGTGAGTCCCAGGCACACGTTCCGAGCTTCTAACCCGAACTCTGGATACTGATTATCGAAAGACTGCCACGCAAGTGAATCAGCTGGATGCCTCATATACCTGTCATTCTTAACTCTTTTCTCCTCGTGCCACCTCATATCATGAGCTGTTTTCTTACACATATATAGTCCTTGCAACCTAGGTTTCAAGGGAAAATACCGCAACACCTTAACCGGGACGTTTTTCTTACCTTTCCACCCGACTCTCCACATACAAGACATGCTTGTTTCTCCTCGTTCTCCTTCCAGAACAACACACAATCATTCTTGCATGCATGTATGGACTTGTACTCAAATCCTAATCCCTTTCTCAACTGCTTCACTTCATAAAAGTTCTTAGGCAATGCAGATCCTTCGGGAAGCACCTCGTTAAATAAGTCCAATACCATATTTATTGCTTTCGTCGACATCCCACACAATGATTTAATATGAAGCAACCGCACAATAAACGACATTTTGGAATGTTTTGTACAACCTGTGTAAAGCTCGCGCTTTGCATCTTCCCACAGTGAAGGGAAATTTTCACAATCAGTCCCTGATCCACCAGTTGAGGCATTGTCGTTAACCTCATCTATAAACATCCCAGCTCCAATGTCACCCAACATCTCCTCCATCTCATCATGCTCATAATCATCATCCATGTGCCGCAAATAATTGTGATGATCGACCAATACATCTGTTGACCCTTCATACGGCTCACCATGCAGTACCCATCGCGTATACCCCAGATCCATACCGTTCACAAATATATGACGCTCTACTTCATCCAATCCTATCGCACACAAATTTTTACACCCTCGACATGGACACTTAATGTAACCACGACTATCAGCAGAAGCCCGTGCAAAATCAATTAAAGTTCTTACTCCACATGCATAGGGTACGTAATCCTTTCCAAGTCTATCATCCAGACGCATCCAATTTTTGTCCATTTCTAAAAACATCTATATATTAATAACACGTACATTGAAAATTCACATGCATGTCATGCTCCAATTCTCATTACTTTTTTGATAAGGTAGTTGGTCCTATCCCATTCGAGATTATATTCTCCATATTGCACAAATCTCGTCACTCTACTAATTTCTATGTTAGTAGAAATTTCGGCAGCACCTCCCCATAATTCTCCAAGTATACATGTTCAAATATCGGGATTGTGACCTTACGAACAGTATACCCGAAGAACAGTAGAAGAAGACACCGAAACTTCATATTAAACGTGGAAAGTAGCGAGTAACAAAAATGTGCAATACAGATAATATAATCTCAAACTGTCCACACTGGACAATTCAGGAATCAGTGGACACATAAATGTACACTGATTCCCAAACGGGTCTAAGGGTATTTATGCAATGTCACACGTATCTAGCAAAAAATCATACAACAATATCTCCATATTGTTAAACTAAAGAGTGATGGAAGATTATGTGACCCTACGTTTCGTGTCTTGTACACAACGAGGAAGAATGATCTTGAAGAAATGTTTAAATTTTAGTCTAATTACTTAACTGTCACAAACTGTCCGACCTTGACAACTCTCAAGGCCGAAGAGACTATGACAGTCAAGCAATTAGACTAAAATTTAGAGATTATAATTGTTATATATAATTTTAAAGGTTATTATATAATTTTAATTATTATCATTCCACAATTATAATCTTAATTGTTATACTTAATTGAGTGAGTTATTTACTTATATAGACAATAAGTATATAAATTTTATATAAGAATCTATTTGATCCTTATTTCATTTCTCTTTAGTTTATAATAAATAAGTATATTTACATATTCAAACTCTACTTATTTAGTAGTTTCAAGACTTTTTTATTGAAGAGTATTTTAAAGGTTATATTATAATTATAATTATTATCATTCTTAAAATATAATTTTAATTGTTATACTTAAATTGTAAAAGAAGTATAATATAATTTTAAATATTATAATTCTTAAAGAGTTACTTTTATTTGTTATTACTTAATTTGAAATATTATTATCACAATTTTTCAAATCCATATCACAACATATTCACAATAACTCACAAACTATTTACAAACTATACAAATAATAATCACAATATTTCAATTGTAAGCATAAAATAACATGCCACATGTATTAATAAAGCTTAAGGACAATATATTTGTAACAATGTAAACATATTCAAACGTCATTCACAAATAATAATTTAAATATTTCAAGTCCATATCACAACATATTCATAATAACTCACAATATATTCACAAAATAACATGCCACATGTATTAACATATTTCTAAAGTTGAGTAAGAAATAAACATGTATTAACAAAGCCTAATGAAAATATATTTCTAATAATAAACACAATATTTCAAATTCATATCACAACATATTTACAATAACTCACAAACTATTTACAAACTATACAAACAATAATCACAATATTTCAAAAGTAAGCATAAAATCACAACATCATATTGATAAAGTTTAGAAATATACCTAGCACTCACAATATCCTCTTACAAATCAAAATCTTCCAACTTCGCAAAACAAGCAATCCTTCAAAAAAATACAACACTAACTTATTAGAAATATTCTATAACAAAAACACATTGTATAAATATCATAAAATTCAAATAAAGACAAGAAATAAAAATTTTTTCTTACCAAAACTCAACTCTCTCTAACTCTCTAACTCAACTCTCTCTCACTCTAACACCCTCTCTCTCTCTCTCTCTCTGTTGCGCGCACGAGAGAAGAAGAAATGATCTGCTTCCTCCCGTGCGCGTACTGATTAAGTTCTAAAATTATTAGTTTAAACGTTCGAACGTTTAAGTTATACGTCTGAACGTTATATTCTAAAATTATTCCTGCCCATAACGTTCGGACGTTTACAGTACACGTTCGAACGTACCCTTCTTATTTATAACATAAAATCTAGCTGGAAAGTTCCCGCACTTTCCTCATATATGTTCGAATGTATCACAATTTTTCGTTCGAACGTTCGTAAATTTACAGATAAACGTTCGAACATTTAACTTAAACGTCCGAACGTACATTTCATCAAAGTGTTACCATATTTGAGCGGGAAATTTCCCGCACTAATTTAACTAACGTTCGAACGTTAACATATTTGGTGTTCGGATGTACATAATTTTCTGGTGATTTTTATCAAATAATATTCGAACGTATAGTATAAACGTCCGAACGTCTGAATAATCACACAAATACCTTAATCAAGCGGGAAATTTCCCGCTCTTAGTTTAACGTTTGAACGTTAACTTGAAACGTTCGAACGTACGATTCCTACTATACTAACTTATAATATAATATATATACTACATTTTATATATATATTTATAACTATATACTACATTGTATAGTATGATAGCATAATACTTTAAATGAGAACATAAATGTAACTAATATATAAACTATACCATATATATAAATCAATAATATATATTAAATTGTTACTTATTAAATTCTTTATTATATACTAACTTATACTATAATATGTATACTACATTTTATATATCTATAACTATATACTACATTGTATAGTATGATAGCATAATACTTTAAATGAGAACATAAATGTAACTAATATATAAACTATGCCATATATATAAATCAATAATATATATTAAATTGTTACTTATTAAATTCTTTATTATATACTAACTTATACTATAATATATATAATACATTTTATATATCTATAACTATATACTACATTGTATAGTATGATAGCATAATACTTTAAATGAGAACATAAATGTATATAATATATAAATTATACCATATATATAAATCAATAATATATATTAAATTGTTACTTATTAAATTCTTTATTATATACTAACTTATAGTATAATATATATACTACATTTTATATATCTATAACTATATACTACATTGTATAGTATGATAGCATAATATTTTAAATGAGAACATAAATGTATATAATATATAAATTATACCATATATATAAATCAATAATATATATTAAATTGTTACTTATTAAATTCTTTATTATATACTAACTTATACTATAATATATATAATACATTTTATATATCTATAACTATATACTACATTGTATAGTATGATAGCATAATACTTTAAATGAGAACATAAATGTATATAATATATAAATTATACCATATATATAAATCAATAATATATATTAAATTGTTACTTATTAAATTCTTTATTATATACTAACTTATAGTATAATATATATACTACATTTTATATATCTATAACTATATACTACATTGTATAGTATGATAGCATAATATTTTAAATGAGAACATAAATGTATATAATATATAAATTATACCATATATATAAATCAATAATATATATTAAATTGTTACTTATTAAATTCTTTATTATATACTAACTTATAATATAATATATATACTACATTTTATATATATATTTATAACTATATACTACATTGTATAGTATGATAGCATAATACTTTAAATGAGAACATAAATGTATATAATATATAAATTATACCATATATATAAATCAATAATATATATTAAATTGTTACTTATTAAATTCTTTATTATATACTAACTTATACTATAATATATATAATACATTTTATATATCTATAACTATATACTACATTATATAGTATGATAGCATAATACTTTAAATGAGAACATAAATGTATATAATATATAAATTATACCATATATATAAATCAATAATATATATTAAATTGTTACTTATTAAATTCTTTATTATATACTAACTTATAGTATAATATATATACTACATTTTATATATCTATAACTATATACTACATTGTATAGTATGATAGCATAATATTTTAAATGAGAACATAAATGTATATAATATATAAATTATACCATATATATAAATCAATAATATATATTAAATTGTTACTTATTAAATTCTTTATTATATACTAACTTATACTATAATATGTATACTACATTTTATATATCTATAACTATATACTACATTGTATAGTATGATAGCATAATACTTTAAATGAGAACATAAATGTAACTAATATATAAACTATGCCATATATATAAATCAATAATATATATTAAATTGTTACTTATTAAATTCTTTATTATATACTAACTTATACTATAATATATATAATACATTTTATATATCTATAACTATATACTACATTGTATAGTATGATAGCATAATACTTTAAATGAGAACATAAATGTATATAATATATAAATTATACCATATATATAAATCAATAATATATATTAAATTGTTACTTATTAAATTCTTTATTATATACTAACTTATAGTATAATATATATACTACATTTTATATATCTATAACTATATACTACATTGTATAGTATGATAGCATAATATTTTAAATGAGAACATAAATGTATATAATATATAAATTATACCATATATATAAATCAATAATATATATTAAATTGTTACTTATTAAATTCTTTATTATATACTAACTTATACTATAATATATATAATACATTTTATATATCTATAACTATATACTACATTGTATAGTATGATAGCATAATACTTTAAATGAGAACATAAATGTATATAATATATAAATTATACCATATATATAAATCAATAATATATATTAAATTGTTACTTATTAAATTCTTTATTATATACTAACTTATAGTATAATATATATACTACATTTTATATATCTATAACTATATACTACATTGTATAGTATGATAGCATAATATTTTAAATGAGAACATAAATGTATATAATATATAAATTATACCATATATATAAATCAATAATATATATTAAATTGTTACTTATTAAATTCTTTATTATATACTAACTTATAATATAATATATATACTACATTTTATATATATATTTATAACTATATACTACATTGTATAGTATGATAGCATAATACTTTAAATGAGAACATAAATGTATATAATATATAAATTATACCATATATATAAATCAATAATATATATTAAATTGTTACTTATTAAATTCTTTATTATATACTAACTTATACTATAATATATATACTACATTTTATATATCTATAACTATATACTACTTATTAAATCATCAATAAACACCATAAGCTCATAAACTATTCACAAAATTCACAAACAATAATCACAATTATTTCAAGAGTAAGCATAAAATCACAACATGTATAAACATATTGCTAAACTTTAGAAATATAACAAGCACTCACAAAAAAATCAATAATCTAATTGTCAGTAATATTATATAACATCCTAATATATAACATAAACATTTATAATATAATATTAAATTGAAAAACGTTCGAACGTAATAATAAGTACGTTCGAACGTTCTGTGTATATAAGGCCAAAACCGAACGTCGAAACGACATTTTCAATACGTATCATCGTCTACTCCGTTGCACGCCGCCACGCCTCCTTCACCGCTGCCGTCAACTCCGCCACAACCGTCACTAAAGGTAGGCATTCATCTTTTATTCAAGTAACATGTATTTTATTGAGATTTGGATTGAAATTTGGATTGAGTTTTGTTTAAAACCGGATAAGTGGTTGCCAGATTTTCAACTTCATTTTCCGGCCACCACGGCTAGTCATTGGCCGAATAGTCACTGTAGAAATGTTTCTTGAAGTGTATACTTCATTTCCACGGTGACATTTCGGTATTTAGAACCGTGTAGAGAAATTTTTGAGATTTCAATAATGGCTGAGTCGACTCAGCCATTCTGCGTCGAAACGTTCGAACGTTTCACCAAGACGTTCGAACGTACGGCGTTTAAATTACAGAGCCGTTACGGCTTCCACGTTCGAACGTTTAATTATAACATCCGAACGTAATGATTTTCTACATTATTCATGCTTCGACGTTCGGACGTTCATATTTATGTTCACACGTAAAACAAATACGTTCGAATGTATTTGTTTTAATGTCCGAACGTACGTCAGCCAATATTTATTTACTGCTTATGTTCGAACGTACATTGTTACATTCGAACGTATTTGTTTTACGTTCGAATGTAAATATATTGACATTATTTTACGTGCGAACATATAAATAAACGTCCGAACGTTTTATCTTTAACGTTCGAACGTTAAAGATAAAACGTTCGAACGTTACGGCAAAGCATCTTAAAATTAATACAAAAAAATGCATTATTGTAAATAATTTTTTTTTCCTTTTCTATTTTCAGGATATGGCTCTTCCACTGCATACTAGGAAACGAGGGAGGGAAGGAGCCACGTCGGACACTGCCCGTATCGGAGCTCGTACTGTTATGGTAGAGCGAGAGGTCTTAATTAATGAGTTCGATGAACTCTGTTGGCAGCAGACGAACCTGAGAGATGTTTTCTTCAGTAGAGGCTGGGGAAATATCTGCACATTGAGGGAGAAGGTATACCCCTCAATGGTTCAAGAATTCTATATGGGGATGTGTGACATGCCTTAGGATGCATCATCTCACACCGTGACTATACGCGGTGTTTCCATTGAGGTATCAGCAGATGTCATCGGCGAGCACCTTGGGATTCGTCAAGGAGTGGAGACATTTGCACACTCGACACCCCGTGAGGATATAGGCACTTCTACATCATCTACTGGCCGGGGATGTGAGCCAGCATCAGCCAGAGATGCAGGCCAGTCAGAGGCTGAGGATACTGGCGTCGAGGCTCGGGATGATGACCGAGACGAGGATTTCTACATCCTCACCGGGAGGGATCGCATGCAGATCGAGCGGAAGAACGCCTTCAACCAGAACCATCTGCTGCATTTCTTCCGCATGTTGCACCTTATTGTTGCAACAAATGTCGATCCTGTGGCTCATAAAACCACATTTAGTCGGCTTCGGGCACAATTTTTGATACGAGTGGCACGTGGAGATCCTATAGATTTGCCATTGCACATCTTTCAGAGGATCCGTTACGAGGCGAGCATCGTCTCCACGGATAATCTCCCATATAGTGTCCTCATCAGCCGACTATTACTTGCATGGGGAGTGCCGACCCAGCCAGAGGAGCGGGTCAAAGATCAGATGAGCCCCCTCGACATGACCACGCATCGACGTAACATTGGACAGGCGAGAGGACGTCAGCCACCCCTGTAGAGGATCTAGTTCCTCCGACGCAGCCTGAGCCAGGTCATGTCGGGAGTAGTAGTCAGCATACGCCGAGTACATCTGCAGGAGATGTGCGGCCTGCTTGGGTTGATACGGTCATCTCACAGCTGACTGCACATATCGATCATAAGATCGATCGATCGCTCGAGGCTATATCGGCGTCTGTTGCCGAACTCACCCATCGTGTAACTATCCTCAACGACAAGGTTGATACCTTGACTGAGGAGGTATGGAGTTCGACTTTTGCGGATAACGTTATCATCTGACTGTTGTTTACTACATTCTATCAAATTTTGAATTTTATTTTTAATATTTGTAACGAAAAATATTATTGAATATTTCTATCATTTTTTAATTTCAATTTTTAATCTTCTTTGATGTTATATTTTTCAACTTTAATACTAAATCACTGCATTTCAAATATATATAAATCAATAATATATATTTATATATTACAAAGTGTGTATATATAAATATATACAATTCAATTTTTTAGACTTGTTCACAAATTATGCACAATAAAAACTACATAATTTTTAAATTAAAGTCATTTAATTTAAATTTACAATGAACATTCGAATGTTATTACTTAACGTTCGAACATTGGTGCAAACATTTTACGTTCGAACGTAAATTAATAACATTCGAACGGTTGCGCCAAAACATTTTACGTTCAAACGTAAACAGACATAACGTTCGAACGTATATGTAACGTTCGAACGCATATTTCCCATACATTGGAACGTAAAAAAATCTCATTCTATCTTTAGTGACGGTTTCCAGAAACTGTCACAGAAAATGCCTTTTAATGACGGTCTAGGGACTGTCACAATTT
The DNA here is from genome assembly GCF_004785595.1 of Juglans microcarpa x Juglans regia. NCBI lineage: Eukaryota > Viridiplantae > Streptophyta > Magnoliopsida > Fagales > Juglandaceae > Juglans > Juglans microcarpa x Juglans regia. The sequence goes on along the minus strand of NC_054602.1, from coordinate 33,247,324 downwards.
CTCAACCGTCACTAAAAAGCAATTGTGTTGTAGTGGCATTAATTAACACGTGCGACGTTTAGCTCCAAATTATTTTAGCTCAAGTACCCATCAAATTAGCTGAGACTCGGCCTGTTTTAGGTGACAATTACAAAATAAACAACATGCATGGTTGACTTTGATTTCCCTGGCATTTTCTTTTCTTTCCCTTTTACCAATGCATGACAACAACTATGAATTAAAGTCTAAGTCACGGAAGATATATTTTAGACGCAATGCACGTTCATTAGTCATTCATTCGCATTAGGGATATATATGCATGTGAATTGCTTGATTAGGTCAAATAATTAGAACAATAATTAAGATGGGATCGATCCAGATTTCCCGTTAGGTTTCACGTAACCAATACCAACAAGACACCTAGGCTAGCCCCCTATATATAAATATAATATAACAACACCCACCTAAAATAACTTGAAATAACAAGCTGGGAAAGGAGGCCGGGGGTATAGCGCTAGACTGGCTAGTCATTAGTAGTTATATATGAAGGTTGGGGTATATATGGGTTAAGGATCCAAAGCTTATTTTGCACCTTAGGAAGAATATTAGCTTTAATAATTGGTGATAAATGACCACACGGATAAAGCGAAATGGGATAAGAGAGATCGAAGAGAACCAGTGCGTGATGGGTATGGACCCCTTGAAAAAAGAGATCTGACCCCTCATGACTCATGAGGTTCTTCCCATCTATTATTTGTACCAAACTATATAGCAACTCTTTAAGGTCCCCCCCCAATACACTTAAGAGTCGTACCATCAAAGCTGTAAATGGCAACTTACCAAGATATATACTTGCATATATGCACTAATTTATATATATATATATATATATATATATATATATATAAGATTCATCGATCATGAGCACCAACATGATCGATCAGTACTATATATATCTGCATGCTTCTCATTCAAGTTTCCATGTTCGATCATATATATATATATATATACACTTGATCAGTTTGTTGTGTGTATGTCGAAATAGATTGAATTTTTGGATTGAGACATGATGCTTGAATTTGAGGCTAGATCATGTATTACGTGTCTGAAAGTAACGATTCCTATTATTGTTCTCTCTCTCTCTCTCTCTCTAGCTCTCGTTTTCTTTTCAGAGATTGACGGATAGGAAATATTTCGGGATGAACTTTTTCAGAAGTTTTGGTTACCGTTTGGAAAGTCAGATCATTAATTTGTTGCTGGAAAATGATCTGCATGAATGATTCATATGTATTTGCATGCATGTATGGTATGTGTGTGTGTGTGTGTGTGTGTATGTATATTAATTTAAGGACTTGAATGAGTTAATTGAGTTGAGATGCAATGAAGTAAATGATCAATTAGTTATAATATTAATTTTAGAATATAAATCTGAACATAACATATATATACATATATTGAGAAGTAAGATCTGAACCATTTAACTTGAAAATAATAATTAGGAGTGGTAATTAGAAATTGTATAAGACATACATTTTTTGAAAATTAATAATAATATTGATCCAATTACAATGCTAGCGCTGTTAAAAAAATTACAGCTTGTTTGTGTTCAGGGATCACTTTTTTTTCTTGAAAATACTTTTCTTGCGATCGGTCTAATTCTTAATACAAATAATATAATATTTGTGACTATTCAACATCGTTGCAAATAAATTTCTCGTCGGCCAATTAAGCAGAGCCTGATGTAGCAGCTAGCTAGGATTGTCCTCATCACCATGCATGTGAAATGCACTTCTCTCCTATAATTAATTAAACTAGCTCTAAGTGATGGATCAACATATATTTATATTATATATATATATATTATATTAGCTCTAAATTATTTAAATCAAAATAGCATGATCACATGGCAGCGAACCTAGCCTCTTATTATTATTAAGGAAATTCCAACATCTTTTTGACAGAGTATTATTGAGTTTCATGTGGTTGGGTTTCTTAATTATCTTTGCTAGAACTAAGTATTATTTTTTAATTAATCATAAACATTTTTTGTAAAGTAAATTTATAGTAGTACTTAATCTTTTTCATAGGCTTTTGGTCTTTGAATAAGACGCAGCCACGGTGCCCACTGCAAAACAAACATAAAATTTTTCAAAAAAACAAAAAGACAGATCACTGGACTTTTTTGTTAATTATAAGGTTGAACCTTCTTTATAAATTCTCAAATAAAATTTGTGCAACCCAAACAAGATCAGGGAAAATGATCGAAACCTTTCATATGTACATGATATAATCAATATGTTGATCTCTAGCCATTAATTCATTTTTTTCTTTCTAGGGTTTACAGTTAATATGTGACACGTTCCAAGTGGACAATGTCTATGCATGAATGGAGGCGGGGGGGCCCAAAATCCCCCGTAGCCATGTGAATGCCAAGATGAAAGGTACCATCTGCCACTTCCGCTCAGAAAATATCCGATATTCTTTCTTCTCCTCAGTACGATGTGCATTCACATGACGGTTCGATTGGTTAGCTAGGGAGATTATATAATATTAGTGCATGCTTTGTTCGATCTGTACCAATCAACTACCTAGGTCTAAATATATATTAGTACGATATCTCTTATATATATATATATATGATGATGGTTTGGATAAATAAAAATAAAAATAAATAAAGTGAAAGTGTATATTAATGAGAGACTGATCTTCTTTCTTCTTCTTCTTCTTCTTTATAGCTTCCCCCTTTCTTTCCCTTTTCTTTCTCTACTCTTTAGAATCTTTGTTGATTGGTGGCCCCGTGCATGCGTGGGAGTATAGGAAGAACCCTATGACATAATGTCTATCCAATTACTCTTCTCAGAAAAGGACTACAGTTAAAGTTTGGCTGATGCAATTGAATATATATATATATATATATATATATGTATGTACGTATGTATATGTGCTAAAGGCTACAATTTAATACTTATTAACTGTTTTGGTATATATGTTACTGATGATCTGTCCCATTTAATATGCTGATCTGTCCCATTTAATGTTTTATACGATGAGAGGCACATCAAAGCATCAAGTGGACTAGGGGGATATGTTTAGTTTATATATAATTCTTTTGTAGGGCTAATTAGGAGACTGCGTGACTAACATGATAAATTATACCAATTTTTACATGTCTTATTGAGTACCACTAATTAATACTTAAGTGATCATGATGCATGGCTGGCAAACAAAAATAAAAAATAAATATAACAAAACGGAAATATATATACTACCCATGCATGCATGCAGATCACCATTAATGCATGACAGCATGAGTCATGCCTTCATACAGTTTTATGTACAAATTTCATTAACTTCTGGCAAAAAAATTATACTGTCAAATTGAGATAGTAGTACTATAGGCCATTGAAAATGGCTACCTACTCTCAAATTATGATTCAGGCTCCATCTCTGGCTCAGTTTTGTACTCAATTCACGTTGCTGCAAGTTGTATGGCTTTAGGTGCACGTATATATATATGGTGGTGTGTATTTACTTATATAATTATATATATAATATTATATATACGTGTAGCACTAATCTTATATACAATTTCGATTGATTATTGTGATTAAATGTCTGAGCTACATGGGTTATATTTAAGCATGTATCTTTCTTATCTCATCATTACAGTTTTATTAAATTTTCACACAAAATAAAATAAATAATTCAAAATTTTTAAATCTTAAAATAAAAATAATATTAAAAAAATATACTCTAATAATATTTTATTTAATTTTTAACTATTATCTTAATTCATCTCATTTCATCATCTGTAAAAACAAATTAGGTCTTAATTAAAAGAATGAATTTAGCATGACAATATTACATGGTACGACTGAGGAATGCAGTTCGGAAATTTTAAAACTAGCCCTCCATATGCCATTTTCTCTGCTTAAAAAAAAAAAAAAAAAAAATCACACCGACAGAACTTGTTTTGGTCTTCAAGAAATTTGAGCAACCATGCACGACAGCTTGTTTGTACTATAAAATTAGAATATATTGATACCAACGATCGAGAAAACTCATAATAACAATTGACTTTTCTGTTTGTTTCTCGATTTTCGATTTCGTTCAAGTTCATGGATGGCCTTCAATTGTATAGTGTCTGCTTAACTACCAATCTTTATGCTACCTTTAATTAGCGCAAGTTGATTTGGCCTTTGGAATCCAATTACATGATCCGCTGTTGCTGAGTTTACAGGCCAAGCTGCTTTAATTGTGTTTTCATTGAATCTCGTTAACTTCTCTGCTTTCAAGACCTCGTACGACGTTGTTCATGTTATGAAATAATCTAGAAATTATAAGGAGAATAACTCGTGTACGTAAAACATATGGTCAATCTTTTCTGCTACGTAATTAGTTAATGGTTTATTAATTTTACAGACTTTTTCTGGTTCCGATCTCGTGATTCACAGTATGAATAATTAAATTAGCAGCCGGAATATTTGAAATGGAATTTGAACTTTATTGGAATTAATATTAATGTAGTTCGAGCAGATCGATGCTGCTTTAAGCTTTGCTCGCTGGACGCAAATCCACGTATGAGTCATTGAGTTACATGAGTACATTAATTTGCAAGGCAAAAGATGCTACTACTGCATGCGAAGATGAGTGAAAAAAAAAACTCTTTGCGGTGTGAATCCTTATATTAGCAAATACGACTAAACATAACAACATTTAATAGAAAAAAACGACATTTCTCGTATTACGTACTTTCTGCTAATTAATTAATCGCAGACGACCACTTAGCCCCTTTAGGGCAAGGAGGGTCCATTGGTGTGGTACTGCAATGGCGACCCGCTTAGGATGAAGGCCATGAAACCTTGTGTGGTGTTGAAAGCTGGGAAGCATTAACTGATTGAGGCTGGTGATGATCTGAAAAATACATGGTGCCGATATTCAATCAATGCAAAGATGGGTTCCAGATATGAGTGATTAAAACCATGCATGCAAATAGGGTGGGCCTCCTGTTTCACACCCTAGGGCAACGCAGGGATCGAGATGATCAAGCTGGACACGCCAATCTCAACAACCAAATATACGTACTAAAGATCTTGAATCTTGATGGTCCCAGAAAACTTGATTAAGTTTGAGTAATGATTGCAGTAAACGGGCGGGTATGATACGCGCGATGGAGAAAAACCCCATGCTAGCTTCATCAGACTTTAACCCTAATAATATATCTAAAATACGTAACCCCACCAAACTCAATGTGGAATCGAGTCTGTGGGCCACTTATTAGCTAGACGGCTCATTATTCATACTCGAGTTTTTTTTTTTTTTTTTGGAAAAGAAAACAATTTGCTTGGTTAAGGCAGCATGTAAATCAACTTAATTAATTTAAACCCTCGTAGTCATGTTTGTTTGAGTACAGCCAGGCACATGATGTATAGGGATCGGAATAGAACCAAATGTAACTCAATATTTACTCAAGAAAAATGCTAAATATATTCAAGAAAAATTTATAAAAAACAAACTTCTCTCAATTATTGATAAGTTGAAAATCATAAAATTTGAAATTCAAATTTTGAATTTCAAAAGAACATTAACTAAATAGTCTTGTAAGCAAAAGTGTAGTAAAACTGTAAGTACATATAACACTACTCTTTACTCAAATATACAATATTATGTATGGGTCAAGAAATTATCATTCTTTTGGAAGCTAGGTGCACTACAAAAAAATTGGCCTTTTGCGGCGAGGAGTTTCGCCAAAGAAATACCCACTTTTTCCTGCAAATAGAAAATCCTTGTGAATTTGGCTCCTCAGGTGTTGGTCGACAGCACTTCGTCTGGAAAGACTACATGCGGAGAGATTTCAAGTTCGCCACAATTTTTTTTTTTTTTTTTTTGGTGCATTCTGAATGCCAACAAATGGTGTCCATCTTGTCATAAAGAAACTTATTTCTGACTTATTATTCCCACTGCAATGGTTTTAATGCTGGTGACATCATTTTTGTACATAGAAAACCTTTTTGGCCGTAATTGGAATGGTTTCTTGGCAAATCTTTCCCGCAGTAATTGTATCTTATCTCCGTCGAACTGGTTTGGTAGGAGAAGTAGACTTTTCTTGGCGATGTAAACTCACAGAGAAGTCGTTTGTTTGCGGAGAATTTATTTGGCATAAAAAAAAACCAATATTAGCTGTGACTTACGCGTAAGTGATCCCATTGAAAGTATTGCATTGTTAAAAAAAATCTTCTCACAGCAATTGTCTTATAAGTAATTACTTTTATTATTCATTATCATTTATTGATCATTTATTGCATAATTTTTTGTCATCAAATGATGATAAATGTGTCACATACTATTTAGTATGATCAAAATAGGATGAGAGTATATGATGTATATCATTATTCTTTTCTTAATATTTTGGACCCTCTAATGCAAGGGCTAATTTGTTGATTGACATGGCTCTAAATTAGAATAAACCACTGACAATCCATCTTGCCACGACATTTACAAAGGAAAAAATTTTGACAATTGTTTCAAAACAAAACATGTGATCAGGCATATTTGTTGATTTGCCACAAACCCTAAGTCATGGGTTCAAATATCTTATGCACATAAACAACCAGGCCGGGAACTTACTTAGGGTTTGATTTACTTGTAAAAAGTATTAATTTTCCTCTTTCAAAAGAGATGGTGTGTGTGTGTGTGTGTGTGTGTGTGTGTGTGTGTGTGTGTGTGTGTATATATATATATATATATGAAAACGTTTACTTTTCTCAAAAAAGAAAACTTATAGCCTTTATTCAAAATAATAAATACAAATTTATATGCTTGATTTAGGTACGTCGTTGTCCGAAATATATAGGACCAACCTAGCTAGCAGCTAGCTATAATTCAGCTATATATGATCCCTTAGTTAAGTACTTGACCTAATAGCAATAAAAAAGCGTACGTATGTGTAAATTAAGAGATTTTGGAATATTGCCGTCACAGTATTAAAAAACGTACGCATTCATGACCTATATATGCGAATGCGGAATGGCTATTTGGAGTAGTATTAAAGATAATCATCATTAATTTACTTGTGCTTTAAACTTCAACTACAAATCTCAGGCCAATATTTGTAGTATGAGTAAAATAGTAACGTACATGGAAAATTAATGTTGACTTTTTACTTTAGGTACCGTTACTGACAGATCCAAGTTAAGATTGGCATGGCAGTTTGACAAATTATTAAGGCTGCCTTCGATCGAGATTTGAGTAGTGTTGAGATCAGAGTTGAATGGCAAGAAGTTCATGATATCCGACATGAATATTTCTTGAAAGTGGATAATAATCAGGCGTACGATTAGGAGAAATGCATGTCAGATGCCTGGCTTTAAGCGTACAAAAGCATGTGGGTGATGGTCTACATTGGAGAGCGTGGCATTAGCATATATAGCGGTAAGCTCTGACTACGTACTCAGCAGCTAGCTAGCGCTTGATTATTGTTGTAAGCAAAAAACAGACAACTTTGGCTCTTTGGCTAATGACAAATCAGTGAGGAAAAATGATCGAGTCGGCCACCTTTGCACGCCGAAAAAGGGGCTGCAAGCTACCTGCAGTTTGCTCAGACGTTGTTCACAGTAGTACTGGTTTTTTAGTCGGATCGATGGTTATATTTTCGATGTTAATTTCTAATTGCTTGTGTTCCATCATTTTCCGATGCACTTTGCATTCTCTTTCTACGCTGAATGTTGCAGCCACGGAACAGGCTGATTAATTAACGCTACAACCTAATTTGTAATGGAAAAAAAATTTACAAATTAAGAGGGATGATAGATATAGGTATGGATTGTGCAAATCATGTCACACACTCAATTTGAAAAGAGTGGAATCAATCGTTAAAAAAATTAATTTTTTGATATAGGTCCCATATGTACTTCATTTTTTTAAAACAAGTGCATGACGCTTGTGTACTCTATAACTGCAAATATCATTTCTCATAAATTAATTAGATCATTCTTTATATGTAAAATTGATACACTTACCATCATTTTTACAGCCCTATTTACATAATTATGTTTTAAATGAGGACCATTTTTGTAAAATAACTTATAAAAGTAATTTGATTTTATAGAAACCCTCTAAATTTAAAATATGACTGTATAAAAAATTATAAAAATATTGTACATGTATCATTACTCTTATTATAGTTATATGTACATGTGGTGTCCAACAAATGTGAAGTTAATTTACATGATTGGCCAAGCATTTTCAGGTTGACCACCTACTTTCGGGGTGATGGCACACCTAGGGATGACAATTTGTAACACAACTTGTGAAGTTGATATAAACACTGCAAAAAATAATGAGTTTAAATTTGATATAAATAGGTTTGAGTCAAATTGGGTTGACCAATAAAATATAATTAATAAACAAATCAATTACAAATCAACGTGCAAAACCCATATAAAATTAATGTATATAAAGTTCTATCTTTAACAAGATCAAGGATGATGCCTCACCTCCTCCAAATTCTATAAATGTTTAGATTTTTGCATATGTTATTGTTGAGATGTAAAGTTGATGTTATCATTTGACTATTTGATATCTCACAAATATATCGTTTTCTTTTGTTAGTATGTAATCTTGTTTTTTTGGCGATATTAACTATCATGTTAGTATTATCCTTTTTGATGAATTACTGGTTTTGTTATTGATTAAGAGATACTTTATCATGAATCTAGTTGTGTTTTTTAATTATTTATACAGCTATCCTTGTATTATGTATAAAATCATATTAATTGGGTCAAATTAAATGTACAAGTCATCTCAACTCGAGTTGAATATTATTAAATAGGTTATATAAGCGGTTTGTGTCACATGTTATTTATATGAGTAGTGTTAGGGTTTGACTTATTTAATTAAATAGATCTTGTTTGGATTAACTTGTAGGATTAAAAAAAATGCTAGATAAAGTTATCAAGTGTGCAAGTTTCGTGCTTTTCTATTGAAAAAAGTGAATAAATATAGATCTCACATAAAAAAATTATTTTGTAATGGTGGATCCTTACTCTTTTTCAAATGGAGTGCACGGCATTTGTATACTTTATAACTGTATCTAGTATTACTCTAGATTAAATGCATATGACTTAAAGACGAATCGAACACAAATTACAACTCCTAAACTCACCACTCCAAAGGCCAGATTTTGCCAACTTGTAGGGTGGGTAGGGAACCGCCACCTCATGGAAGTTGATCAATTACCCCCATTAGGGTAAGTGCTGGACATTTGAGGCGAGTTGATCATGCCAACCCGAGAGTTGGATGGAGAACCATGTTCCATATATATATAGGATAGTTCTCTAGCCACACATTCAGAGTGGCGAGACCCACAATGCAAGTGGCTAGATTTTATCGTAAAGGGGTGGTACGTACGTTGATCACCCATTGTTGGCTGGTTGGCTCACCCTAGCCATTTCTTTTGTGGTGGTCAGATCACATCTTAATTTGATTGCATGCATTTTGGTTCTTTTCGAATCAAAATATAATGTTGGACATAATTTGAGGGTGTAAAAGACCTAATTTACATAAAGTATTTTGTGAAGTTATTCTCTTCAACTTATTATCATCATTAAGGACACATAAGTAACCTACTTCTCTTCCAATATGGGAGATTAGAAACCCTAATGAAACCTTAAGGCACACCTCGCATTGTGGAGTTGGTGGAAAAAGACTATTTTTTCACCAATTATATGCCACGAGTCTGCCACGGAACAAATTGGTGAGAAAAAAAATATTTTTCATAAAAGATATGCTTTTTCCCACGAGCATCACTCCTGGAAAAAAAAAATGATATTTGTTGTAGTGAAATAAGACCTTAACTCCGTGGGAAAAACCCTTTTTAATTATCCTAACAAACTTAATTGATAAGATAATCATGAATAATCAAATGGGCCATTGTCTTAATTATTGAGATTCTATATATGAGATGAAAAAAGTTATTATTAAAGGTTTAATTGGGTCCACATTAGTTTTGACACTGGATCGATCGATGGCGCGTACCCGCTATATATATATATAACTGTCTTCAAATTGAACAATCCAATTCAAACATAGAATTGAGAATAAAAATCTCTAATTATTATCTATGATCCGCACTTTTAATACACATTACTGGTCTAGATATTTAAACTCCCTGTAAGCATGCCATCTGGTCTAAACAGTGAAAAAAGGCTAAATCACATTAAGATAGCCAGAATCTCTTTAAAGAACCCCAATCTCTCATTTGAGGCATATATCATAATTAAAACACTAATCAAACATTATATATATATATATATATATATATATATCTAAGTGCGTAAGTACCATGATGCAAATTCATGATTTACATGAATGTTTTTAGGGAAATACTGATCGAACCGATGCATCTGACTGATGCAATATTTTATGTCCTTTTTATTTTTGTTCTAGGCATAAATATGGTGCATGCAGTTAAAATGATCTAATGCGGATCACCCAGCTAATTGGAAAAATTGACAAAATTTATGCCCATAATTGTTCATTTTCTCTCCTTTAATTTCTTGTATTATTGATGATATATTATTACCTTAGGCCGGAATCAACATGCAAGTACTTAATTATTAGGTGTGCCAGTTCCAAATCAAAATAAGATATAAAATATATTAAAAAAACATGCATCGATCATGTGCCACATGCTGAGGGATCTTAGAGCAAAATCATAATCGAACCTGCCATATATAGTAACCGGAAACATGAGTTTCGATGCCTAATTAAAAAATACACAAGAAATATATTCAGGACTTCTGATTACAATTAATTAATTGTAATCTCATGCATATGGTAATTAATTAATTAAAGGGATTATTGCATGGATTTAGACTAATGATGATTAGCTAGTCAACCAATAAGCTGCAGCATGCAGCTTAAATTTCGTACTTAAATATTAATGATGTTATTGCAATGTTACTTATAGTCATGTCAGTAACATGCTAGTTAATTAGTTAGTTTAATTAAATATAGGGTTGCAGGATATGCATCGTGGTACTCTCTGCACATGAGAATTCTCGTTTATATGAGTTGGCATTGATAAAAAAAGAAAACTGTGAAGTTTGTGGCAATATTTAAATCTTTTATATTAAACACATGACCCTGCAGTCTGCAAATCTGTACTTGAAAGAATCTTCTTGTTCTTCTATAGTTTGTCTGAGAGTTAATATCCTCAATTATTGTTGGATTATGATCAAAGAAAATATCTATATATTTGTAAGCAGTTGTTGACATGTCACGCGTATAATTAATTAAAATGTTTCACATTTAAATTTTTCAACTTCTCTTACAAATAAGTTCTTGTTATATATATTTTTTGCAGTGTTTTGTAAATAAAAATATTCCGTACAAAATTGGGCAATCTTATAAGAAAACTATATATAAAAATATCGGTAATAATATTAAGTCTTTGTTACAGCAATTCCATCCACCTCAAAGAGAAACATGATATATATATATATATATATATATATATGTGTGTGTGTGTGTGTGTGTGTGTGTGTGTGTGTGTGTGTGTTAATTGTTATTCTCTGTGTGCTTATACCTTTGAATGGTGCATAGCCAGCCTTGTAACCCATGCATGCATGTGGCCATGTTCTTTGGTGGCATGCAGCTCATAGTTTTGAACCCCAATGTCTGTATCCACACATCTATGTACAACGTCTTTTAAGGTGGTCCAAAATTATATTTTACCCTAAATCGGAATTTTATATATATACATATATAGTGAATAACCGATCGACTTGGAAATTCAATCAACCCAAAAGAATTTGTTACGATGGACCCCATATTAAAGCTGATATTAAACTTATCTTGAGAATTGATAAACATCGATCATAGCTAGGTGCGGTTTTAATGTTTTTTGCTTGTTATTTTTCTTTTCCACATGTTTGAGATTGTTATTACATGCATGCAGTACTACTATGTATTCTTTCGCTATAAGTGGATTATTTATAATAAAATTATATAGTTTTTATTTAAATTAAAGGAAAAAAAAAAAAGGGAAAGAGAACCATGATTTGAAATTCATCCCCCGTGACATGCTAATGACATGGTAGATTGTCACATTTGAGAACACATCGTCCCTACAAGAAGGCATCATGTATAAGAAAACCAGCTTCTGTCAAGAAGAAGTGGGGTTGAGCCGGTGCTTAATTACCCTCATAGATGCCCACGTCCTTCCTGCAAATTGTCATGGCGATGGGGTCTGTCTTTCTCCTGTCTGCTTTAGCGCTGAATTCAGTGCACATTCATCCATCCAATATTCCTTAGCTAGCTTTGTCCATTTCTTCAAACAGTATCAACCAGTGGCAGTGGTGGTGATCATGAGGAGATCAGAGCTCCAATATCGCTAGCTAGGTAACAATAATAATCCTCCAGGTTTAATGGGATAATATACCCAGATTCCAGTTCCGGCCATCAGTCTTTTCAATGCTTCTACCTGCTTCAATATCTGCCCGTTCAGTCTTTGTGGATTTTGAACACCACTTTGAATTTTTTTGGATTTTTGTGGCCAAGACAAGCCATTTCGATTTCCCTGTCATAAATAGGGGGTTAGGTTGTTGAAGGTCCACTTACCTCGTTGAAGTGTATACATATATATTATTATATTCAAAGTGGATTGGGATTCTTTTTTTCTATTCTGTGGTCAAAAATGGAGGGGCCCTTGTCAAAGGTCGACGGGACCCATTGATGAATAAGGGATGGAGAAAAAATGGGTAGGACCCATTATTTTAAGGCGAGGTACGTATGATATACAGTGGACTACCAAGATGTACGTGGAAGATAAGGGACATTTTTTGCAGTTAATGCAAGCATTTTTCTCAGGGCCCATTCCCAATATATATTTTACCCAATAGAAAGACGAAAGTGCCACATTTGGGTACCTGAAATAGCAACTTTATCATTGCTCATGTATCTGCTATATATACTATGTATCTTTGGAGTTATATTATATGTTGATCCATTATTTTTTTTGTGTAATTTTTGAGAGTTTGAGAGGCAATTTCTAACCTACTGATATCAAGCTTATCAAGAATTTAATGGCACCCAAATGACTAGTTGATAACAATAGGAGTATAGGGATGCAGGGGGAGAGTATTGAGAGGTCTGCAATTAATAATTTGGAGGAATCGAAGACAGACATTCGAGAGGAGTGGGGACCCTCGTGCTTGTCACGTGATTCAGTCCTATGACAGAAGACAGCTGCCCAACAAAACCATGCATCCTCTTCACACATGCAGTCTACTCTGCAACTCCCCACCCCATCTCCACCCCTAATGTGCTGCCAAGTTTCACAACGTTTGGATCCCTCCACGTGACATTGTACCCACTTTGGAAAGAGTGTTGAAAAATTGGTGCCCATTTGGACCTGTCAATTTTCCTGCCCCTTAGCCCTAAGCTAGGCCTTAAGTAGCCGATTAAGTAGCAATTAGCATATATACCCTTTTTGAGTTGTGTACAAGAACTGGATGAAGTTAATGGTTTGAATGTATTCTGTGGTATTGTTTTGCAAGTTCAAAAGTTCTAACGCCATTCATTTTATTTTAGAGGAAATAGTTATGTGATGTTGATATATACTAGTTGGAATAAGCTGATCATCAATTCAATACAAATTAAGCAAGGCAAGAGTGAGTATTTTTTGACGTTTGCAATTAGGGTTTCATAAAAGGAAAACAATCTAACACTCAATGCTACGCCATTGGTCTCCCGAGACGTCCCTCCCCACCTCCCCATGTTCTTGGGCAAGTAACGTCCCTCCACCAGTGGTTCCTGATCTAGAGTGGTATATATCATATATATGTACTATCATCTGAATTATATATACTCCCAGATCATGGAGGTACTCGGATCGATTTGGCCCTTCAGAAGATAAGAACCATCGAGTTTGTGGGAATCTTTTTGACTTGGAGAGATACCCCTTTAACTTGAGTGGATCTTTCATATATATAAAGCTTTTGCAAGACTTAACAAGCACTACTGAGAATGTCTCCACATCATGTGAAATATAAACATATAGTAGAGTACAGCTTCAATCCACATCCTATTATTATATATATACTAGATGAAAGCTTTGAATGGGCTCTTCTTTTTCCAGTACTTTCCAAGTTTCCAATGGAAATGAGGAATCCAAAGTCCAAGTTTTACTGCAAAGAACCTTTTATGTAGACGAGACTGAAAGTTGTAGAAATTTTGTTACCAAACGAGAAATTAGAAGATAGAAAAGGAATCATTTCACTTTACGCGCGTCCGTCCCCGCCCTTTATACATGCATGAGACAAAACCCTCTTTGCCTTCTCATTAATTCCTTTTCCTCTCAGCTTTGAGCTCATATATTCAGCTGGCCAATTCTTTGTAATTAGCCTGTAATGCAAGATGTGATCTCAGCCATATTTACACGATCTGATCCGAATATATACATGATCATGATATACATGCTGACCATCTTGTTCTGTCAAGGAAAATTTATAATTTTGGGTAGTGATTGTTCATGATCTGAATTTCCCAACTTGCCATATATATATATATATATGATGATATCATACCTATTTTATACATCAGTTTGGTTGTAGTATTTATAAAAAAATAAAACAAAGAAAACCATCAAACTGCTAAAGAAATTACCATCTTGCATGCTAGCACAATTCTATTGGCTTAACTCATAGTTTTCAAGGACTAAGAATTGGATTTCTCAAATATTTTGATTCCATTTAGATCAGGAGGACTTGGACCCCCATACTCGAGTGCAAGTTTACAAAACGGTGCATGGCATATCTTTTTCTGGGTCATGTCTATATCTCTCTAGGGTTTTGTTGTATTAAGAGGTAGGGGCTAAAAGACTTGAAGTGTTTCCTTCCAAGCCCCATTTCTTTCTCAATCTCATTGTCTTTCCCACTACTATTTGCCTCCTCCATTGCACGAGTGGATTGGACAGGTTGTGGCAGACAGCATGAAACACATGACACGGAACCACACTGAAATTCTGGGTATTATGATTAATGAATACGAGATTCTAAGCATGCAAAGTCAACATGAAAGTTTGCATTTTTATTTCCTTTTCTTATAAATTGGGCTCCCTAGTGCAAAAATGATATCATGTAGACTATGGTTAGCTGCAAAAATTTTCTCTCTTTTTTTTTTATTTTCTAAGAACAATGTTTGATCGATTCATGTGTCATGTGAACAATGAAAAGTGCTAACTGGGTGGAGCGCTTGGATCCATTTTTCATGTTTAAGAATGAGCAAGCCACGCTGCCAGGCCCATGAACCTCAAATGCATGACTTAGAAGTTTGGACTAATCCTGACTGTGCTCATATATTCCATAACCAGCTTGGGCCAGCACTGCTGCCACCCCACCACCAGAAATATTAACATAGTACTTCAAACCTATATGACGGTGCCCAGCAATTTGAACCCATGACTTATGCTCAATTCATTTTATTTCATCTAATTTAATTATTACAATTTTTTCAAATTTTCATATAAAATAAAATAAAAAAAATTCAATTTTTTCAAATCTCAAAATAAAAGTAATATTAAAAAATATATATTTTAACAATATTTTATACAGATTTCAATTTTTAACTTTTATTTTAACTCATCTCATCTTATTTCATCTGTGAAAACAAATTAGGCATAATACATGATGTCAAACCTAAATCAAAGACCATGGATCTAGTACAGGCCAGGCTTGATCTCTTCCTAATAGTAACATGTTTCTCTCTTCCTCTCTCTGAAGAAGTTGGATTCGGGTCAGTCTAATTTGATTCGATCATATCCCGACCTAGTTTCTGTTTTTGGCTGAAACGTTTCAAACGCCTCTAGAAACTCAAAAAAAAAAATAATTATATAGTTTTCCACCTCAACCTCCAAATTGGATCATATATCTTTATCTTTTTTTTATTAGTGGAGTTTCAATTACAGCTGGAATTTGGTTTCCGGCCCAAAAAGACCAGTTTGTGTAAATATCAGAATTGTCAGTCAGCGGAGATAACTGCCAGGCCGAGGCCTGCCCAATATCGTAATTGGACCCGATAAAGGGAACACACGTGCTTATCGTGATCACGCTTATCCACGGCCCAAGGGTACATTATAAATTTTAATCACAGAAGATTGTTAATGACGTTATTTTATTGTATATTCGAGAGGCGAGGGTGGTAATTAAATACAAATGGCAAAGCACAAAGGGTTTCTTGTTTCCTAAATCAATGTGCGATTCTAACACGTATAATAATTAATTATAAGATAAAATATAGAGTTAAAGTTCAAACTGAAGACGTGATTTGCCCTAATATCATATGAGATTATCATTTGTCTCACAAATTTAAACTGATTAATGAAAGAAATATATTTTATTCTTTATATTTTTAACAAAATGAAACTTCGGTTTTGACGTTGTACACTATAATAAATCTGTTTATTTGCTATCAGTTATTTTCAGTAAAAATGAATATATTTTTCTATTAAAATGAGTTTATTCTCGTCGTAAATAACTCGTTATAAATGCTCATTTTTCTTATAAGAGTTGTAAATGAAAAGTAAATCTGAAACATTAATAGTAACTTTTTAACAAAAAGAAAAACAGGAAAGAAAAAAAAGACCTATACTAAATCAACTTTAGTTGATCGGGTTGAATTTCAGCCTCAAAGTTAAGATCTCGTTCGGTTACACAAACCATTTCATCTCATCTAATTATTATAATTTTCTCAAACTCTCAGAAAAAATATAATAAAAAATTCAATTTTGTCAAATTTCAAAACAAAAATTATATTAAAAAATTATATTCTAACAAAAATGCTAAAGATTTTTAGATGCCACATCATATCACAATAGAGTACGGAAATAGATTCAGATAATTTCACATATTTAAAAATAAATTCAAAACATCTTCGCATCACATACACAAATTTTCATAAATTTCATATTCGTTCTTTTTGCATAGTTCAGAAACAGAATGTAAAAAATAAACTCATGTCTACACCAGTCATAAGGAAAATACTTGTCTCTTTCCTACAGATTTCATGAGTAATGCCGAACAAATAACAGAGCTTGTTCTAAAGTTCTTTTAATAACAAAACATGCATATTTTTCATAAAATCAACCATAGTGTATTTCCTTTATGCAAAGTCTATTATAGAAACCCTGCTTACCTGGACTTTTTAGCTTTTCAAGATTTTTCCACAATAGTGCCGAATGGATATTAATCTTCACCTATAAAACAGTTACGTAGCTTCCGTAAATTTTTTATCGGGCACGTATTTCGATACTTAAACTTGAAATGCTAAAATAACTTATTTTTCCTAAATGTCTAAAATTCTCTTAACCTAAAAATGTCATTACTTCCCAAATTTCAATGATATCCGTTTAATTCCTTCGACTAATACCCTAATTCTAAAATATTATGTCAAATAAAATTTTGTACTATAAAAAGTGAGACTAGGCCCACCTAAATTTCCAATTCAAAACAAGTTTGCCTTGGCTTGTGACAAAAAGGGGCATAACTGTAAATAAATCTAAAAAAAAACCTTTACTCTACTTTGCGTAAAAGCTTTATGGGAAAGCTTAAACAAATCCTTTTCCTTTTACTTGAAAACAACCCAGCTATCCATTGTGGGTAGAGGAAGCAAAGACTTACCGAGCAACGATAAGTGGCTTGGCATGGTGGTAGAGCACTAGGAGAGGGAGAGAAAATGATGAGATAGATGGAGATAATGTGAGGGAAAGAGAGACAGAGAGAAAGGCAGTGGGAAGGATCGGGTGTGGCTTACCAAGAGCAAAGCAATAGACTTGGAGTGGCGTGTAGTGCCCGTTGGCAATCTTTGTGCAGGTGGCGATGGCATGGAGGAGGCTGGTGACGTGGGGTGGCTCTACCAAGATGTAGTGGTGGTTGGTTTGAGTTGTAGTATTACTCTGTTTCGGTGTAGCAGAAACATGGCGCTACCATTAGTGATTTTCGGTGGCTGGGCGATAGTGGTGTAGGGCAGTGTTGTGGAGGATCTCGGCATGTTGGGTGGTTTCCGTTTAAGGTTGTTGTGCTGTGAGATAGAGGCTGAGTGTGGGCTGGGCAATGGGCTATTACACGGTGGTTTTGAGTGGAGGGAGGGCTCACAGTGTGGAGGAAAAATGGGCTACAGAGGTGCAACTAGTGGCTCACGGTGCCTGTGAGTATGAGGAAGGACGCAGTTATAGTGGCTTTGCCGTGGCTGAGTGTAGGCTTTGGTGGTGTGGGTTGGTTGTAACACTCTATTGTATTTATGAGAATTAATGGATAGGAATGTAGGATGAATGGATTGCCTGAGCTTCGAGGGTAGGCTCCTCCAGAAGATGAATAGAGAGAGAGAGAGAGAGAGAGAGAGAGAGAGAGAGAGAGAGAGAGAGAGAGAGAGAGAGAGAGAGAGAGAGAGAGAGAGAATTATATAGAGATAAAAGGAATCTTAATAGCATTTTAGATAACCAACCCGTATGAGGGCCTACAATCATATAGCACTACCTTCATAACAGAAAGGAAACTACTCTTAAATCACTGATTGTCACTTATCTTAAAATAAAAGATACTACTGCTAACTGGGCTCACAGGCCCATTTACACTAACCCAACTAAAACCAACTAAAACATAACCCAACCCATGCATGTTATCAACAATACATTTAGCCCATTTTATTTCTTCTTGGCGCATGGCCCACGATCCAGCCTTCAGACTTCTCTCGAACCTTTCCTTCTCATTTTCTGTTCAGTTCGTATTTCCCTTTTCTTCTCTTCTTCGATGGCCATGTGACAGAGCACCCTTCTTTAGATCACCTTGCCCACAAGGTGAGGGAAGGTGAGTTTGATCTCCACGTATGGCTCCCATGTTGCATCATCCTCGCCCATGCTGTGCGATTAGATCAAAATTTTTGCTTGAGGGAGATTTCTTACCTTACACACCCTTCTGTCTAGCACTTTCTCAGGCTTTGGTGTGATTATTCCTCCTGGATCTACTGTGGGAGAGTCGGAATGGCCACGATCTGTTGCAGTGTTTCAAATTTCGTATCGTACCGGCTGGTATGGCTGAATTTTTTCGTACTGACCGTACCGGCCTCAATTTCGGCCTGTACCGGCCTATATTTCGGCCTGTGTTTTTTTTTTTTTTTTCATTTTTTTAACCTACAAGCTTATTTTTTAATCCCCAATTCAGATTAGACTATTTATAATTTATATATATGTATTTATATATAATTTATTTATATATCGACAATCCCGAAACACTATCCCGAAACGGTACCGTTACCGA
This sequence comes from Juglans microcarpa x Juglans regia, assembly GCF_004785595.1. Lineage (NCBI taxonomy): Eukaryota > Viridiplantae > Streptophyta > Magnoliopsida > Fagales > Juglandaceae > Juglans > Juglans microcarpa x Juglans regia. The sequence continues at coordinate 33,228,032 of NC_054602.1, read as the reverse complement.
AATATTTTGCCAGTGCCTTAGTCGGTACGGTATTCAAAACATTGATCTGTTGACCCATTTTCCTTTTCAACTAGGACACGTGGAAAACGAGGTGTATTGATGTACTTGGGGCAACCGTAGCTTGTAGGCTACCTCTCTGACATGGTGGATGATTTGGAACGACCTATAAAATTGTGAAGATAGCTTGAGGTTGCGGCGTCGAGCTATCGAAGTCTGTTGGTATGGTTGCAAACGAAGGTATACCCATTCACCTATCTCAAAGATCTGTTCTTTCCTCTTCAAATCGGCATATTTTTTCATGTGATCTTGTGCCTTTTGCAAATTATGCTTCAACAATTGCAGCATCTATTCTCTAGATTTTAGGTTGGACTCCACAGCTTTTGTTTTGGGTAATCCAAGCATGTAGTTCATGAGTCTAGGAGGAGAATAGACATATAGAGCCTAAAAAAGGGTTACCCAAGTAGATGCGTGTTGATTGGTGTTGTACCAAAATTCTGCTAGAGGCACCTAGTGTGCCCAATCCCTTGGTATATCCCCTGCAAAGCACTTTAGATAATTTTCTAAGGTTTTATTAACTGCTTTTGACTGCCCATTGGTTTGGGTTGATATGTAGTACTAAAGGCTAATTCTACCCCTTGCAGCTTAAACAACTCTTGCCAAAACAAGCTAGTAAATGTGTTGTCCCTATCAGAGACAATTGATTGGGACATACCACGTAGTTTTAGGATGTTTTGGGTAAATAAAGAGGCCACTATTTTTGCAGTAAAGGGGTGAGCTAAGGGAGTGAAATGGGCATATTTTGTAAGTCTATTCACTACAACCCACACACAATCATGACCCTATGACAATGGTAGCCTGTCAATAAAATCCATAGTAATTTGTAACCAAGGTTGGGAAGGAATGGGAAGGGGCTGCAGCAACCCACTAGGCTTAGATTGGTCAGCCTTGACACTTTGACAAATGTCACAACCTCTAATAAGTTGTTTTACATCTATTTTTATCCCCTGCTAGTGGAAGTCCCTCATAACCCTGTGTAGTGTCTTGTCATACCCCGAGTGGCCTCCCATAGGGCTAGCATGCAGTAGGTGCAACAACATTTGCCTGAAGTCCTTATCTTCAACAATTACCAGCCTATTTTTATAGAATAATAGTCCATTCCTCACTAAATACACAGTTTGTAACTCACCTTTTGAGCTTTCAACAGTAAATCCTGCACTTTAGGGTCTCCATCATACCCATGTTTGATTTCCTCTTCCCAATCCAAGGTTGGCAGGGAAATAGTAGCTAATGTCACCTCTTCCCTACCATTTTTCCCATCAACTTTTCTTGATAATGCATCAGCCACTGCATTGTCCTTTCCCCTTTTATACTCCACCAAAAGCTCGTAACCCATTAGCTTAGACACTCATTTATGTTGCATGTGTGTGTCCACCTTTTGCTATAGCAAATATTTGAGACTTTGGCGATCTATCCTCACCATAAATGGCTGGCCCAACAGGTAAGGCCTCCACTTTTACACTGCCATCACTAGAGCATACATGTCCTTCTCATAAGTAGATAGGGCCAGCACCCTTCCTTTCAAAGCCTTGCGGTAAAAGGCTATTGGTCTATTTTTTTTATAACAACAACCCCATTGACACTCCCTGAAGTATCACACTCTATAATGAAAGGAAGTGAGAAATCTGGGAGAATAAGTACTGGGGGTCGTGTCATTGCCCTTTTTAACTCTTGATATGCCTCTCTTGCCTCCACACTCCAAACAAATTGATCTCTCTTCAACAATTGAGTTAAAGGAGCTGCAAGGCTGCCATAGCTTTTAATAAATCTCCTATAATAGCCCATGAGGCTAAGGAACCCCCTTAGAGACTTGAGTGAGGTGGGAAAAGGCCAATCCTCTACTGCCTTGATTTTATCTGGGTCAAGGCCAATCCTCTACTGCCTTGATTTTATCTGGGTCTGCTTTCACTCCATCCGCCGAGATAACATATCTCAAATAAACTACTTCAATTGTGGTAAATCGACACTTGGACATTTTTGCCAATAAGCTGTGCCTTTTTAAAATCTCTAGAGTCACTCTTAAGTGCTCTATATGCTCCTGCAGTGAGCTGTTGTACACCAAAATATCTTAAAAAACACAAGTAGAAATTTTTTCAAATATGGCTTAAAAATTTCATTCATCAAACTCTTAGAAGTAGAAGGTGCGTTAGTAAATTCCAAAGGCATCACAAGGAACTCGTAGTGTCCCTCATGTGTTCTAAAGGCCGTCTTATGAATATCTTTTGCCTTTACCTTTATTTGGTGGTAGCCCGAGCATAGGTCAAGCTTAGAGAAAAACTTAGACCCACTAAGTTCATCCAACAGCTCCACCACTACAGGAATGGGAACTTATCCTTCACCGTTGCACTGTTCAAGGCTCGTTAGTCTATACACATCTGTCATGTTCCATCTACTTTTCTCACAAGTAACACGGGAGATGAGTAGGGGCTAGTGCTAGGTCTTACCACCCATGAATTTAGCAATTCTTTAAGGATCTTCTCAATTTCGTTTTTTCAAAAATATGGGTATCGATATGGTCTTATTGACTCTGGTTTTGTGTTTGGAAAAATGGTAATTGCATGGTCATGTTCTCGAGTTGGGAGTAGGCCTTTTGGCTCACCAAAAACTTCTTTGTACTGCCCCAATAGCTTTTATACAACCTTAGGAATTTTACCTTTAGGTTCTTCTTTACTAGTTTCAATCAAGTGCAACAACACCCCCTTCTTTTCCAGCTTGTGATGCTTATTAAGGTTCCATTCCTCAATGAATTAGAAGGAGACAATCCCTGCAAGCAAATTTTTTGGCCCTTAAGCTGAAATTGCATGGTTAATTCCTTAAAGTCCCAGAATATAGGCCCCAACTCCCTTAGCAACTGCACACCCAAGACCATGTCACATCTCACCAATACTAGCACATAGGAATCTGTGGTAAATACCTTCCCTTGCATTTTAATTCTCATTGTTGTACACTTGCCTTCACAGCCCACAAGTTGGCCATTGACCACCCTAACCTTCACTTTTTCTTCATGATTAACCTTTTGTACCCCTTTTTTTAACTATTAAGGGTCTAAAAACTTGTGCGTGCTACCGATACCAATCAACACCACAATCTCTTGATTTCCCAACCTCCCCTTAGTTCTCATGGTTTTCGGGTTTAAGGACCCCAATAGGGCATTAAGAGAAATTTCTGGTTATGGGTTTTGGTTGGTCAGATCTACAACCTCGTCACCTTCCTCCACTTCTTGTGCTACTAACACCTCCCATAGTTCCTCCTCAACTTCTTCGATTAAAAATAGTTTAGGATGTTGACACTTATGCCTGAGATTCCACTTGGAATCACAGTAATAACATAGACCCTTTTCTCACCTCTCGTGCATCTGTTGAGGTTTAATTTTCTGCACAAGCACAATGGCCTTAGGACCCATTCTGGCATTACTGTTTGTGATTGCAAGTGGTGCATTGGATGTTCTTAAAATACAAATGTCTCGGCTACTATGACGTTTTTTTTACCAAGGCTTACATTCTCCTACTGGAAATTAACAAGGTTGTATGCAGTCACCAAATTATTTGGATGGAACATCCTCACAGGTAATCTTATCTTGTCCCTTAGCTCGCTAAGAAAACAACTTAGCTTATACCCCTCAGACAACCCCTTTAGTCTATTAGAAATTGACTCAAACTTGGATTTGTATTCGTCAATAGACCATGTTTGTTTCAATCTTGTTAGGGCCTCCATAGGGTCATCTTAGGAAGATGGACCAAACCTCACCCATAAGGCCTTAGTAAAGCTTTCCCAGTCTCTTAGAACCACTGATTTTTCAAGATCTTGAAACCAAACTAGTGCTTGGCCCTCCATGTGGAAGGAGGCTAGCCTTAGTTTATGTTGTGGTAATTTGTTGTAATATGAAAGAAATGGTTTGTTTTCCACCCACTAGGATCATTACCATTAAAGGATGGGAAATCGAGCCTCACCCGCCATGGGGAGGGGGGTTCACCACCCTATTCAACTTGTACCAGTTGCTGATTAATGCCCCCTGACAATGATTCACTACTGTTCTTCCGTTGCAACTCTACTAACGTGGACAACTGTTGCATCACTGAATCTGACTGCCTCTTGAGAGCCAACATCTTAGTTTTAAGATTTTTTAGTTGAGAACCAGTAGACTGTTTGAGGGAAGTAAGACCCTTCTGTAATTGATTCAAATAAGTGCCTTCAGCTATTTGAAACTGTTTGTAATTTCTAGTCACTTGGGATTGATTTCTCTTGATACCACTTGTAATACTCTGTTGTATTTGTGGGAATTAAAGGATGGGAATGCAGGATGAATGGAATGCCTGAGCTTCGAGGGTAGGCTCCTCCAAATGATGAATAGGTAGAGAGAGAGATATAATTATAGAGAGATAAAAGGAATCTTTATAGCTTTTCAGATAACCAACCCATATGAGGGCTTACAATTATATAGCACTACCTTCATAATAAAAAGGAAACTACTCTTAAAACGTTGACTATCACTTATCTTAAAATAAAAGACACTATAGCTAACTGGGCGCACAAGCCCATTTACACTGACCCAACTAAATCCAACTGAAACATAACCCAGCCCATGCACGTTATCAACAATGCTTTTATTTCTTCTTGGCCCACGGCCCACGATCCGGCCTTCAGACTTCTCCCGAACCTTCCTTTCTCATTTCCTCTTCAGTTCGTATTTCCCATTTCTTCTCTTCTTTGATGGCCATGTGACTTTGGCTTTCGACATTGGTGCTTCAACAACAACCGCTTGACATTGCAGTTCCGTGGGAGAAAAGGGTAGCAATTCTCTAGTGTAGCGGAGGCTTACCCTGGTGTGGAGGAGCCGTTGAACATGGGTTGTTGCGGTGGACTATGGTTGTGTTGGATGTGGGAGGGCCACGCAAAGTTGTAGTTGCTATTTCTATGGTAGTGCACGTGTCTCGTGGTATACGAGGGCAGAGGTTGATGGTTGTTCTACCGTGGGATATTGTGTTTAGTAGGAAGAAAAAGTGTGCATGAACGTGTATAAGGTGCATATATATATATATATATACATATAGTAAAATTGATAAAATCCTAGAGAAGGAAGGAAGAGACGTGCATGAGCGTGGAGACTGAACCTTGGTTGTCACGGGCTTAGGTTTTGGACGTACAAAGTTTGGGCTTTTTTAGTGAGTTATAGGCCTTGACTTAACCTCTAAAAATCATACAACTTGTCCCATAATTTTTCTAAGGCCAATTCCCACTGGCCCATTAAAATATTTTAACCTAATAAAAAAATATTTAATGATTTTAACTTAATTAGCAAGCCTAATAAAAATTCGATACTCGCTAAAATAAAAATCTGGGCCCGAAATCTTTTCCAAAAATTACTCATTAGTCTCAAATGGGCTTTTCATACATATAAACTCAAAAATTTTTAAAATACGGGCTTGGTGCTGGGCCTAAGTGTTACAAATTTTTCTAATAAAAAACCCACCAACACCACCCCCCTCCCAAACAAAAATTTCCATATAGTAATAAGGATTTTTAGTACTTAGAATGTGAGATATTGGAAATAATATCAAATTAAGAATTTGATTTGATATTATCCTAATAAAGTGGTTTATTTTATAATTATCAAATTAAGTGATTTGATTTTTGTAATGATCAAGATATCAATATTTTCTCATCTTCATGTAATTTTTCTATAAATATGGACCATTGTTTTATATTCAATCGCATGCAATTGGGAATAAGAAGATGCAGCACTCAAATTTTCTCTCATTCTGTCTTCTCCATTTCATTTGATTTTCTATTATATTTTATTTTTTGTCATAGTATTAGAGCCCTTGGCTAACGCCAAAATCATATGAAACATTTCTTTTAAAGCTTTTCCGCTAGCTTTACCTCTCATGAATTCTTCATCTACCATTCAACCATATTTTGTCTCGAATCCATGCATTTGGAGTATTTTTATTAGTTGTAAGTCTTTTATATTGAGTTTTTTGTCTATCGTGAGCATTGTTTGAAGCTTGTACCCATTTTTAGCATTTTGATTTTGTTCCTATATATAGTTGACCAAGTCCATATGTTGTTCATTGTCGTTAGTTTCATCATCTCATCAGTGATCAATCAACGGATATGAAAGTTATACTCAAGTTTCAAACTTAATATTTCATAATTCTTCAACTTGAGTTTGAAGAGATGTTGGAGATAATATCAAATCAAGAATTTGATTTTATATTATCATAATCAAGTGATTTGTTTTTCATTCTTATTGGATTAACTGATTTGACTTCTATAGTTATCAAATCAAGATATTTGATTTTCATAATGATCAAGATATTTATCGATCGATCTTATCTCATTTCAATATAATTCCTGTATAAATATCGATTTATGCTTTGTATTTAATACAATTGGGATTAAGAAAGATGTAACCCTCAAAGTTTCAATCATTCCTTCTCTCCTCTCCATTTCCCTTCATTTTCTATTCTATTATATTTTTTTATTATAAGAGAGATAGACAAATGAAATGAATGTTACAATTATAAAAAATCTAAGAATCTGATTTTTTTTTTTTTTTACTAAAAAAAGAGAAATGTCGCAGCTACAAAGATATTTTATAAAAAGAAATTTACAAACCAACTACATGTTATAATTAATTAAACCCTAACTGATCACATTGATCATGACTGAGTGCCTACATATATCTCAGTGATTTATAGCTATATATATATATATATATATTATGTGTTTAACGATGTCGTCCATCAAATTTATACTACAAGATAAATAAATATTTATAACGAATTAATTATAATAAAAATAACTATTTACAATGAGAATAAATTCATTTTAATTACATAAAATAATTCTTTTTATAGGAATTAACTTATAGTAAATAAATAATTTTCTTGTAATGTTAGTTATTATTATTCATTTGAAAGCCCATTAATGCTAGCTATATTTTTGTTACAAAGTTGAATAAAAAGACTGACATGTATTTCTCTCAGCCAACGAATCATGCTCATGTTTGAGTTTCTTCTTATAAATTCATGGTCCGAACCTGAAATTAAAAGCTATCGCTAGATAATTAAATTGAGTTCATTTATTTGGTAAATTAATATCACTACAAGAAAATTGCTTATTTGTAATCAGTTAATTCCAACGAAATGATTATTTACAGTTAAAATGAGTTTATTTTGGTCACAAATAATCTTTTCGCAGCAATTAAATAACCATAAAAATCCGTTTTTCTTGTAGTGTATATTGAGGGTTAGATAAAACTTGAAACCAGATGATTGATTAAAAATCACAAAAATCAAGAACAAGGTCAAATTTACCACAGATGTTCCTCTTTCTTGGTTGGGGCGTTTATCTTCATGATGACTTGATCACTAGCTTCGCTCATCTCATTTCAGTTGGGTTTCGTTTTAGACATATCTTAACATCCAAAAGCACAACTCTCAAATCATAATATTTTTCAACTTCTTATAAATATATTTAAACTCATATTAACATTCAAACACATCTAAATTCATCTTAGATGGACTCCTATAAAACTTACTCTATCAACTCTTACTATTTATAATTAAGAAGTCAACTAATCTTAACATGGGCCTAAATATCCCTCACAAGCTAGGGAGGGGATAATTAAACGCCATAAAGCTACATGCAATTAATACCATTAACTAGTACTTCCACATAATATTTTTCTTAATTTTCATTAAATTGTTAATTATTTCCTTGTATGAAACCCTAAGGAACTATAAATTTATATATGTGATCATATTAAATTTTCTTAGGCCTGATTATTAATATTTTGCGCATAGTAGATATTGATAATTTTGTAATTTTCTTTCTTGATCATGATATTGTTCGAATTCGATCGAGGTTCTTAATTAGTATAAGTCTACGTTCTTTGTCCTTTGATGGGACTTTTAGACATCATCACCGACTATGAACTAGTTGACTGAATCCCTTCCTATATATATCAAAGCCGATCGGCATCAGAATTTATTTGTATTAATTAAGCCAAAGTGCCTTTAAGAAGTGGGATTTTCGAATCGACAAAATGGGTGAGACACCAAGGGCGCACAAGATGATCATCATCATGTGTATGCATGATACCTACCTGATCAGGGTGTCCAAAGAAAACAAACCAAACAAACCAAGCAAACCAGCCCATTCTCTCTCTAAAAGAACACACACTCTCTCTCCTCTTTAAAACACTCTCTTTTAACCAAAATAGCCCTGGCTCCTCTTTCCCTCGTCACTCAAAACAAAACAAAAAATATTTAACGAGAATGATTGTTTATGATGAGAATAGATTCATCTTAACAAAAAATATATAACTGATCACAAATAAATAATTTTTAACCTAACTCGGTCTAACGATTATATTCTTGTTTAGTCTGTGTGAAGATCCGAAGATTGCAAAAGTGAAAAACCTCGTAATTAAAAGAGCCAAACCAATTGAGCACATTACATCTTTACAACTATGACGTCCAACCGTAACTCGTTAATCCACTTGATGGACATCAGTTGACAGTAAACCCTCTCTTCTAACAGACAAGGCTTTTTGTTTAAGGTGGACACCTTAAACAAAATGGGTATTTGTGACATTTTTTTGTGATGAATAAGACTATTTGAGACGAAAACATACTTATTTTAGCTGGAAATAGTCATTTCGCTCGAAATAATTGGTCGTAAATAAGTAGTTTTCTTGTAGTGTGCCCTAGTATCCTTTCTCTTAGATCCGGATCAATTTTATTTTATTTTAAATTTATAAACAGGTTTATAGGTTTTTTGGGCAAGTTGAAACACTTTCTTGGCATTTATGTCTCTCCATTCTTGAGCAAGAAACCTAAGGGTGGATTTGGATACAAAAAATATTTCAGAATCATTATAAATTTTCTAAATTTTCAAACAAAATATAATAAACAATTCAACTTTTTCAAATCTCAAAACAATAATAAAAAAATAATAGTTTAACAATATTTTATTCAATTTTCATTTCAACTCACTATCCAAACCTCTCCTAGTATTCAAATAGCAAAATATATAGCAAAAGTATTATATGTGGCCATACCATCATCCCTAGTAGGGATGCTACTCACCCTATACAAGCAGGCAGCCGTCCATCTAGCAACCTATGCTAAATTGACCAATTCATCACGTCCCTGCCCAAATATCTGACCACCTGTAACTGCTTGTTGGAAGGTGGATTGACACCACCATCATTTGGCGACCATGTCCACCAACAAATTATTCCCAAATTAATCTCTTAAAATCATAGAAAAAGTGCAAATATATCAAAAAAATTGCACAATACTAACAAGAAGCACACAAAATCAACATCAATTGCACAAAATGGCCAAGAAATTTCATATATGTACTCAAATATGTTGATATGTACAATGAAGATGTACTTAGATCAAGAATTTGTACTAAGAAATCATTAATGCATACGGGGTTGTGGTCTAGGGTTGTAAAGGCCCGCAACCAAGTTGTGGTCATACAAGTTCTACCGTCATAGATTATTGCAGCTTGACCGTGACACATGACCATGACTTTGTCATGGGGGTGGAGATTCTAGAGAAAAATAAGTGGACTGAGAGGAGGAGAGAAAGAAAAATAGAAGAAGAGAAGGACAAGAGGCATCGGCGTGAGAGGAAGGAGAAGGAGAGAAGAGGTGGGCGGTTGGAAAGTGAGAGGAGAGAGAAATAGTATATATAGTTGTCTTTTTTTAAAAAGAAATATACATACATACATACATACTTTTATATATGTGTGTGTGGATGGGCAAGCAAAAATAGGACGTACGTGTACTAATCCGCCCTTCCTTGTATGTGAACTTATTTGTTAGATTAGTGCTACTCTGCCGCCTGAGTAGCACCACTCTAAGTGACCGTTAAAGGAGTCGTTCGAATTCGAAGATGAGTTGATATGGGTTGTGAATAGTAATAAAATTGATGAGATGAGTTCAGGTGAGATGGTTTTTGAAAATGTTTGGATTATGAGTGAGTTGAGATGGTTTTAACTTTTTGGAGATGAGATAGATGTGGGTCTCACAAATTATTGCATAATATTTTTAATAATTTTTTTTTATTTATAAATATATTTATTCTTCAAGTAATAATAATTTATAAATTACCTCTCCAATTTTTTATTTTTTATAATATATTTTATAATAATATTTTTTGGATTACAATATTTTTTTCTAACGGAATTTGTTTGTAAAATATCAAATAAAAATTGATTACTAAAAAATTGATTTAAAAATGAATGTTAAATTGTTTCCAAAATTGTTAAATAATAATTTTGACTATTATATATAAAATAATTTTTTATTTTACACCCGTGTGAGAGGGCTGGATGAAGGCGTGGGTCTTCGATTGCATTCATTACACTAGTTGTATAGAAAAGTAAAAAAGCAACGTAAGCTATTTTGTCCTATATGAAAACAAATAAAAATTTTGGAGAAGAGTTTACCATACGGGAAGAGTTAAGATACTCTAAAGTGATATTCGGATCCAAACCATGCTGATATTTTTATTTTTTAAAATTTTTTTATTCATATTTTTTTATCATTTTAAAATATTTTTAAAAAATATAAAAATATATTAATATATTAATATATTAATAGTCACTTCTTTAATTATTAAATAAAAAATTAAAAAAATTAAAATATATGAGATATCCAAATAAGGAGACAAGTTGGATGGTGAAAATAACATTTTTCTATTTGTTAATCACCTGTTTGTACCTGCACTTAGGGTGGGCGGGTTGCCTGGCCGTTGCGATCAAGCCCACCACCACCCAGCCCTAATCCCTACTGTCAGTACTTACCGTACGTTGGCCCTGCCTCATTAACTCCCTTGGTGTCTAAACCAATATTTTGAATACCGTACCGGACATCGTACCGGTCAAGGTACTGGAACGAAATATTTCGGTACCGGTACCGTTTCGAGATAGCGTTTCGGGATAACGTTTCGGGATAGTCGATCTATAAATAAATTATATATATAAATATATATAAAAATTATATTCTAAAATAATAGTCTATATATAAATAAATTATATACAAATACATATATATATAAATTATAAATAGTCTAGTCTGAATTGAGGGTTAAAAAATAAGTTTGTAGTTTGAAAAAACGAAAAGAAAAAAAAAACACAGGCCGAAATATCGGCCGGTACTGGCCGAAATATAGGCCGGTATGATCGGTACCGGCCGGTACGGCCGGTATTTTGGCCGGTACGGAACAGGTATAGTACCTGTACCGGCCGGACGGCCGAACGAAAAATTTCGGCCGTACCGACCAGTACGGTACGAAATTTAAAACTGTAGTCTAAACTGGTGCATGCATTATTTGCAAGTTTTTAATAAAAGAATTATTCCGAACGATACGTCTTAATTAATTGATAATATATATATATATATTTACAAGATGAATTAATTATATGTACGTACGTATATTAATTTGAATTTTATGAACCACACACACACACACATATATATATATATATATATATATAATTCTATATATATGTACTTTGATCATGTGGTCGACAGTAGGATCGAGCTGTTGACGGCAGATAGCTTATTTAATACTGAGGACGCCATGTAGAGAAAATGGGTTTTTAACCTCAACAACAAAATCCGCAAGTTGCATTAAATAATTAATAATTTATGTAAAGTTTTGTGCATGCAGAATCTATTCCTTTCAAGTTAGCTAGCCATCCATATGTTTCTTGGAGAGTGATGAGAGTTTGGTTGATTTATGATATCTACCCATTGGAAACTTTTGCAATAATCAAAAGATCATGATTCATGATGTGCAAAATCTTTGAGAAAAAAAGATGGATTTTAACCAAAACATCACCAAAGTTAATTCAGAGAAGAAAGTCTTTTTGGGTCTTAAAAGCAAAGGAAGATCAAGTACTGGAAGTAAGCCTAGAAACCTGCTAAATAAAATCTGATCAAGTTAGTTAGCTTGCATTCATTAAGTCAACCACGTATATCTAGACGTTGAATGAACAATATTAATCTCCCAAGCTAGCTAGCTCCACCCTCGACTAGCTCAAGCCCTATATATATAAATGGCTCATGGCTTTCTACAGTAGTTCTCTAATTAATTGATCAGGCATATACGACATATTAACTATATATATATATATATATATACACACACATACACACACGACAAGAATGTCACATATTCATATGACAATTCCCTAGTTTTAAGGTGCTGGTCATGATCAATATGTAAGAGATAATTAAGCAAAGTGATCTCTAAGCTGGGTAATTATGTGATCAGTACTGCCTGATTAGTTCATTTAGATCGATGTTCATGCCTAGCTAATAGGAATTCAAAGTTTTTCAATCTCATATATTGTTGCTAATTAAGCATGCATGCATGCAGTAAGCCACTCTTTGTTCGATGATCGATTATCTCTAGTTAGCATTCTAATATATACAATGTTAATGCTAAAAATTTACATAACAGTTTGAAACGGGAGCTAGAAAGCATCATTTCCGGCCAATTGAGGTGGTCCAAAACTAGATGAGGTAGTTCGAAGTCCTCGATGACCCGTACATATATCTATAGCAGTGAATAGAAAATAAATACATGAAATATAAATAGAGATAGAGACATAGATTTACGTGGTTCAGTATAGAGCCTACGTCTATGGGTCGTTTGGAGAACAAATTTACTATAATATGGGTGTTTTACAGTCTCTCACGTATCTTTTTTCTCTTTGTATAATGGAGGTCGGAGACCTCTTTTTTGGAGAAGATGATCCTCTGGAACTCTTGTTCTGAGGTTAAAGATGACCTATATGTTCTCATAATATATAATTGCTTAGCCGTCTGAAAGAAGTCTCTCTTTCATATGTTATGATCATTCTTTATTTTAGCCCTTGAAAGTAGTGATGAATGGCTGCTCTATGTCTCCTCTCACATGTTTGATTTGTTTTTCTCCTCCTTTCTCCTATTTCCCTTCTTCCCTGACACCTGCCTTCCCCTTTTGTCTTGTCCCGCATACATATCTGTCATTTCTCTTCCTTTCTGCTCTTTTTTTTCTCCTGATATTTATATTTTCTTATCCCCTCTTTGTTTCTTCCCACTTACCTCTTAATGGTGGCCCTTTAATGGATTGGGCCTAGTATGGGCGTATTAATTTTACCCCCTCATACAAGATGCATATAATTAGTAGGAGAGGTTCAAAGGGTATAGGCAATCAAAGCTGTAATAGTACTCTTAAGCAAAAAAGTCCAAGCTATATATATCTCGATTTATATTCTAAAATAATATCCATATTACAATTATATAAGTTGCAATTAACTTAAAGAGAAAAAAAAAATCTCCTCATATAATGTCATGTGATCATATACATGACTATATATATATATATATTCTCCTATATATATAAATATATATATATATATATACATATATATTACATATATATTACATATACTAGCTAGCTGTGCTCATTATTGGAGAATAGCCACGAGAAAAGAATAAGGGAAAAACCCTATGAATTAAAAGTGCATCCCTTGATTAATTTAAGACAATGGAAGTGAAATATTGAATGTTAAAAAAAGTAGTACCCAAAATTCTCCTCTCTTCTTTTTACAAAACTCAATATTATAATATCTCTTCTTTTCTTTGCATCGGTACTGATCATAATACTTGTTATCAACCAAATTAAGTTGATCGCTGCAGCAAGTTTGAATTGCTTATAATCATGATCATAATTCTAAGTTACATTAACATCATAATTGTTGAGAAGTTCCACAAGGTTTAAGAACAAATTCATCCTGGGCTTTATTAGGAGTTACCTCACTCCTTTTATTAGATCTTTTATGGGGAAAAATAGGTGTCTCTATATGTTATCAGAGCTAGGTTAACCTATGACTAATGATGAGCTTCTACGACCTACCCATGATGATGGTACTGAAAATACTGGCCCACACGTGAAGGGGTATGTTGAGAAGTCCCACACAACTTAGGAACAAATTCATTCTGGTTTTTATAAAGAGTTACCTCACTCCTCCTATTAGATCTTTTATGGAGAGAAATGAGTGTCACTAGAATAATCATGTTCGTAAACATAGGAATTCATGCTTTCCAAGGCTAGCTAGGTTTTATAGTTCTAATTTTAAACATTTGCGATATAATTTGATTTAGCTCAGCTTAAAGTTTAGGGAAGATTTTTGAATATATAAAAGAGTGATTTGTTTTTTCTTCCCCGGCTTAATGACTAGCTTTCACAAATAAGTTTCTCTCTCTTTTTTAAGCATCTCTCATTTATAATGACTCAATATTCCAATTATCTGTAGTAGATATCTGTTGAGATTTAACTATCACATAAGAAATTAATAATAATAATAATAATAATTCCATGTAGACTGTCATGATCATTCTTCAAGGAGATCAAGAAGCTCTTTTATAATTGTACTGGATGATCTGTGGATCCTTGATGTGGAAGCTACTACTTTACTATAGCTAATAAAAGAAATTAAGTGAAAAAGAATTCAAATTTTTTATACGGAATGTAATTAATTTTGTTTATACTTTCTGGAAGGTACATGTATAATCTGCTACGTACTTATAAACTACGTACAAAAAGAAAAAATCATGAATTCCCACAGCAAAGTATCAAAGTCATTAATTTTCAATCCCAACCTATATATTGCTTTTCTGACAATTTATATCTTCGATCAAAATTAATCTAACTACCTAGGAATATTCATGTATTACTTGTCTAATTATTTTTCATCGATTAAAATAAAGTAATTTTTCAATTTTACATAGATCATTTTATAATTTATACGTTTTTTATCATGTTGATAAGAAATTGGAAATCCTCGATGCATACACGAATTAAATAAAAAAAGAAAATCCATAAATGAACTGAACCTTAAAATTAATAAAAGGAAAAAAGACAAAATCCTGAGAACCTGTAATATCCATATTCCATCCTATATATACACAGATGAAAACATGACCACTTTGTATCTTTCTTTTTTCAGCAAATGTTTATTTATTTCTAATGTATATACTGTTTTCATAACACTACAACACAATTTGTCTTTCGTGACAGAGGAAACCATCACCAAAAATTGCGAAAACGTCATTAAAGATATTTGGTGACGGTTTGAAACCGTCACCACTACCGTCACCTAATATGCGTCACAGAAAATAATTGGTGACGGTTTACTGTTGAACCGTCACTAAAATATTTTTAGTGACGGTTGGAGGTGTTCCGTTTGGTTGAACGTTCGAACGTTACATTTTTCTATGACGGTTGAGAACTGTCACAAAAAGTAATGTTCGAACTTCAAATTGAACATTCGAACGACAACCCGACCGATTGGCGTTCGAATGAGAGAATTTGACGTTCGTTGATTATAGTTCAAACATATCAATTTTACGTTTGAACGTTTATGCGTCCAAACGTTCATTGTAATAAACGTTCAAATTTTCGTTCGAATGTTAACGGACCAATATTCAAACTTAACTGGTGTAACGTTCAGACGTTATTTCGAATGTAAACGAAGGAGCATTCCAATGCAAGTGGTACGTTCGGAGCTTTGTTCGAACGTTAATCGTTTAATCGTTCGAACGGTTTGTTGGTTTGAGTGTGAGTACGTTCGAACGTATAGGCCTACGTTAAAATGTTACTATCCAATTTTACGTATTCACGTTCGAACGTTAGTTCGAATGTGAACCAACGTTCGAACGATTTAAATTTACATTCGAACGTACAGATCAAAAATACAAATTTCATAAAATTTAAAAACATACCAATTATATCATATTACATACCATCAATTAACAAGTAACAATGTCTTATAAAATATTAAAATTAGATATGAAAACTAGCCACAAATACTGATAAAATTTATTTCTTCCTTTTCCCTAGCCCATCACGATTCTGTTGCAACGACATAACACTCTCTATTTGCACCATCATCTCTCGTTACACTTGCTCTTGGACTTCATTGCGTATTCTTTCCTTCTGGTCTCTCTGTTGGTCCTGTAAACGGGTCTCTAAATGAGACTGTCGTTCTAAGAGAGACACTAACTCTTGCTGTATCGACCTCATATACTTATTCTCACGCCGTGCATCTTCTAAATTTTTGGTAAAATTATTAATTTGTGAAGTCAATGAGGTTGAGGAGGATGAATATCTATGCTTAATAGATCGTCCCAAACCTCTTGCCATACTAGACTGCAGCCCGAGCACTTGCGTGAATATGTCTACGTCACTAGGGGAGGATTCCCCAGAAGCCGACTACATCTCCATCATCTGCATCTCCATTTATATTATAAAATAAGTAGTCCATATTACAATTATATAAGTTGCAATTAACTTAAAGAGAAAAAAAAAATCTCCTAATATAATGTGTGATCTTATACATGACTATATATATATATGTATGTATATTACATATACTAGCTAGCTGTGCTCATTATTGGAGAATAGCCACGAGAAAAGAATAAGAGAAAAACCCTATGAATTAAAAAGTGCATCCCTTGATTAATTTAAGACAATGGAAGTAAAATATTGAATGTTAAAAAAAGTAGTACCCAAAATTCTCCTCTCTTTCTTTTTACAAAACTTAATGTTATATCTTTTACTACAAAAGATTGTGTTTTTTAGACAAAAAATTTTGTCTTAAAAAACATAATTTTTGTCCCAAATTATATTTGGAGACGAAAAACTTTTGTCTCAAATTTGTCTCAGAAAGACCGTCTCAAAAAGTTTTTAGAGACGAAAATCAAAATTCGTCTCAAAAACTCATTTTTAGAGACGAGCCGATTTTGTCTCAATATATTGTTCGAATGGAATATTTATCCGTCCGAACCGAGATGTCCATTCGAACAATATGAAATATTCATTCAAACTAATGTCCATATTTGATCATATTCGAACGAACGGAGTGTTCGAACAAATTTTATGCGATTGAACTAATAAATTTTTCAAACGACTTGTGTTCGAACAAAAATTATGTCTGTTCGAACAGAAATTTTATTTTCGGAAATTATATCCGTTCGAACGGGGTTTTGCATATAACTGTTGTTCAAACTCTTAATTTATTGTTCAAACGTCCGTATTTCTCTTTTGTCGTTTGAATGGGTAGTTTCCGTTCGAATGTGTCTGTTTTGGTTTGAATGAAATTACAAATGGTAATTCACCGTTCGAACTTGTTATTTACCGTTCGAACTATATTAATCATACAGATCAGAATTTAATTAAAAATATCATATTAATATTACACAATTTGTAATTCAAACATCAATTGTTCAAATGTTTTGGAACATCATAATAGCAATTAAAGAAAAGATAAATTTGAAGACTATGGTGGTGGCAAAGAGTTTTGGGACATCATTGACTGGAATTGTTCAAACATTTTTTGGTTATTCAAATGCATCATCTCTTCTAATCTCGCCTCCAAATCCGCTGCTTGATCTAATCGGGCCAGCAGCTCTTTTTCCTTGGACCTTAATCATTCTATCTCAAGTGCTGCTTTCTCCAATTCTTTAGGCTTGTCGTCATTTAATTTGGTTAGAGAATAGGATGATGATGATAATGAGGATGGTTTTACGCAACGTCCTAAACCCCTCAAATATCCAGAACGTGATCCAAGAACTTGAGAAAGGATCTGAGCATCGTTGACAGATGATGCATCAGATGGATCCACAGCAGTTTCCTTAAGAGATACATCTTGTTCTACAAAAACAAAAATATTAAAGTTAGTATATGTAACAAAAATATTATGTGACAATGAGACTAAAAAAACTTAAACTTACATAATTTGCCTCTGCTTCGGGACTGGCCCAAACACCATCACGATTTTTATGTGTTTTAGCATACAATTGGGTCAAATCATAGTCAGCGGGACTTTCTTCTTTCTGTAAAAGTAAAATCTATATTAAAACTTAAATCAGAAAATGTGTATTATATGTTAATATTTAATGGGCACTAAAATAACTTACCATTTTGTTAGACAAACGATGAAAAGATCGAGAACCTGCATGATGGTTTATCTTTAAATTTGATATATTTGCTTTGTTCACAGTACTCCATTGCTAAAAAAAAAAAATATTAGTCTATATGTTTAATACATCTGTGATATATTATTAAAAAAAAGACAGCTGCGATATTACCTGATAAGCAGGTCTTCAAACATATCACAAACTTTCTCTCATTCGTTTCGTGGAATATTTTGGAATGGATTTTGGCGCGCCTCTATTGTAGTACTGAACTTCTTATAATATGCATGGCATCGACCTTTGTACCTCTGAAATGCATTCGACATCAGTTCCACAACCGTTAATCGATCCTCTCTTCGGCCAAAATTAAGCTCGAACTCATCATTTCGAAAATTATAAACAATTACTATAAATACAAAATAACTTGAAAGTAACATGTTATATACTTAGTTGCTTGAGATGTAGGTTATTACCAAACAACGGTTTTTTATGTGGTCTTTCACATCTTGGAGAACTTTAGACTAAGAGGATGTAGAAATCGGTGCATACGTGCGAGTAAGTGTACCAACATAAGAAGCAAGCCATGCTGCCGAATCGCCGGAGCCACTGGTGTGATCATCAAGAATGTCAACTTTGATTTTACCAACTTTCCTTACTTTCTCTATGCAGACACCCCTCGTAGTGCCTCTACCTCGACGCTTGTTTACAACAGCTATATATACAACAATTAAAACATAACTTTTTAATTAAATTAATTTATTTTATAGATATATTACTTAAATTGAGCATAAAATATGATATCTAATTTGATAAAATAGCTTTTTCTGGGCCTGGTAATGTTGGCTCACTATTGATGACAAGTGAACTACACAGGAAGTCAATAATGGATGGGGATGGCACACGTGCTGCTTTGCGTTTGGGAGGTATATATATTTGAAATTGTAACAAATTATTATTCAAACAATCGTTAAAGATATTTACATGTTAATATTACTTACAGAAATTCATGTTTGAAATTCATTCACTATTCGTTTTGCTGGACCAGTCGCCCTCATCATCACTAGACACTTCAGTTGATTCATCTTCTTCCGATATTTCACCCTCAATTACTTCAGGTTGAACATCTTCTCTATGCAATGGAACCATATCATATTGGCTTAAATTAACAAATAAATTGATGCCTACTTCACTTTCTTGATATGCTTATTCATTTGCTGGACTATCAACTTCTTCAGGTGGTTCGTCTGCCTCTGGAATGTAATCATATACATTTCTTGGTGCGAACTTCTCCACTATCCGCCATGGGTTTCCGTACTCCGAATCATCTAAATAAAAAACTTGATTCTTTTGGCAAGCGAGAACGAAATGATCGTCCTCATACCATGTGCAAGATGTATTGACACTCACAAAATAATCATCGTTACGCACTCCCAACCTAGGATTTGAGACATCTCACCAATTACATTTAAACAACCAGTCCATATATCCTCCCACATACTTTAACGCTATAATATTTTCCACAATTCCATAGAAATCAATGTTGTCATCCCCATGGCTTCCTTTGACTACAACCTCACAATTTTGAGTTTTCCTATATCTTTCTCTATCAGTTGTGTGAAATCTATATCCACGCACCAAACATCCTGAGTACTGGAAAGCCCGTCTGAACGGACCACATGCTAGAGCATACAGTTCTAGTGAGATTTCTGATGAATTTTCACCATATTTCAATGCAACCTCTATCAATAAATATTATTATATACAAAAAAAGTAGAGTTTAGTGGTATGAAATTTGTATTATAAAATGGGGCTTAATAGTAATACCGTATGTTCAAATCACGAGGTAAATTCCTCTTCGTGCATCTTTTCTACGTCAGTTACACCATTCGAGCGAATTAGTTGTATATGTTCGTTGTGCATGTTCATGTTCATGTTTAATTTGTATGAAGTTATACTATATTATTATACATAAACTTAAAGATAATAGTGATTTAGAGAATCATCACTAACCTTAAGTACTGATCAATCTCTGTGCAGTTATTTAAGACATACCATCGAGCTCTTTCAAACTCTTGCGAACATAGATCGTAGCCACCTTGTGCGCCTATGGGACGCACGGTCTGGAAAAATACAGTAAATGTCGATGAGACTCCCATCTCTCGCCCACCTTCATAATTTCGGTCCGGTCTTGTAAATCTAGTATCAGCTCCACAAAAATACATTGAACCAAAGGTATGCCACTCATTATCAATATATAACTCTGCAATCGAACCTTTTGGACGAGCTTTATTCCCCACAGATCGCTTAAGTTTTCCCAAAAACCGTTCAATAGGATACACCCATCTATACTGAACCGGGCCAGCAAGTAAAGCCTCACGAGGCAGGTGCATAGCCAAATGAACCATTACATCAAAGAATGAAGGCGGGTACAAACTCTCCAATTTGCACAATATTACTGCAATGTCAGCTTTCATTTTTAACAATGCATCAACTTTCAATGTTTTACTACAAATGTCTCTGAAAAATCTCCCTAATTCTGTGAGAGCTGTACGAACATCTCGAGTAAGCTTCCCACGCACATCAACCGGCAACAGACGCTGCAGAAATACATGACAGTCGTTACTTTTAAAACTAGTTATCTTCCAATCATGTGTTCGAACACATCTTGTCATGTTTGAAGCATAGACATCGGGTAATTTGATTTTCATAAACCAATCACAAAATTTCTTTCTCTCATCATTTGAAAGTGTATACCATCCGATGGGCATATAAGCTGACGATCCATTATCTTGCAAATGCAATTCCGGTCTGATCCCCATCTCTTTTAAGTCTTTACGAGAGTTAGCTGTATCTTTTGTCTTCCCTTCTATTGACATCAGAGTGCCCAATATCACATATATTTTTCTCGATGTGCATAACATCTAAATTGTGGCGTATTGTTAAGGTAGACCAGTATGGCAATTCAAAGAAAATACTTTTTTTTGTCCAATTCAACTCCAATGCTTGTCGTTTTCTCTTTCGAACCCTTGAATCTTTTCTAAATCTATTTTCTGAAACATCCCCCAACTGGGCGATAATATCATTCCCAGTCAACTCTGGCGGTGATGCCCTGCATTCAACCTTTCCATCAAACATCGCTCTATTTGTACACCATCTATGATCATGTGATAAATAACGACGATATCCCATAAAACATAATTTCCTACCATGACTCAACCATTGAGACTGTGTATCTCTATTGCAAACAGGACAAGCCATTTTACCTTTTGTGCTCCAATCAGACAAATTTCTATATGTAGGAAAATCATTTATTATCCACATCACTGCAGCATGCATCTTGAACTCCCCCGACGAGGCTGCATCATATGTACTAACACCCTGATCCCACAACTCTTTCAACTCTACAATCAGTGGTTGCAAATATACATCTAATTCATTTCCTGGTGACCTTGGCCCTGGTATCAGTAGAGTCATCATAAAATATGGATCATTCATAAACTTCCAAGGTGACAAGTTATAGGACATTAATATGACAGGTCAAGTACTATGAGAAGTGCTCATGTTGCCAAATGGATTAAAATCGTCCGTTGCTAAACCAAGACGTACATTGCAAGGTCTTCAGCAAACCATGGACACTCGACGTCAAATTTCTTCCATTGTAAGGAATCTGCAGGATGCGAGAGAAAGTTTTCATTTTGGACTCTTTCTGTTTGATGTCAAGACCTTTGGCAGTGGACCGGGACATAAACAATCTTTGAAGTCGAGGAATCAACGGAAAATGTCTTAACACTTTATGGGTATATTACGTTTATCGGATGTCCATCTTGACTCATGACACACTGGGCATGAGTCTAATTTTGCATATTACTACCAGTAGAGAACACAATCATTTTTACAAGCGTGGATGAAATTACTTATCGGATGTCTATCAAAAAACACAAAATTCATGGGATAAACACTATAAAAAAAAAATCCAACTTTTATAAGGTAGTTGATCTTATCCCATTTGAGAGACTATTATCTATATCGCATATATACTCAGTCCTAAACTCTAATGTTAGTACAAATTTCGGCAACATTTCCCTACTATTCTCCAAGTATGCTAGTCATGATAAGTCGTCAACCCTATTAATGGACCGAGAAACTTACAGACCACATACCTGAAGAATGTAAGGAATCGCTGAACCAAAATTTTAATTGCCTAACACAAGAGTTTAAACTGAATATATCTGCCGTATAGATAATAGAATCCCAAACTGTCCACTTTGGACAAT
Organism: Juglans microcarpa x Juglans regia; assembly: GCF_004785595.1. Lineage (NCBI taxonomy): Eukaryota > Viridiplantae > Streptophyta > Magnoliopsida > Fagales > Juglandaceae > Juglans > Juglans microcarpa x Juglans regia. Next base: position 33,205,709 of record NC_054602.1, on the reverse strand, counting down.
TCAAGAGTTGTACCCAAACATTTTTTAAGAGAAAATTTGGCCACAACTCTCGAACGGGTCTAAAATTTAAGTACATATAAAAATAACCCTAAAATTCAAAAATATCTAACTCATAATACAATTATACAATGAAATTACATTCCAAATCATAAATACATGATTGCAACATTACATTCCTAATTAATCACCAATTGCTACATTCTAATTTAATTTTAGTGCATAATATTTTGTAATTATACTATATTATTTTTTAATTAAATTTGTTATAAGTTTTATACATTAATTCAATTATTAACAATTGCTATGTTATATCTATATTTTACGTTTCTAATTTAATTTTAGTTCATAATATTTTGTAATTATAATATATTATTTTTTAATTAAATTTGTTATAAGTTTTATACATTAATTTAACTATTAACAATTGCTATGTTATATCTATATTTTAAGTTTCTAATTTAATTTTAGTGCATAATATGTTGTAATTATACTATATTATTTTTTAATTAAATTTGTTATAAGTTTTATACATTAATTCAATTATTAACAATTGCTATGTTATATCTATATTTTACGTTTCTAATTTAATTTTAGTTCATAATATTTTGTAATTATAATATATTATTTTTTAATTAAATTTGTTATAAGTTTTATACATTAATTTAACTATTAACAATTGCTATGTTATATCTATATTTTAAGTTTCTAATTTAATTTTAGTGCATAATATGTTGTAATTATACTATATTATTTTTTAATTAAATTTGTTATAAGTTTTATACATTAATTTAACTATTAACAATTGCTATGTTATATCTATATTTTAAGTTTCTAATTTAATTTTAGTTCATAATATGTTGTAATTATACTATATTATTTTTTAATTAAATTTGTTATAAGTTTTATACATTAATTTAACTATTAACAATTGCTATGTTATATCTATATTTTAAGTTTCTAATTTAATTTTAGTACATAATATTTTTTAATTATACTATATTATTTTTTAATTACATTTTTTATAAGCTTTATACATTAATTTAGCTATTAACAATTGCTATGTTATATCTATATTTTAAGTTTCTAATTTAATTTTATATAAACTATGTTGTAATTATATTATATTAATCTATATTTTTATATTTTATTCATTTATAATTTTTGTTATATTTAGATTTTGTTCGAACAATATTCTACTCCCACAGGATCCCGTTCGAACTAACGTTATAGCGTTCGAACGGGACAATCCCAGATTCCAGACACAAAACAGAGAAAACATTTGCCACAAAATACAATTTTCACAATCATAATCTCATAAGATGTATATTGTCAGAATGCCCATTTTAAATGGGATTGCACAAACACAAATATACAGCATGTACCTTAACATAATTAATTAAAAACTATAAATTATCAAAAATCTAAAAATTATAAATATTACCTTAAATTTTAGCAATCCAAACAAAAATATCAATCCACAATACCTACATAAGCAGAAAACACATTATGAGAAAACTAAATCATGTGCAATAAACTAATATTAATGGAACTCGAAATACAAAAAAACATAGAAAAAAAAACATACATTTTGTTCGAATCTCTCCTTTCTCTCTCAAGAATCCCTTCTCTCACTAAGTCTGTGAGTATCTCTCTCTCCACAACACTTTCACACACACAAAGCCGTGCTCTGCCTCCTATTAAACATTCATCAACTGTGAAAATGAACGGGAGGTTTAGGTCTATGAATCTGTGAAGTCCCGTTCGAACTGAAAATTTACCCATTTGAACACGAAAATTTCGAATAGGCGCCAATTCTGCCGCTATTTATTTCACCTTCGAACGTGTCATTTTGTTGTTCAAACTAACAAATCAGAATATTCCTTGGCATATTCTTCAAATGTAGACCACCTCAAAGGGTATTTTTGTAACACTGTTTCCTGCAGAGCATTCGAATGACGACTTTTGACGTTCGAATAAACTAACATTCAAAGTATTTGGCGCGAAGTTTCCCTCCAAACACATTCCACGAGATAACACCGTTCGAACGGGACGTTTTTGGGTTCGAACCAATCATAAAATATTTTAATATTATATACTATATAATAACTATATATTTTACCAACAATTTTATATTATAATTGATAATATATAATGTACTACAAGTCTAATAGTTAATATAATACTTATACTATATACTAACAATTAATATATAGTACTTATTAATATATATATACTTTTGGTCTTCTAATTTTGCACTATATATTATATAACTAACTATCTTGTGATATAATCTATAATAACTATAGTTATAGTAACTTATAATAGTAACTAGTTAATATAGTTATGATAACTTGTATAGTTATCATAACTTATAATACTTGCATTGAAGTTGCTATAGTAACTATTTTAACTATAGTACTTATGATAACTTGTACAATTATCAAAACTTATAATACTTACACTGTAGTAGCTATATAACTAATAACTACTATCTATATTAATTATTTTAACTTGTATAGTTATTATAACTTATAATACTTATTACACTGTAATAGCTATATAACTAATAGCTAATATATATATATATATAGTAACTATATAATACTTACATTGTAGTAGCTATATAGCTAATATCCAATATATCTATATTTATATTAATTATATTAACTTGTATAGTTATCATAACTTATAATAGCTATAGCTATATAGTAACTATATATAATACTTATACTATAGTAGCTATATAACGTATAACTACTATAGTTCAATCTTCAAAATTTGTTGAATTCATGTTTAAAATTACTGCATTGGATTCACCAAACTTTAAAATCTGAAACTTTGACGAATTGTGCATTCCAATTCATCTTCAAATTTGAAGAGTCACTATTCACACTCTATAACTATTATTTTATTTACTTAAATTATTGTTTTCTAATTTTGAGCCACAATATATTTAAGTTGGGAAACAATAATTTAAGTATTAAATTATTAATTAACATATAGTTAGTATAATTGTAAAATATGAAAAAAATAAATTAAAAATATTATTATTAAAAAAACCATGTTATATTATTATTTTGATGAATTAAATGGCTAATTCAATGTGGGGTTATGGATAGGGAGATTTTGAGTTTATGAAAAATATGTACTTTTCACCAAATTTTGAAGATGAAAATGATGAATCCAACGTTAATGCTCTTAGTATGTACTTAGTATAATAGAAACAATATATTTACAAATAATATACTAAATATATTAATTAAAAGTATTATAATACTATTATTAGTTTCATTTTTATACTTTTATACTTTGTAATATTATTATTATTATATATTATTATTACTAATATAATTATAAATATATTAATATAATAACCGTTTGAATGAATATTTATCCAGTTCAAACGAGAGCCATGGTCATTATAGACCCAGTTCGAATACAATGAAACAAAATTCTCTCATTCGAACCAGTAACCACCGAGACCCTGCCGAGTTCGCCCCTTAACTCCACCATGAAAATCGCCACTCAACCGCTGTAGGAACCCCATATTTGAACTTCTAAGAGCTATGCGTCAACTCTCCACCTCTATTGTTTAGTTTTTTGCACAATGGGATGTGTTTGGGGGTATGAATTTCGAATCTGAAATCCACCCATTTTGGTGTATTCTGTGGAAATAACATCAAAATAATTGGTAGAAATGATTGGGCTTCACTCCTAAATCATTTATACCAATTAAAACAAAGGATAACATCTAGATAAGAAGTTTTTCAGTTCGGGGCTGAGTCAACTCAGTCATGGTTGTTTGGCTTCTTCCGTTCGAACAAACTCTAGTCCGTTCGAACTCCTAGTTGCCAAACAACATTATTTCTGTTCGAACAAAAAAAGTTCGTTCGAATGAACAAAGAAACTCTATTCGAATGAACAGAACAGTCCATTCGAATAGAGTTTTCTAGTTCGAACAGACTATGTTCTGTTCGAACGAATTATTTCAATTAAGTTTAATATACTATAATTATTCAATAATATAATTTAAAAATTATGGTTAATTATATTCTTACTTTCATTATGGTTAAACAATATATCAATGGCATCCAGCGGAAGAAAACGTGCGAGAGATCAGCCCAGCCAAAGTAGTGGATCAGCAGCTCATGCTCCGGAGACGAGGTCTACACTTGTCGAGCGTCCAGTCATTTTGTCTGACTTCTCTGATCTTTCATGGGAGGGACGGAGCATACAGTCCATCTTCACCGAGCGGGGATGGATACCGATCTGTGAGTAGCGGGGGAGTGCATATTCAGAGATGGTCGGTGAGTTCTACCGTGCCATGGGAGAACTTAGCGCTGATGCTCTGTTCTACACCATATCAGTCCGGGGAGCGAGTATTAATTTCTCTCCCCGCATTATTGCTGAGTTCCTTGACATTCCCCGTACAGCCGACGCATATCCTACAGCGGCTACACGGGGACCAGCGGCTGCACCATCTGATTCCGACACACCGGCCGCATCCTCCACGCTAGTCCCGAATGTAGATTCGGATGCTACTTCTGATGGTAGTGAGGATGAGGATCTACCTGATGATGGTCTCACAGACGATCAAGTGTGTCAGCTAGTGCGAGACCCATCGGCTCCTCCATATGATGGGAGCAAGGTGATCCGACAGGCTGATAGTAAATGATTTTTTAGAATGCTTAATTTGATTGTTGGCTATAATATCGATCCGAAAAAACACAAGATTGATTTAGGGATCGATCGAGCCAAATTTTTGCTGCGGATAATACGGGGGGATCCCATTGATCTGGCATTGTATTTATTCCTCCGCATTAGATCGGAGTCACGTTTTTCCAGTGGAGGTAGTCTACTATTTGTACTGCTGATATCTAACCTCCTACTCCGATCGGGGGTTACAGTGTCGGCCACTGAGATGAGGTCGCCATAGATGGGGCCCCTTAACAAGATCACATTCAGCAAGAGCCAGGGGCACTTGCGGAAGACTGCATCAGAACAGCCTAGTGATCCTCCCACAGATCCAACTTCTAGTAGTGCTGCCGCTGTTGAGAGATAGCCTCCTGGGGCTACTTTGGATCAGGTACGAGCTCTGTTTGTGGAGTTCGTTAAGTCAATAATGGCGAAACTTAAGGATCTGGAAGGATCTATTAAAATGTTGCAAGAAGATGTTGATATACTAAGGAATCAATAATTATGATCGTTTTAGTTATTATTTTACTTTTTTTATATTGTACTGAACATTATATATTTGAGATGTAATTAATGTATGGTTTTTATTTCTCGTGTTTACTACTTTGTTTATTTTTTTAATTTTACTTGCCGTTCATAATAATATAAAAAATGATACCACCTTTAAAGTTATATTTATATAAATTTAACATAAAAGAAATCATAATATAGTTTTGAAGTTAATTACATAAAAGTAATTTATCAATTTATAAATATTTTAACTCGCCACAAATCATAATATATAATATATATGCATTTTTATATTTTGAAAATGATAACAAATTAATGGAAAAAATATTTATTACTTTAATAGAAAAATATATGCACAAATCCATACTAATAAAAAAATTAATTGAATTTCTATCCGTTCGAACAAAGAAATTTAAGTTCGAACGGTTATTAACTTACCCCGGGAAAAATAAATTAATTTTCCACCAATATTATTATTCGAACAGATTATATACTGTTCGAACGGACATTAATTCCATATTCGAATATATTTTGTTCCGTTCGAACGGTTTTCCTTTTTTGAGACGATTGTGTTCATCACAAAATATCTTGTTCGAATGGATATTTTTCCTTTCGAACGAATTTAGTAGCTCAGGTATTTTTGGAGACAAAATGTATTTCCTAACAAATTTCGTCCCTAAAAGTCAAATTTCTTGTAGTGTACTCTTCTTTTCTTTGCATCAGTACTCATAATACAGCTTGTTATCAACCAAATAATTAAGTTGATCGCTGCAGCAAGTTTGAACTGCTGATCATAATTCTAAGTTACATTAACATCATAATCATGTTCGTAAACATTGGAATTCATGCTTTCCAAGGCTAGCTAGGTTTTATAGTTCTAATTTTAAACATTTGCGATATAATTAGATTTAGCTCAGCTTAAAGTTTAGAGAAGATTTTTGAATATATAAAGAGTAGTGATTTGTTTTTTCTTCCCCGGCCTCATGACTAGCTTTCACAAATAAGTTTGTCTCTCTTTTTGAAGCATCTCTCATTTATAATTACTCAATATTCCAATTATCTGTAGTAGATAACTGTTGAGTTTTAACTATCCCATAAGAAATTAATAATAATAATAATAATTCCATGTAGACTGTCATGATCATTCTTCAATGAGATCAAGAAGCTCTTTTATAATTGTACTGGATGATCTGTGGATCCATGATGTGGATGCTACTACTTTACTGTAGCTAATAATAGAAATTAAGTGTAAAAGGAAAAGGAATTCAAATTTTTTATACGGAATGTAATTTTGTTTATACTTTATGGAAGGTACATGTATAATCTGCTACGTACTTATAAACTACAAAAAGAAAAAATCATGAATTCCCACAGCAAAGTATCAATAAGAAATTGGAAATCCTCGATGCATACACGAATGAAAAAAAAAAAAAAAAAATCCATAAATGAACTGAACCTAATTAAAAATAATAAAAAGGAAAAAATACAAAATCCTGAGAACCTGTAATATCCATAATATTCCATCCTATATATACACAGATGAAAACATGATCACTTTGTGTCTTTCTTTTTTCAGGAAATTTTTATTTATTTCAAATATATAAATTAATTGGTTGCTCCTGATCCATGATCTTAGCTAGAGTGGTCTACTTACTCAATCATGGTACGTGGTGAGTCTATTTTTCATTAGGCTTTTTCTTCTGATCGATCTTTACGCAGATTTGGAATGCATTAGGCACTTTTTATATATCCTCAGGACTCGATCATTGCCACTTTTTGTACAGACCGAACTATTTTTGGGACACAATCTACCGGAGCTAGGGCGGCCATCGATCGAGGTCGACCTCGCAGATCACATGCATGCGGCCTCCATGCACTACGTAGTGCATGGAGGCCGCACTTAGCTCAGCTATCTGGTGGAGTCCCACTTCACATACATGCTTTTTCACTCTCTTCTCCACTGTTGCTTCAAGTCACAACTTAAACCTACAATCCAAAATACACAATAATATTTGGCATGCATGCCTTATAATAGCCTGGCCTAGTGTCGTCATGGTTGGTCCATGCTTCGGCAACAATATTGTCACCTATGCACATTCTTCTCGTTCACAGTACTAGAGCCTTAATTATTAATTTGGTTGATCAATATATATATATATATATATATATATATATATATACACACACACACACATACACACACAGGGGAACGGCCCGGGTGCATTAGCCTTGGGGTGCACCTGACATAATGATTTAAATAAAAAAAAAAAGTGAAAAAGTCAGTAGCTTATTTTAATCAAATTAATAATATTCAATATTAATATTAATTAATATTAATATTAATTATATTCTAATTAAATTAATAATTAATATTATATATTGAGTATTTTATTAGTTAAATTTACTTAAAGTTAAATTTTACAATGAGAATGCTCTAAAGCGTTTCTATTCTAAAGAGTAAAGTCATTTTAATTTTTTTATTTAAAAAAATTGAAAAAAGAAAAGAAAATGAGTACACTGTCAGAACAAAAAGAACATGAAAAGAGACGTCAATTTACGTGCATCGTGGGGCTATTAAAGACCTTTTGGTAAAATATAATTTTTTATTAAATTCTATAAGGGAGATACACGTCAGATGATCAAGGGTTTTAAGGGTCTTTTGGTAAAATAAGACTTAACAGGAAAAAAATAGTTAATAAAAAAAAATAAAAATTACTATTCACAGTTAGATAGCTACTTATTATAATAGAGTAGATATAGAAGAGTATTCTAATAAATATATATACGACAAATTTAGGCATATTAATTGTTGTAGTACTTTAATTTGGTAGTAATTTGTTAATTCCTTGGATTCACTTATGGCCAGCTTTTATAACCTTTCTTTTTATTAATATAATTATTACTAGTACTACTGCTGATGAGCGGAGAAAAAACAATTATACATAGATGAGTTAATATACAATGCATGCAGTATACGTACGTACGTATAGCCATTAAATTATGCAAAGGATCATCACTAAATTAGCTAGCTAGCTGCAAGCCGATCTTTAATGAGCGGCAGGGCCGGCGCCTACAAAACTAAAAAGTAGGCTAATTGAATGTAGTATTGGCGTTGGTATCGACCTCCAACCACCCGGAGGCTTCCTCACAACTGCCCAAAGTTTCTACGTCTACATCAAAATATATATATATATATATATATATATATATATCTCTATAAAATAAAGAATAAAAATAAAGTAAAATAAAACTTGTTCGTGCAATGATCTCTAGCGAGCGAGCTAGCCTCTGATCATGATCATCTCCCTTAATTCCCAACCACGTTCATGTATTTTCCTTGCTAATTGCATTTCCAACATGACCTTGTCTTGTCTCTCCCTTTATATAATAACCCCTCCGCTCTCGTCTCTTATTCATAACATAACATCTTTCACTCAACCCCAACGTTGAGAATAACATAACCTCTCTCTTCCCCCTTCCCCTCTCTCTAGATCTCTCCGATCTGCTTGTTTGCTTTCTCTATCCCATGGTCATGGGGGCTCAGCGTCGTTTCGAACCCATCTCAAAATGTAACTCCGAGGGGCGTTCGAACCAGACGGTGGCATCGGACCTAGACGGGACACTTCTCGTTTCGCGAAGTGCTTTCCCCTACTTCTTGCTTGTTGCTCTTGAAGCCGGTAGCCTTCTGAGGGCGCTACTGCTTTTAGCATCGGTTCCGTTCGTGTATTTCATCTACTTGTTTGTTTCGGAGTCTGTGGCAATCCAGACCTTTATCTTTATAGCTTTCGCGGGGTTAAAAATCAGGAATATTGAGCTTGTTTCGAGGTCTGTCCTGCCCAAGTTTTATGCTGAGGATGTACACCCGGAGGCTTGGAGAGTGTTCAATTCCTTCGGGAAGCGATACATTATTACTGCTAATCCAGAATTATGGTGGAACCATTTGTCACGGCGTTTTTAGGCGCTGATAAGGTTATTGGGACGGAGTTGGAAGTGACAAAGTCGGGGAGGGCAACTGGGTTTGCAAAGAAACCAGGAGTACTCGTTGGCGATCACAAAAAAAACAGCCATTTTAAAGGAATTTGGCACCGACATGCCAGATTTGGGTCTTGGAGATCGAGAAACCGACCATGATTTCATGTCGCTTTGCAGGGTTTGTTCTCCTTATTAATCACTCAGTATTATATAGTTGTCTCTAGCTACTTTTTTCCCCCTCCCCATGCGGTTCTATCTTTTTATTTGCCGTAGTTCCTTTTCAATTTAATTTGGCTATGGTTATATGTCAATATTTACTCTACTCCATGAGCTGTTTCTACCTAATGAGCTCAAAAGAGCTCGATCGTACGGTTAATCACAACACTGATCTCATGATCTCATGACACATGATTACGTTTGGCGAGAGCGTTAATATTCATGGCAATATATTAATGCTTTATTCATGAACGTGTCTGTTCCCCGTTTTCTATCTTTCTCGAACCACTTTTGTGGTAAATAAATTCAGGTGGTCCATCAGCTTGGGTAGTTTTTTCACGTTTCGAATCTCTAGTAATTATATGAATATATGGCTTCTATTTTGAGCCTCTTCTTGCCCTATGCTTTTCAGTTCCTCGTGATCATATTAATGGCCTTGTCTTTCCTTCGATCTAAAACTATCAATTTCCAGCTCTCTCTCTCTCTCTCTCTCTCTCTCTCTGATATAACGGTTGTGCCCACTTAAATTGTGATGCATGAAGTACTACGTACAAGAGGATCATTTATTTCACATTATATGCAGAACTGACACCCGCAATAAGTTCTTCATGTCTCCAACGTCGTTCCAGTACTCTTCTTATTCAATATCCCAAGCCTTATTAATTTGTGTACGTACGTACGCACCAGCTCATGGAAATATTATGAAATCATTAATATATAGCTAGTTTACTGCATCTTGCTAGATGATGATCACGAGCTATATATCCATCTGATCATGATCATTAATTCACTAATTAAGCATGTCACTTCTACCAATAATTAGCTCATGATCTCTTTAATTTGCTACACAAAACTAATTAATTTGTTGCTTATTTTTCAATTGGTGGCTATCACACTCAAATCAGAATTTATTAATTAAATATTTTTTCCGTTAATTAATAATATTTATGCTTGCTTGCTACCCACCATAAACTAGATTAGTACTCTGTGGGTCGATGTCATCCATTTTTGGTAGTTTCTTTTACGATGGGGAAACCATTTTCAATACGGTACGTCTTATTCTATAAGAGAAATTCTATAATTCTCGATCGAGTCCATGCAGTGATCAACTCTTATAAGAGAAAATAGCACTACATGATCTGAATAGTTAAAAAAATACAGATCGATTAACTTAGTGTCATGATTAATATAATTGAGAAATATTTACCTGATAATTAATTATACACATGATAATTAATTTTGGACATTTAAGGCCATGATTTTTTAATTAATTCTTGTTATTTTGTCAAATTGCAGGAAGGTTACATGGTGCCAAGAACTAAATGTGAGCCATTACCAAGAAACAAGTTATTAAGCCCGATTATATTCCATGATGGCCGATTATCTCAGAGACCCACTCCTCTGGTTGCTCTTTTGGCCTTTTTATGGATGCCAATCGGTATTGTTCTCTCCATCCTCAGAGTCTACCTCAATCTGCCTTTACCTGAGAGAATTGTGTTCTACAATTACAAGATCCTAGGCATTAAACTCACTGTTAAGGGCACTCCTCCCCCACCACCCAAGAAAGGTCATGGGGGAGTGCTCTTTGTCTGCAACCATCGTACAGTCTTAGACCCAGTTGTGATATCCGTTGCCCTAGGAAGAAAGATCAGCTGTGTCACGTATAGTATAAGCAAATTCTCAGAACTTATTTCGCCAATAAAAGCAGTTGCACTTTCAAGGGAAAGGGAGAGAGATGCAGCAAACATCAAACGCTTGCTTGAAGATGGAGACCTAGTGATTTGCCCCGAGGGAACCACTTGCAGAGAGCCATTTCTGTTGAGATTTAGTGCTCTTTTTGCTGAGCTTACGGATAGGATTGTCCCTGTTGCAATCAACACAAAGCAAAAGGTGTTTTATGGAACAACAGTTCGTGGGCACAAACTGCTGGATCCTTACTTTGTGTTCATGAATCCAAGACCCACGTACGAGATCACGTTCTTGAATCAGCTTCCCTTGGAGCTGACTTGCAAAGGTGGGAAATCAGCAATCGAAGTTGCGAATTACATTCAAAGGGTGTTGGCTGGGACATTGGGGTTTGAGTGCACGAACTTGACTAGGAAGGATAAGTATGCGATACTCGCAGGAACAGATGGCCGGGTTCCTGCATCTAAGAAGGAAAAGGCCTAAGACAGGAAGAAGAAAAAGCAAATTAATCAATTATTATTTCATGATGATTGGCTGTATTGTTTTTCTTCTGGTATATTAAAGAAAATTAAAAAAAAGGATCCAAGGGCCGGGGCCGGCCGGTTCATCATAGCAATAAAAACCGATTGTGATGGTCGACGTTGCAACATTAGCAATATTATTTATGTTTTATGTATAATTATATTCGGATTTATACAAGAAATGTTTTTATTTTTTGTCTATTTGACTGCATATATACCTCATGTAAGACCAACCTCAAAATTAGACAGATCACGCAAATACTAACTATATATCCTATCCTGTTCTGTCGTGGGATTGTCTCAAAAGCATTCATATCTTTCTTATTAATTAGTTGTTGCCAAGCCGGTTGTTTTATTTAGATCATATGTTGCCTATTAAGTATATAAGGGCCGGCATAATGATCAACATGATGATCCATAGCACATATCTTAGGCATATTTGTTTTGAGAACAAAGATTCCTTCAAATTTTAATTAGGATATTCTACTATCTATATATATATATATATTAATTATACTACAAGAAAAATAAGTATTTGTGATGATAAAGAATATTTACGACAAAAATAAACTCATTTTAACAGAAAATAATCATTTTTGTTGGAAATAACTGGTCTCAAATAAGTAATTTTCTTGTAATGTATATATACCATGAAAAATTCCTTAGATTTCAAACCATTCATTGGAAATTAGAATGACTATGATTTTGCTTCAATAACATCTATTATATATTAGTTTCAAAATCATTGTTGACTGCATCCTTCTTATCATGATCATGATTTCGCAGAGTTATGAATTAGTTTTCCACCGCTAAAACTGTTACGAGTACTGCACAGAATTTTTATGAAAGGTAAGTTACAGCTAGGCTGACTAATTGACAATAACAATATCAGTCTTGTTTTAGTAAAAAGTTGATTAAAATACCCCACTCAAGATAAAGCAAAGTGACATATATATATATATATATATAAATATATATATATTTATGAGAAATTTTATTTACAATCTTCACTTGAGAACTGTATGTCTAGACTTTTTATTAAATGAGAAAAAAAAATCATTTTAAAAGAGATATTTTTATAATTTTAAAAGTAAAATTGTTTAAACTTGCATTGTAATATTTAAAGAATGTAAGTAGTATATATATATATATGTAGGATGTAAAATTATTTTCATGAGATGTTATGCAGAGACCAAATATATATAATTCTCAAAGAAAGAACATTGAATGAATTAAAAGGAGATCTTGACAACTGGCCAACTTTTTTGGGTTTTGGGTCCTTGAGTTTGTGAGTTGATAATTGAACCTGTGAACCGTTTTTATGGGCTGGATATTAATAATAAGTGAACTTCGGGTTGGCCATTATTGTGTGGAGGGTTAGGTTTGTGGTCCCTTTTCTCCAAGCATGATTTGGATAAATGGGGACCATATAATATAACCTCCTCTAATATTCATTAATGTGACCAGCTCGATTTTGGGTGTGCCTTTTTTTATCAACTCAGCCCTGTATGCACGTTGACATAACAGTGCGATATTAATACTCCCATAAATCCAAATCAACTTTAAAAAAAAAAAAAAACAGACTGTATTACACATGGCCACATTAATTCATGATCCATCACGTCCTATTACATTAGCCCTATTGGTAGATTAGAAATTTCTAATTTTTTTATTTTACAGATGGATTGAGATTAAAGTTAAAATTTGAATAAAATATTATTAAAATATATTTTTGATGATTGGCTTTTGACACAAATATGATCTGATTAAGAGGCATTAATTAATGTCATATTTGAAGTCGTTTTTTGGATTGAATTCGTTATAAACTTATAAATGATAAAATCTCTCCCACATTCTACATAGTGAGGATTTCATTCATCATCCATTTGATAACAATAAATGGTATATCATTTGGAGGTGAGACTTTGAGCTAAAAGGGCAAATTGGTTTGGTATCTTTTTTTCTGAAAGAATTTATGGCAGACCAAAGGACAAGACTTTATTGAAGCTGAGGCAGCATAATTAAGCTCTAGATCTATATATAATTAGTAAATAAATATCTTTGCTTGATTGCTACCATGAAAGAAGTACTGTTTTTTACTGAATAATGATAATTTTCTTGTGCAAGGGAAGCATTATTCTGACATTGGCCATTGGGTAATGGATGTACAAAATAGAGATCCATTACTTGGGATAGAGCAGTACAAGTCCTCTAAGGGTGTGACCCATATAGCATGGGGGACCCTAAACGTTTTAATGAGGCAACATGGTTTCGGATTCCAATTTTCAGACTCTCCCAACTGCTGCAATAAAAGCTTGTTCGTACCTTCCTTCCACTCTGCGGCTGGATTTTAAGATTGAGGTTGACTTCTTTCTTTTTGGGCCTGTTTTTCAGATTCAGCAGCAGAATCCTAATCCAGATGGGTGACTTGGGCTGCTTAGGTTCTGACTTTGGACTCCAGTTGGTTCAGACCCTGATGAGCCTAAGCCGTAGAATACTTTTTGTACTTGTGCCCAGTTTTTCTCTCCCGTGGAAACCCCGGCCCCCAAACCTAGGGCTAGGCAGTGGTTGCCTGCACCCGGCCTACTTGTTGACTCCGCCCGACCTACACGAAAATGAGTAGAAGAACCACTTCTAAATACGAATTTCAGTCACTATTATAATCCCTGGGCCTGCAAAACCGACGATCGATTTAGTTTTGGTCCAAATCGAAACCGAACGGGCTGATTGGGAGAGAGAACCGGCCAAATCAATTCTAATCGGTTCTACAGTTTGGGATGAAGGAATGAGAGAGAGAGAGAAATATGTCAGTTAGACCAAACAGAGGTCGGTAGCGGGGGAGCAAGATCAAAGTATGTTGTCAGTATTGGTATAAATGATCTTTTTCTCGTGTTCAGCTATAGCGAGAGCCCCTGAATCTAGAGCTGCTCGGCGTTCCAATTGCAAGAGGTCTAAGAGATGAAAGAGAGAAAGGATGACAACAGATTGAGAGTCAGGGCTGAGAGGAGGACGGAGAAATGAGGAAGAATCAAAGCCCTTACCAAAACGATGCAAATGACACTTTTTAACTTACTCAAATTAAACAACGTCGTTTATATAAGAATAATATATATATATATATATCTATATATATATATAATCGGTTGGTTCACTGTTTGAACATAATTAAAATCAGGACCAAACCGATCAACATCAATTTTCCTCAATTTGAGTTGTTGACTGACTAGTTTTCAACCGATTTCAACTAGTTTCGAAATTCAACAACTGGTTCCAATTGGTTATGACCGGTTTTGCTAACTCCTATTTCTCTTAATAATCCCCTAGTTACGGGTGGGTACCATCTCCAACAGAATGCTCACCTCAAACCTCTGATTCCGATTGGAGTCGGAGGTTAAAACCCCATCCGACTCCAACTTTGATGGGGTCAAATTCGACTCCGATCGGATTTCTCGGAGTCGGAGTCAGGAAGTTGAAGGTGATTGCCAAAATACCTACAGAAAAGAAAAGATCCAAATGGCAAATGCAAATATCTTATTGTCAAAATCTGTTAGAGACCCAGTGGCAACAAAAGCCCTAGAGACATGAGAAATAAGACAGAGGTGAAGTGGAGAAGTGGAGATCAGATCGTACAAAGTACAAAGTGAATTGAAGATGATGTCTTGAATTGGGACCTAACAAAATACCCACAGAAGCAAAAACTAAACCAAATCAAATTGCAAAAATATCCACATCAAGAAATTATATACACAAATCAAGCTATAGAGAACTTGTAATGGGTCTACTACTCTCTCACAAGATTAATGAAAAGAAAACGAGCAGTATATGCAAGAAAAAGAATCAAGAAATCGAGTTGCTCTCTTAGTTCTGCCGTGTCGTTGATCAGATATTGTGAAGACCAAGATGTGAAGATGAAATGATTCTTGGTCTACGATTTCATGGCTCGTGGGGCTCTCTGTGAGCTTCTCCAAAAAACAAAAGCGCCACTCTTCCATGGAAGCAGCGCCTCTGGATTTGCATCGGTGCCGCTCCTGGGCTGAAGTATCTTCACTGCGGTGCAAAGAACACGAGCATATACCGTGACGTAAAGTCGACGAACATCCTGTTAGATGATGGAGTGGTGTCACTCATGGAGGCGCTGGAACCTGGATGGAGAAGATAGAAGAGAGGAAATGTGTAGGTTAGGATTTCGTTCTGTGAAAGAGATGAATATATATCTTATTAAAAATGGCGTCATTTTAGATTTTCTTAAAAAAAAATTCAAAAACACGAAATGGGACATAAGGGACTCGAACGTAGGTTCTTAAGAACCAAAATCGTGTCTCAACCATTAGGCCACTTGGCTATATGATGTTTATATTACAATATATAATTTATAAGGTATAAATAGTTGAAATACGGAGCCTATATGGGCTCCGGCTTTAACTTCAAACTCTAATTAGTGGTGTCGGAGTTATTTTGAATTTCAAAAATTTCGATTCTATTAGAGTCGGAGCCCTGTCAAAGTTCGAACGGAATCAGGGTATCGGAAATTTTGCACACCTCTGCATCTAAATAATGGATTACATCAAAAGATCTTTTCTATGACGTACTTTTATCGGCTTCACCATGCATGAAATCTCGGTCTAAAACAAATTTATTTGAATTTTTTCAAAGAAAAAATATATACATTCAACCATTTTCATAATTCTTTATATACCTCTATTTTAAATAAGAGATATTTTATAAAATAATTTATAAAATACTATTAGTATACGTACATGTCTTCAATTGAAACATAATTATATAAAAAATTATAAAAATAATTATACCTCTATATAACTCTTTTAAGTTTTATTTCCAATTGTATTGTTGTATGAGTAATATTATATATAGTCATGGAATACACAAGTATCGTGCAGTCGCTTTAAAAAAGAGTATGGTCTATTATTAGAAATTAATTTTTCATGTAAATTTCATATTTATTCATTTTTTTTAAAGTGATTGTATGTCATTTACGTATTCACAATGGCAGCTATAATTTCTCTTGTTGTATTAGGCTCTATTTTTACAAGACAATATTGTCCTTTATTTCCACATTAGTTAACCTTGTACATTTTGAATATTTTTTTCATTTACATGCAATTTTGAGGCTACATTTAGATGTTAAAGTGAGTTGAGTTAAGATGATAAAATATTATTAGAATATTATTTTTTAATATTATTATTATTATTTTGATATTTAAAAAAATTAAATTGTTTATTATATTTTATGTTAAAATTTAAAAAAATTGTAATGATGAGTTGAGATTCAACCTATCCAGTACCATGATTTGGTATTTTGTTGAAAAGAGAAGGGTAGGAAAGTCATTTTGACGAAGAAAATTAGAAATGCACTCTCTCGATGCGGTGTCCCTCTCTAATCTTCTTCCTGAACCATTCGATATCATCAGGATTCAGTTTCCAGCCTTCCACGGTCTTCCGTTAATGGAAAACGGGAATTCCCAGCCTTCCCATGGGCATCAACCCAACGACCATGTCAAGCTCAACGTCGGTGGCAAGCTCTTCGAGACCACCCAATCAACCATCCTCTCCGGGGTTCCGAATCGCTCTTGGCTGTCCTATCGAATCGGCTTGCCCACGACACCGACCCGGTTTTCATAGACCGGGATCCCGAGATCTTCTCAGTCCTCCTCTCCCTTCTCAGATCAAATCGTCTCCCCTCCACAGCTCGCAGATTCTCCAAGCAAGAGCTTGCTGATGAGGCACTCTACTACGGGATCGAGTCGCACCTCAGGTCCGCGATGTCGCCGCCTCCGTTCACCGGGATCGATGCCTCAGTCGTCGCAACCGTCCGCCCTGCCTCTGACGGCCATCCATCTGCGTTCACTGCCGCCTCCGAAGACGGCTCCTTTTGGATGGCCCATGGAGGTCAGGTCTCCAGCTATGATTGGAATCTCCTCCATACCGCGACGATACGGACTCACTTGGATGACATCACATCGATTAACCGAATCTGGCCTGAAATCGCCGCTATAGGATCAGAATCCGCCGCTGGACTCCACTTCTACGACATCTCCAGCGACCGTCTCGTCGGCTCGACTCACTGGACCGATCCCTCCGATCCACGTATTTATAAAGCACGCGTCACGGCGATCGCAGACTCCCCGAGCTCGGTTTTCGCCTCGTTCGATTGTCCACACAAAGAGAATTCCATCCTCGTGATCGACAAGTCCACGCTCCAGATCACGTGGCACCTCGGCCGGCAGCCAGGTAACTCGTCGAAGAACACCGTCCCCGGGAAGCTGACGTGGCTACCGGAGAAGAGCGTGGTGGTTGCAAGCGCGGTCTCGAGCGGGGCGTTCGGGTATTCGGGATACATCAGGTTGTGGGACTCGAGGTCCGGAGAGATGGTTTGGGAAACGCACGAGCCAGGTTCGGGACGGAGCGATAGGTACGGAGACACGTTCGCTGACGTGGACGCAGACGCGGAGGAGTCGACTCTGTACAAGATATGTTCGAAATCGGGGGATCTGGGAATGGCAGACTTGCGTAAATTAGGGGAGGATCCGTGGGTGTATTTGAAAGACAAGAACCCGGGAATGAGGAAGACGAGCGGGGAGGGCAGTAGCGTAATTCACTGTTACGGGAAGCAAGTGTTTGTGGGAAGAGAGGGAAGTTTAGAGGTATGGTCGAGAGTGGAAGGAGTAGAAAAAGAAAAGGAGAAGGAAGAATGGGAGGGTTTATACAGGAGGAATTACGTGGACAAGGTGGAGGACTCGGAGAGAGGGATAATAAAGAGAATTGAAGGTGGTGGGAACAGATTGTTCGTTAGTAGAGAAGATTCGGAAGGTATTGAGGTCTGGGAAACCTCTCATTCTTCTAATTGTGTTCTAGTTTTGTAACAACAACAATATATATTATGGAATGGGAATAATTCATATTTTATTTGCAATTTCTATTTTATTTGTAATTTACATTTTTTGCATATATACATTTTTTTTTTTTTTTTTAAACCATGGCTTGTTTCCGCAATGTTTTTTTTTTTTTCCTAATATATTGCTCTGTTTTAGTCCTTTTCCTCTCAACAGATAATTATTATATACAACTTAAGCTTTCATCCTTTTGTTCTGCTCTTAAAGTTATCTTCTTTTTTCCCTTTCATATTTTAGTATGATTTTGTGGGTAGGAAATGTTGTTCTAGCTTTCTTTCATGGGTGAGTATGTAATAGGCTTTTATCTTTAGTTTTGATTCATTTATTTTGGTTATTTATGATATGAAACCTTAACTTACTTAAGAAGGTGTTTGGGTTATTTCCTAAACGTTGGAAGTATTTAATGTGTTAGCTATATTGTTTTCTTATTTTCTATATATAATTCTATAATACAATTCTGCATTTATATAATTCAACCATATCGAGCCACTCTAATTTCATAATGTCTATTGATGGCCTATTGAGCAATCTTTTTGTTATTGCTCAATAGGCCACAATGATTTTTGTTTTTAGTTGGGTTAAGCATGGACTACCTTATCTCCCCTATGCTAAATCTACAAATTGTGGCCTACAAAAATCATTGATCACTAGCACAAGCCGACGGTGACCTCCACGCCCACTCCCGATATCTGACTCACTCAAAAATAAACAGAATAAAGGCTATCCCAAATGCAGGAGGGTGCCGCGTAATAATTAGGAATAAAATTTCTAAATTGTCTCATCGGGAAAAATTACTTAAAATCAAACTTGTATAAATGGTGAAAATATTTACAAAGAAAAAATAAAAGTGGCGATATGTGCAATGAATGAAAGAGGACAACGGAAATGAAAAGGGTACTGGTCATGGACCAGATTCATATTTTTGGATTTTTTAGTGTAGTAAGGAAAAGTAAAAGACCAAGATACAAAATAGTAAACTAATAACTAAACTAAACTTGCTGAGATTAATTAACCAAGAGGCAACTTACTAAACTAATTTAAGTAACAGCACATTAAACATTAAATTTTAAACTAATTAAATACGAAATTGTAAAGCAAGCTAACTAATCAAACATAGGGTTCATCATTGTATTCAAATCACAAAATTCTTAAAATCAATCCATAACAGTTGTAATACCTATCTAATGGAAGCTTAAAGGAGCATAACTAATCAAACTTAGAGTTTATCCTTGTATTCAAATCACAAAATTCTTAAAATCAATCCATAACAGTTATAATACCTATCTAATGGAAACTTAAAGGAGTAAGAAAAACAACTAACATCAAGTTAAACAAGCAGGAAATAGAATCCCAAAAAAAAATGGTTCTAAGCCAAAGATCTCAAAAATACACCATAAAGTTCAAACTAAAATTAAATAGAAAGTTAGGGAATAGAAAGAGCAAGCTAGATAGCTGGAGATGGAGGCGACAAGCAGTGGAGGAAGGCTGGGCAGCAGCAGTTGGACCTCTTCGAGGTTCTTCAAGCTGCGGTGCTATAATACACTAGTAATAGAATAGTAATGGAAATGTTGCGGAAGAAAATGGAATACTGTATTGAATTGAAAAGATAACTGCTCTCTTCGAGGGAGATTCCTCCATAAGAAAATACAAGATGAAATCTCAGAATAGCTTAGATGATCGCGGGCAAAAAAAATTGCGGTGAGCAAGAATTCGATAGAAGAAGCCATTTTTAACTGTAGCTGCGTTTTTGTTATAGTGAGCGAGAAAATGACCTCTAAAAAGACTATTTTTGCCGAAAATAGAATTGGTAGAAGAAGCCCTCGCATAGCACATTTTGGCTCTTTGACAACGACATTTTCGCACCGCTAAATGTGTTGTTATATTTGCGGCAAGTTTTCACTGACGCAAAAGGTCATTATAATAACCTAAGCAAATTTCTCACTTGTTTTGTTTCCTTCTCCCCCATTTTTTCTTTTCCCCCTCCTCGATACTCCCTCTCTATTCTCGGTGAGTTTGTTGTCGTCCTTCCTAAGTCGTGCCTACTATTGTGCCGTCGCACCTCATCAAGGAGGTGAATCTCTCAATCCTCCATCTATCTCTTTCTCCATTCGTGTGTATGTGCATCTCTCTCTCTCTCTCTTTCTCTCTCTCTCTCTCTCTCTCTCTCTATCCGTTCGTTTCTACCATTCTCTATTCCACCCTAATTCTCTCTCTCTCTCCGGTCGTAGCCTTTAATCTCTCTCTCTCTCTCGCTTCCATATTTGTATGTGGGGGATCTCGACTAGAGCATGGACAAGGGGCTAATGTTCAATGAATAACTCTGTGTTCTTCAATTTTTTTCCCTCCCGTTTTAGGTAAATGCATTGCAAGCATGCCATCTGAGCATAGTGCTATTGCCTTCATCTCTGTTTGTTTTGATTTCGTAGATTTGGAATTTCTGTGTGTTTGGGTAAATTCATTTTTTTGGGATAATCTCTATGATTGCATTGTTTAATAAGTGATCTTAGGAGATGTTTTTGGCATTGTTACTGTAGATGTTTTTAGCTCTACCCATTTGAAAATCTGGTGTTTTTCCTTCCGAGTCTTCTAAATTGTTATGCATTTTTGCAGAGTTACTTCAAATTTCTCAAACCATTGATGTATTACAGAGTGTTGGGTTCATAGGATTGGGAAATATGGGCTCCAGTATGGTGAATAATATTATAAAGGCAGGATACAAAGTGGCCTTTCATGACATGTAATGTATTTGGTTTTTTTTTTTTTTTTTTTTTTACTTCTTCATGACTTGCCAGGAAAAAAAATTAGTCAAAACTTAATTGATTATTTCATTCGTTTTATATTTTGAAATGAGAATGATTCACTTAGTGTAAATTGAATTGATTATGTATTTGTGGAGGCCAATGAACTTGTAGTTCATACCAATTAAGCCTTTTCAAGTGCGATATTAGTTAACTTGCAATGCATTTATCTACATTTTGCATTATCATTTTTTCTCTCCTAAAATATTTTCTCTCCATACAATTCTTGCTTTGTTGATTTTTCTTGCCATTGGTAGTGGTGCATTAATGGCAACATCTCCTTGTGGAGATTAGTGTATTAGTCCAGTTTGGGTTACCGTCTTGGTTGGCTTTGATGGGGATGTGCAGAGCGGTTGTTATTGATCAAAAGTTATTTGAGTTTAGAAAGGAGAATGAAAGGTGGTGGAGAATCACAGAGAGTAGTCATCGTGTGGTGAAATACATTTCCTTAGATCATGAAGCCCTGGGTAGTTGGGTTCTATGGTGAAGGAATGTGTAGCATCTTTGGGCTCTTCAGAGTTCTCAAGAACTCGTAGAAAAGGAAATATTGTGTTAATGGTGTGGAGGGATTGTAATTATAATGGTAGATTTATCTTTCTTTCGGAGTTCGGGCATGACAAGAGGAGAGGTCTAATAGTGGTGCTGGAAGGAAGGAAGGGGAGGGGTGGAGGAACTTTGGAGATACATTGAAGGAGCTCAATCCCCCTTCCTCTGTTTCAAGTGTGAGAAACAGAATAGCTAGTGTTTTCCAGGCAGGAAACTCAAAGATGTTTAGGGTGAGGGTGGTGCTCCATCATTGACAGTAGGCAGTTCACGGTCGTACAGTGAGGTGCTCCAAGCACAGAAGGTACGACCGCGAGTCGTGAGTGCTATGGTGCCAGGCGTGGCCATTTCAGAGATCATGCAGAGTCGTGGGGAGATGGCAGCGTATTGTTGGGGGCAAATGAGGAAAATATTCTAAAGGTGCTGGGTGATATGAAGGAAAAAGTCGGGACTCTATTAGATGAAATATATTGGCTGAAAAGCTATGTCAAAGGAAAGGAGGTGCTGAAGATGGGCTTGGGCCGTGATTCGGGCTTTATTGAAGGGAGGGGCTTGGGCTGTGATTCGGGCCAGAGGGAGATGGGCGCAGGGAGGGTGATGCCCGATATGTTGGGTACTAGGTTGGGTCAGGCCGTAGGCCCAAAGAAGGGGTGGAGGGCTAAGTAACGGGCGATGCCCAATATTTTGGCCCAAGGGCCGAGTCATTCTTCGGTGGCGCTAATAAGCTCCTTGCCGATTTCCACACCGGCACAGAAAGAACCGCCGATCGTTGTCGACCACCACGGTGAGCCAGTAGAGTCATTTCCACAGGAGGATTTGGAGGACGACGAGATGGTAGAGTAGCTGGTAGTGGCTGAGACCTTGAGGGTTGATTTCCAGTCGTTGTCAGGTGGGTTTTTGTTGAAGAGTGCTTAGACTCAGCCGTGCATGATGGTCGAAGGTCCGGATGCTGCTCCTGTGTAGTTAGCCTTGGCAGAGGATGGGTATTTGGTTGATTTCTCGTCGTCGCCTCGTGGGCTGTCTTTGGAAAATGCACAAACTCAGTCGTGCGTGGTGGTCGGAGGCCCAGAGCTGATTCCTGTGCAATCAGTTTTGTTGGAGCATGGCCCTTCATTACTAGGGTCTCCGTTAGGCTCTATTTCACTAGAGATGGGTTTTGTTGAGGGGAATAAGTTTAGGGATGGGGTCGAAGAATTGAAATTTTTAGCTCCTGCCAGTGGGGAATCAAATCAGTGTGTGGATCGGAATTGGCTTTATTTGTTCCTGCCAGTACTGGTGAGGAGGGGGTCATTCTAACTCTTTTGTGTACACTCCCTCCTAGCTCTAATTATGTGAGTTGTTCGTTAAATTGAATTTTCAAGAAGGTAGAGGAGATTCAAGCTGTCATTAGGGTTTCGT
This sequence comes from Juglans microcarpa x Juglans regia, assembly GCF_004785595.1. Lineage (NCBI taxonomy): Eukaryota > Viridiplantae > Streptophyta > Magnoliopsida > Fagales > Juglandaceae > Juglans > Juglans microcarpa x Juglans regia. The sequence continues at coordinate 33,182,459 of NC_054602.1, read as the reverse complement.
TTGGAGGTTAAGAAGAACAATTTAAGGCTCTCCTTGTAGCACTGGAGGCTAGTCATTCGAAGTCAACCACAAAGTGGGATAGGGAACTTAAAAGGCTAACTTGTTCCATTAGTTATGATGTAAAAGAAGAGAGTGGCGGAATGGATAGATCGAAAGGGAGGGGTAATATAGTTTATTATGAAGCCTAAGATTTTATTATGGAATGTACAGAGACTCAATGATCGCAATAAACGCCCCCGTATCAAATCATTATTGCAGATGTGGAAAGGTGATGTGATGTGTTTTCAAGAAACAAAGTTGCGATTTATTGATAGGAAAATTATGCAAAGTTTATGGGGGTTCTCGTATATGGGTTGGACTCATTTGGCCTCTTTGGGAGCCTCAGGTGGAATGTTACTTATGTGGAATAAAAGAGTGGTTGAGTCGATTGAGGAGTGTATTGGAGATTTCTCGGTTGCGACTAGATTCAAAAAATGTGGTTGATGGATGGGAATGGACATTTGCAGGCTCCTATGGTCCTAACATGGATAAGGACGTGAGAAGGTTGTGGGAGGAGTTGGCTGGCCTATATTTGTTATGGGATGTGCCGTGGTGTAGATTTTAACACTATTCACTTTCCTAGTAAGCGATCAGGGCACTGTCGAAATTCTATGGCCATGGAAGAATTCTGCGAGTTCATCTTTGATCTAGACCTCATGGATCTCCCCCTGGTAAGGGTGAGTACACTTGGTCAAATGGGCAGGTTTGGTCGAGATTGGATAAATTCCTTGTATCTCCTTTGTGGGAAGCTCAATATCCAGAAGTAAGTCAGAAACGACTAGCTCGAGTTAGTTCAGATCATTTTCCATCATTTTGGATTGTGGGGGTATTCACAAGGGGCACCTGTATTTCAAGTTTGAAAACATGTGGCTAACAGCGGATGGGTTTGTGGAGAATTAGTTTATTGGTACTCCAAGTTACATTCTTGCAGGCAAGTTGAAGGCACTGAAACAAGACTTGAAGAAGTGTAATTTGGAGGTTTTTGCTCACATTGACAATCAGAAATCTACACTGTTGGAGGAACTACAAGAGCTAGAGGAAAAAGAGTTATTGGGAGATAATTTGGAGGAGGTGTTATTGAGGAAGAGCTTGGTTATGGCAAACTTGGAGAGGATTTTGTTGTCAGAAGAGACTTTATGGAGTCAAAAATCCAGGGCCCTTTGGTTGAAAGAAGGTGATAGGTGTACGAAGTTCTTTTACAAAGTGGCTAATTCACATCGGCGTAACAATGCTATCGAGTCACTTCAATCAGGTTCTCAGGTGCTTTCTTCTCCTCCCGAGGTAGCAAACCATATAGTACATTACTATAAGACCCTTTTCACAGAATTGGTTCCTTGAAGGCCAAAGCTTGATGCCTTGCATTTTGGGGCAATTGACTCGTAGAGTGTGGGTGTTGTGGAGAGACCTTTCGTTGAAGAAGAGATTTACAAGGTCATATCTGGCATGGCTAAGGATAAAGCGCCGGGGCCAGATGGTTTTTCAATGAGTTTCTTTCAAACTTGTTGGGACATTGTGAAATGTGATGTTATGTAGGTTTTCAGTGAATTTCACTCTTTTCAAAAGTTTGAAAAATCCCTTAATGCGAACTTTATTGCTCTTATTCCTAAGAAACACCGGGCTTTGACTATTGAAGACTTTCGGCCTATAAGTCTGGTTAGTAGCATATATAAGATTATCTTAAAGGTTCTTGCTAACCAACTTAGTCCAGTGTTGGAACACATTATTTCCAAGTCTCATAATGCATTTATTCGTGGGAAACAAATTCTTGATTCAGTACTCATTGCAAATCAGTGCTTGGACCACAGATTACGGGAATGAGGTTCAGGTGTTCTGTGCAAGTTTAACATGGAGAAGGCATATGATCATGTGAACTGGGAATTTCTCTTATACTTGCTTGAGAGATGTGGTTTTGGGGATAGGAGGATTTCATGGATGCGTCATTGTATTTCAACCGCTCAGTTCTCAGTTTTGGTTAACGGCACACCTATTGGTTTCTTTTATAGTTCATGAGATTTGCGGCAAGGAGATCCTCTATCTCCTATTCTATTTGTTATAGTTATGGTGCAGGCTGCTGTTGGGGGAGGTTTCTTATCTGGCTTTCAGGTGAGCAATGGTTCTGGTGGCCCTATTATCATCTCACACCTTCTTTTTGCAAATGATACGATAGTATTTTGTGAAGTGAATAGTAGCCAAATCCAAACTCTACGAGCACTATTACTTTGCTTTGAAGCAGTGCCAGAGCTAAAGGTGAATTTGGACAAGTCTAAGATGGTTCCTATGGGTGCGGTCTCTAATATCCTCAGTTTAGTAAGCCTCCTGGATTGTAAGGTGTCTTATTTGCCAATGAAATATTTGGGCCTTCTGCTGGGAGCAACTTTCAAGAATAGAGTTATATGAGATGGGGTGGTGGAGAAGATAGAGAAAAGGTTGGCTGGCTGGAAATGGTTGTATTTATCAAAAGGGGAATTTTGACCAAAACTGGATGTTATGAAGGTTGAAAATTAGTATGTAAATTATGTAGGCTCTTTGAGGGGCCTGGACCTCCAACATGTAACTCAATGTTTGTAGAAACTGAATAATTGTATTACTGAAGCATTGAAAAGTACTTAAAGAAATTACAGATAGACTTGGTCAAATGCTGACCAACAGACTCAACTTAATAACTGACCCATTACTAAATAATTGACCATAAAAATAGAAATGGACCTAAACGAACCCACTAAGCCAACGTGGTCCAGTAAACATAACAGACTCAAACGGACTAATTCAAAAAGGTAAACTAGATAAGACAACGGGCCCTATACAATTGACTCAGCCCACGTGCTTAAGACAAGACCCTAAATATTAGGGTTTCCTTCACAGTCGTAACATATCCTCTCTTCAAAAAACCATGTCCTCAAGGTTTGGGAAACGCCGTTTGAGCTCTTCGTGTTCCACCCATGTCGCATCTTCTATGGCCATCCCTTTCCATTATACCAACATCTCCCCGCTTGTCTTCTATCCTTTCTTGATCAATCTCCGATCCAAAATCAATTCAGGCTCAGTCTTTAAGATTCCCTCCATAGTTACCCTTGGCAGCTTGGTAAGTGGCTCTATGTGTTCTCCAACCCTTTTCTTTAGGCAAGAAACATGAAAAATAGGGTAGATCTGTGAGTTTCGTGGTAGATCTAACTTCTATGCAAATTCTCCTATTTTTTTAACCACCGTGTACAGCCCATAATATCTCGATGATAACTTGAGGTTTCTTCGCAGCACGACGGACATTTGTCGGTAAGGTCATAACCTTAGATACACTCTGTCTCCTACTTGAAACTCCCTATCAGTTCTTTTTCGATCGGCATATAACTTCATCTTGGCTTGTGTTTCCTATAAGTTTTCTTGGACTAGCTTGTTGATAAGCTTTCTATTTCTGAGTTCCTCATCCACGGCTTGAACCCTTGTGGACCCTATTTCATATGGTAACATTCTTAGGGGTGGCTGTCCGTAGACCATTTCATATGGTGAAACCCTAGTTGAGGTATGCTCTGATGTATTGTAAGCATACATAGCCAGAGTTAGCCAGACCAGTCTCGTGGTCTGTCTCCTGAAAAACACCTCAGATAGCCTTCTAGTACTTTATTCATCACCTCTATTTGGCAATCAGTTTGGGGGTGGTAAGCTGAACTCAGTAGAAGTTTAGTGCCACTCAATTTGAAAAGTTCTTTCCAAAACTGGCTTATAAAGATTGAGTCCCTGTCACTGACAATGGTTAGTGGAAAACCATGCAATTTAAATACATTGTCCAGAAAAATACGTGTTACTGTCACTGCTGTATATGGGTGTGAAAGAGACATGAAATGAGCATATTTGCTCAATTTGTCTATCACCACCCTGATCACTGTACGTCCTCCTGAAGGTGACAGCCTTTCAATGAAATCCATTCTTATATCCTGCCAGTTTCTGGTGGGAATTGGCAAAGGCTGGAGCAGGCCTGTGGGTTGAATTGTTTCCACCTTGTTTCTTTGGCATGTATCACAAGCTCGGATGAAGGCTCGAACATCCCTCCTCATACCAAGCCAGTAAAATTCTTTTTTCAATCGAGCATATATTTTATATACTCCTGTGTGGCCCCCTAATGGATTGCAATGGAACTGCTGCATGATCTCTTGTTGGAATGGCACCAAGTTCCCCAGATGTAACCTGCCCTTGTAAAAGAGTAAGTTATTGCGGACTTGGTACTGAGTTTGGTCCAAGATCCCCTGATAGTAGTTGCTCAACAGCTCCTGTAATTGGGAATCTTGGGGGTAAGTTTTCTTTAGCTCTCCTATCCATTGGGTTTGCATGAGGCTTTTGGCTTGTGAGTATGGGTGATTGGTTTGGGTATTGTGGAGGAACAACTGTTCGTGTTCTGTTTGGGAGGAAGGGCTGGATTCTGGTATGGTGTTTTGGTTGGTTGTTGGTTTTGGTTTTTCTGTACAAGGTAGCCTAGATAGGGCATCTGCCACTTTATTGGTTTTTCCACTTTTTTATTCCATCGAGAAATCATAACCCAGCAACTTGGATACCCATTTCTGTTGGGCAAGGGTGCCCACTCCTTGCTCTAAAAGCTATTTCAAGGCCTGTTGATCAGTACGGACCTTGAAATGTTGCCCCACCAAGTAATGTTTTCACTTCCTTATGGCCATCACCAAGGCCAGCAGCTCCTTCTCGTAAGTAGATAGCATAAGACTTCTCCCTTTTAGTCCTTGACTTAGATAAGTAATCGACCTGCCTTCTTGCATTCACACATCTCCCAACCCTTCACCTGAGGCATCACATTCCACCACGAAATTCTTAGTAAACTCAGGTAATTTTAAAACTAGAGGGCTAACCATATCTTCTTTCAATTTGTCAAAGGCTGCTTGAGCCTTGTCAGACCATACAAAAGAGTTCTTCTTAAGTAGAGCTGTTAGGGGTGTTGCTACGGCACCATAACCCTGCACAAACTTTCTGTAATACACAATGAGACCCAAATATCCCCTTAAGGCCTTAAAATTTCTGGGCAGTGACCAACTCTGCATTGCTGTAATCTTGTGGGGTTTAACACCATCTTTAGAGATTAAATGACCAAGATATTCCACAACACTACAACCAAATACACACTTTGACTGTTTTGCAAACAATTGATGAGATCTTAATGTATCTAGTACAATCTATAAATGGTGTAGATGGTCTTCCAATAACTTGCTATAAATTAATATATCATAAAAAAAAAAAAAAACCAAAACAAACTTTCTTAAATGGGGTCGAAATATCTCATTCATCAACCCTTGGAATGTGGAGGGGGCATTGGTAAGCCTAAAGGGCATTACCAAAAACTCATAGTGACCCTCATGGGTCCTAAAAGCTGTTTTGTGTATGTCCCCTTCATGCATTCTGATTTGATGGTAACCAGAATGCAAGTCCAATTTAGAAAAAATCTCAACCCCATAAAGTTTATCCAATAGCTCATCAATGTTAGGGATATGGTATTTATCTTTTACCGTATCTTTATTGAGGGCACGATAGTGCACATACATTCGCTAACTCCCATCCGCCTTCCTAACCAGCAACACCGGGGATGAATAGGGACTTTGACTCCCTCGTATAATTTCACTTCTTAACATCTCTGTCACCAGTCTTTCAATTTCTGTTTTTTGGTAATATGGATATCTGTAAGGTCGAACACATGATGGTTTTGAGTTTTCCTGCAAAATAATTTTATGGTCATGACTCCGAGGTGGAGGTAGACCATGGGGTTCTGAAAACACAGCTTCAAAATCTTTCACTATTTTTGACACTGCTGGTATATTGGCTTCTTCTGCTGTCCTCACTTCCCCTCCAATTAAATGCAGCCAAACTCCTTTAACAGCTCCCTTTTTCAATTTAGGAATATGTTCCTCTTCTTCTAACGATTCTCAGGGTGGTTGTAGCCCCTGCAAACTTACATTCACTTCCCCTGAAATTAAACTGCATAGTTAAGTCAGTAAAATTCCATAAGATGGACCCGAGACCTCTTAGCCAATCAACCCCTAACACAACATCACAACCTCCCAAAGTCAATAAATAAATATTAGCTTTAACCCTTAAATTCTGTAGTTGGATAGGAACTGCCCTACAGTAACCTTGGAAAAGAAGGCTATCTCCATTAGCCACTTTAACTGTCAACTGGCTTTCTCCCACTGGCGGGTTTGATCTCCTTACTACATATGGATCCACAAAACTGTGTGCTTCCTGTGTCCACAAGATTTAAAACCTTTTGATGATTAATAAAGCCCTCAATCCTCATGGTCTTAGGTGATAGTGAACCTGCCATGGCATGCAGTGATATGCCTAGCAATTCCCCTAACTCATTTTCTTCCTTAACAGGGTCATCTAATTGAATAAGGGCCAGCTTTCCTTCATTGGTTTGAGCTTTCCTTTACTGGTTTCAGCTTCCCTTCATTGGTTTCAGCTTCCTCCTCTTCTTCCTCCTCTAATCCTTCAAACAGAAAAATCCTTGGCCGGCTACACTTGTGATTAAAATTGAATTTCTCATTACAATAGTAACAAAACCCATTCTCTATTCTTTCTTGCATTTGGGCAGGAGAGATTCTTTTTATAGGAAATGTGGGTTTTCAGTTTGGGTTGTAGGCAGTGGGATAATTTCTGTTTTCAGGTCTGGGTGGTGGTGGTGGTAATCTCATTAATGGTGCAGGTGCAAGTAATTTTGGTGTGTCGGGAAATGTGGTTTGGGTTGGATTTAAGTTTTTCCTGGTTCCTCCTTTTCTTCAAGCAACTTCTTCCTCCTATAATTTAACTAACCCAAAAGCAGCTGAAATGGAGTTAGGCTTAAGCATGGTCACCATTATCTTCAAATCATCCCTTAACCCACTAATAAAAGTGCTAATACGGAATTCCTCCGTTAATCCATTGATTTTATTAGATAGGTACTCAAATTCTGTTTGATATTCTTCAATAGTAGCAATTTGTCTCAACTTAGTGAACAACCCTACTGGATCCTCATAGGTTGAGGGTCCAAAACGCACTTTAAGTGTAGAAACAAATTCTTCCCATCCACCAATAGGTCTTGAATCCATTAACCAACAATACCAAGAAAGAACCTTTCATTCCATATGAAAAAAGGCTATCTGCAATTTTTGGTTCTCAGGAGTATTAAAATAAGCAAAGAATTGTTGTGCTTTTAAGATCCATTCCATGGGTTCAGACCCATTGAATTTTGGAAAATCCAACCTTAAGGTTCTAGCATGAATGCCTCAATTCCCTTCAAATAAAGGATTATTACTGACATGATTTCCTTTTGGTGGATTACCTGTTGTTGTTGCCAACTGTTCATAAGAAGCTGTCAAATTATTCAATTATTGTAACACTGCTTCCAGCATATGTTTTTGTTGGTCTTATTCTTCCCGTAGGTGCACGGTTTCTCCCTTCAGCATGGACACTGCTTCCGCCAACTGAGCTTGGCATGTATCCTCAGCCATGTCGCAGGAACGCGGCTGTGATACCACTGTTATGAAGGCTGAAAATTAGTATGTAAATTATGTAGGCTCTTTGAGGGCCTGGACCTCCAATATGTAACTCAATGTTTGTAGAAACTGAATAATTGTATTACTGAAGCACTGAAGAGTACTTAAAGAAATTACAGATAGACTTGGTCAAATGCTGACCAACAGACTCAACTTAATAACTGACCCATTACTAAATAATTGACCATAAAAATAGAAATGGACCTAAACGAACCCATTAAGCCAACGTCGTCCAGTAAACATAACAGACTCAAACGGACTAATTCAAAAAGGTAAACTAGATAAGACAACGGGCCCTATACAATTGACCCAGCCCACGTGCTTAAGACAAGACCTTAAATATTAAGGTTTCCTTCCTAGCCGTAATATCGGACTAGACTGGTTCTACTCCTAGTTATAGTAATCTATTGAGGTGTGTTACAATTATTCCCCGCTAATAACCATTTCCGGAGACCCAACCTGCCGGCAAAAGTATTTTTACCTCGCGTGAAAAGTATTATTTTGGACGAATTTCTTGACGGCAAAATATATTCTATCCGAAGAAAAAGTATTATTTTGGACGAATTTCTTCGCGGCAAAATATATTTTATCCAAAGAAATTCAAATGTCACCGCAATTGATCAACCCAAAAGACAAAAAAAAAAGAAACCCCAGGGCCCCTCGTGTTGTGCCCGTCCAAAAGCAAGAAAGGAAAAACCTTGTCTTTCAACCGGTGCGTCCAAAAACCGAAAGGTCAGAGGACCTCTGGTGCGTGTGTCGCTTTTGGAGGAAAAGAAAGTAAAAAAAAACCGAAAGCCCCTGCGGGGGTGCTGCCTGGGCCGTAATCGAGAACCAGTATATACCAATTTTTTATTTTTTAAAATCGTTATATTCTTAAATCGATGCTTTAATTTTTAACGATTTTTCAATTTTATTCGATCTAATTTTTTGATTTTAATAAAATGTAAATTTTTTATAAAAAAAAAATCTATTTATATATAAAAAAAATCTACTATGTAAAAAAATTCTGCTCTATGAAAAAAATTGCTATAAAACAAAAACTGAAACCATGCGTAAAATACCCATCTGAATCTTACGGGTATGGATTCTTACGCCGCGTAAAATACCCATACGCGTAAGAATCCATACAAAATCCCTTCTGAATCTTACGCGTATGGATTCTTACGCGTGGTTACTGGTTAGAAGGAGTTGGGGGGGCGGGGGGGCGCGGCGCGAGAGAGAAAAAAAAGAAACCTCAAGCGTCTAGTGTTTGGTCTCCGTTTATATATACTATATCCACCTCAGAGAAAGAGAGAGAGAGAGAGAGAGAGAGGACCTACGTAAAGGCCATTTTTTTTATAGCTTTTATATATGCATGTGGGTCTTCGATCTCTCCGGGCAATGTTTTCTTTTTTGTTTTTTTTTTCTTTTCCTGACTTCTGGGAATGGAATAGCAAAGGTCATGGTCAGCAGCAATGGCAGCGGAATGGTTAAGAAGAGCAGCAAGGAGGATCTGGTTTGAAAGTATTTCAATGGCAGAAATGAAAACTGATTCGAGGAGGAAAAAACCCAGTTGCTCAGATCCTCTCGACAACTAGCAGATTTATTTTTATTTTTTCTTTCAATTTGTGATGAATCTAATACAAAATACCCTCATTTTTCTCATCATTTTTTAGTCTGGTATTTTGATGGTAATTATTCCTAGTTCATGGGGAAAAACCGGGTGTATTTTGGAATTTTAATCTCTTAATTTTTCAAATCCCGCCCAGCACCCCAAAACGTGACTTTCTCTTCGACAGAAACTTTCCGTTTGAGTTTTTCCCGTAGTGGATTCGTGCGCCAAAGGGTAAACAAAATCGACTGTCTATAGAGTTTTCCTTCTCTGGGTGAGGATCTTTCCTTCCCGTCTTGATCTTCTTTCCTTTCTTTTGTTTTTTTTAAACAACCGTTGACTTCTGCCACATTAGCAGCGACGTACGCATATTTCGTCCACAAAGTCGTCTGTACGTAGTATTGTTGTTATTGCAGAAAGCGGAGGTTACTGGTCATCATGAACATGGTATCCAGTTTCAGAATCAAAGTTATCCAATTCTTGGAGTAAGCATATATATATATACTTTTAATTTTTAAACTTAATTTAGAATTTCTTACATGCCATTTTTATGAACGCTGTTCTTGCAACTTGGAATTTATCTCTCATTTACAAGTTAATCATCATCATAAGTTCTTTCTATATATCGTAGAGCTAGCCAGCTAAGTTTGAATTATAGTACGTACACTTGTTCCAACTCATAACTTTTATTGTACGTCTTTGCACTGCGCGCAGAAAATGGCGGTCATGGGTGAAGACGACAACATTCAGAATACGAGGTACGTACATCTCTAAATAATCTACTAGTTGTATATATGTACGTAGCAAATCATCATGAGCTTATCTGAATAGCATTGAAATAGTTTATCAGTACCCATCCGAGTTTAAGCACCATGCACTCCACCATAAACTATGGAGAATCTCCATCTTGTAACTATTTGATACTAATATACACACCCCATGCACACTCTTCTTCTTCTTCTTCTATTTCAGTTTTGGCATGGGCTCACAAACTAGTGGAGTTCGCGATGTGGGACATTATGACATAACTTAACAGAAATCTGGAAACTTGGCATTACCCACTCTGCGGCCATTATAAACGGGTTCAAAGGTGAGAAGCCATAATGCCTATAGGCATGGCCTTCTTTGTAGACGCTTTCATGGGTGAATATTGGATGCTCTTGCTTTCCAGTCTTGCCTATAGCTGTGTAAGCTGTTTCACATCTCCGCTCATTTTTTAAATAATAATTTATGAATATTAATGGTATATATACAAGCTCTAAGCCTCTTGGCAATAAATACTTTATAAAAAAGTGGATCCAACTATGTCTCGTGGAGTCTATCTTTTTACAAAATATTTGCGCAAGATTTATAAATTCGAGACTTGTTAATAGCATTACTCTTAATTTATTTATATTGTACTACTACATGCAAATGTTCGGGTATGTCTGTCACTTCAAATGCCATTGTAAAATATAGGCGCAACAATGAAAAAGTTTGTCCTTAATTACACAAATAACGAAAGAGAAACTTTGGCATTTTTATTTGAAATAGGGGTGGTAATATGTGATATAATTTGTTAATCCAACGTGAACACGATAAGAAATTAGCAGATTCGGATTTGATATTAACGGATTCGAATCAAAACAAGTTGACTTATTAAGATACGATTCATTAACAGGTCATTAATGGCTTAATCTGCTTAACCCGTTAGTGAACCGTTTAGACCTGTTAAGACTTTTCTTTTATTTTTAAGGCCTTTTTTTTTTATTTTTATTCTCTGTCCTAACCTCTGCAACGAAATAAGTCGCTTCATTGTGTCAAAAAATGTCTATTATATTTATCGACTTTTGGTCTGCTTTGACAATGCTAGCCAGTTATATATATTTTGACCAAGTCGGAGTACTTGATCTCTATACTAATCATTTGGTGTTACCGCAGGGGGTAGGCATCTTGGCAATATCAGCACTACAGTTACTTTCCAAATCTGGAACAAACGCATGTCCTGCATGGTTGCGCCCAAACTGTATCAGTGATCTACAGAAGTTTCTATTCTTTATGGCGTTAACCCTCAAAGCCCTTGGGGTATGTGGTCAAACTGCATCCTTGAATTCTTTCTTGGGACGACAAAGCCAAAACCAAACACCGACTGATAAAGATGATGATCAGAAAAAGAAAAGGAAAAGGCCAGGGAAGTTCGGACGCATACTCGGAAGATGCGTAATTGTGTTACTTGTCATCCTTGCAATTATTGTACTTTCATACATACCATGGTATGTCCAATTTGGAATACCGGCAATAGGGATGGTAGTGGCAACCCTTCTGTTCATGAGTAGCACATCTTCATACAAACATGCTGCACCGCAGGTGGGTCTTCTCACAACTGTCCGTAGAGTGTTGGTATCTTCGGCTTCAATGATATTTTGTCGCCTCCCACAACATTCTAATAGAGTCTACGATAATCATCAACCTAGTCGTCACTTTGTGCCTCGCACCCACTCCCTCAGGTTCTCTCTCTCTCTCTCTCTCTCTCTCTCTCTCTCTCTCTCTCTCATACACACATAATGTTGGCTGGATTTTCCAGAAACTGATTTAACACAAGAAGGTAGCAAATTGGACGAAGAAAACAGGGGAGTATGAGGAGCTTAATGCAGAATTTCCTGCAGAAAATTGGTGCAGAAATAAGGGAGAGGAAAAGAGGAAGAGCAATCGTTTTACCTCTATGTTAATCACTACGTAATTCCAGCAAATACAAGTAGAACTTTTTACAAGATTTTCACCTTACATGTTACAAGCCATGATCAGACATGTACTTTCAAATGCTACTAACTAAAGTTCACAAAACACAACTCAAGTTAAAGAAATAAATACACTGCAGTAAAACTTATACTAGTAGCACACTAATCTAGAAACTTGATGATTCAAAATTATTAGTTTTCAATGCAGAAATTTGACTGATGGAATTATTAGAAAGCAATGATCGATCTTATCATTTTTCATGATTTATGTTGTTTCCATTCCAAGTATTAAAATCATGGTAGCAGAATTTCAGCTACTGCATGTTAGCAAATATTGTTAACTGATCTATGAGGTAATTAGAGTTAATTCGTTTATTGATTTTTGATCTGTAAGAATCGGTCTGTTACAGGTTCGGTAGCATCGACACTTGACCAAATACCCTTTTTATAATGTGCTAACATCTTGGACTTTTCAGGACATCTTGCACAATTTATTAAGTAGCAGAAAGCCTATTGCCCATAACGATCTCCTGAAACGCTTATTTTTTTTTTTAATTGCAGGTCCTTTGTCAAGGATGTCGTTATCGTCCAAATTCAAACTCCAGATGAAAAAGCAGAACACATTATCAAAAGAACAGAATTAGAGGACGCCAAAATCTTTGCACGCATGATACCTTTGTGGATTACCTTCATTATGTGCGGGGTCGTGAGTTCCATAGGTGACACTTATTTCTTGGAACAAGCAAACAACATGCAGGATGTCGTTGGAGGATTTACGGTCCCCTCTTTTATATTACTAGTCTTCCATAGTATTACAAAATTTGTGTTCAGCAAACTGTTTGCAGTGGTTGCTAAAAAGTTATTTGAAAAGGGACTTGGAAAATCTATATTCCCCATTGGAGTCATAGCAGCAATGTTATTTTCTGTAGTATGTTGTGTCATTGCTGCAGAAGTTGAGACGAGGAGGCTGGACTTGACCGAGGATCGACCTGACGCGAAAATCCCAATGAGCATGTTTTGGCTTCTTCCACAGTATTTCTTTCTTGCTGCCATTGATGGAATATCTGATTACCTTTGTGGTGACCTTGAGATAGTCTCTGGCTACAGCATTGCTCGCTTTTGTATCGCTCCAGAGTACTCTTCCTCCGTAAGCTTCTACTTGAGACTTTCTACCAATGCTGCATTTGGATTAGGACCCATAGGCAGTGTCATTTCAGTTCAAGCGGCGGGTAAGTTCAGCGAAATTGGAAGGAGTTCAAGTTGGTTTCAGGAAACACTGAATGAGAGTCATTTGGATTATTACTATCTGACTCTAGCAGCGTTGTCATCCATAAATCTTGTGTTGTGCATCTTGGTGTCAATCTGGTACATCTGTCAACACCTTAAGGCGACGATTGGTGAACTGTTTACGACCGATTCGATAGTCAAGAAGCTGCTTGGCACCATTTTTTCCTTCCATATTTCATTAAATTAGATGTACAAACTCAAGTATATATGAAGCTGTGTTTTCTGGTACACTTGTAATCTTACATGAGCGGTGCTACTCTGCCCGTTCAGTGACTGCTAGGCTAAAATGTCTTTTTTATTTTTTTTATTTTTTTATTCATATTTTTTTTATAATTTTAAAATATTTTTTAAAAATATAAAAATATATCAATACACTAATAATTACTTCCTTAATAATTAAATAAAAAAATTAAAATTCATAAGTGTCAAAATGAGGAGACAAATTGAGTAGGTAAAGTAGCATTTTTTATCTTATATATCTATTGAATGAAGTTTGTCAATGCCATAACTCGATCTTGTTTTCAATTCACCCTTCAATCTCCTTCATGTTTCACCATATCTGATTTAGGGCATGTTTGGATTAGTTGTGTTAAGAGTTTTAAAAAAGTATTTAAGTAGCTTTAAAAATTTGTTAATAAAAAAATTAAGTTGTTTTTTAATCTCAAATACGTTTTAGGAAAAGCATTTTGATTTTTTTTTTCAAAAGTGCTTTTGCGAATAACGCAGAATATAATTTTAATTCTTCTTAAAAGATTGTCAATGGGTAAAAATACTCATATAACTTTTAGATAATTATAACTTCGAAACTTTTAACGATATGTTCATAATCTTTAAAAAATAAATGATCTTTTATGTCATTTCTGTCTCAAAAAGTACATTTTTAAATTGTTTTTATACAAATGTAACATGTTTAAAAATGTTTTAAACATATGCATAGTTACTAAACAGTAAATAATTTTTTAACAGTAGAAACTATATTTTTAACTATATTTGGCTTCATTACTTGTTTTTTAAAACAATAAGTATTTTTGACTCTCCCGAAAATTGAAAAACCCTCTAACCTTCCTAAAAATTATAAACACATCTTACTCCAACTTAAATTCTTGGATCTCCACAAAAATATGAAAAGATGAATAACTGAGTTGTTGTAACATCAACAATTTTGGCTTCTTCTTAAACAAACAAATAATAATAAAAAAAATTGACTTCTAAGCTCTCTCTCTCTCTCTCTCTCTCTCTCTATATATATATATATATATATTTATAGGAAATCAACTTCATTGAAGATAATAATTACAGACATTTGTCAAGACAAATGACTTGATCAGAAAGAAAGTCTGGAATACAATTCTCCCATATCTCAATAGTCTCTACATTTCAAGCATTTTGGGCAAGCTTATGAGCTGCCATATTACCCTCCTTGTAAACATGAATAAAAGAACATGAAGCAAAACAGCTTTTTAATCTTTGAACTTCTGCAAAAAGCACCCCCAATGTAGACTCAGCCATATCATTTTTCTGTAGAGACTCAACAAGCAGTAGACAATCAGATTCAACAAGTAAATTTGTGATGCCCATACCAGCACATAACTGAAGACCACGAAAAACAGCCAAAAAACTAAAATTCTACTAACCTGTGTGGATCTTTTTTGACACTCAAGTCTGAATCTATTTCTTTGTCAGCTTTTCCGAGCATCTAAATGATCTATCTCTGGTTTGGGTTCTCACCCGTGGCTAGAAGGGGCCTGTCGGTTGGGAACCAAAGAAAGAAACTTACCTGCAAAGTGGTTGGCTTTGTGGAATGAGACTAATCTTTGTTCTCCATTTATCCACCTCAAGTCTTCAAGTCGTCTCCATGCAGCTTAATTTGTTTTGCAGCTTTGTCTTTATCGGTATGAAAATCGTGTAAGAGTTTGAGAATTATTTTAATATATTATTTATTGGGTTTTCTGAATTTTAAGTAATTTTCTTTTAATTAAAAAAAAGTAATTATCTTTTAAATTGAATTTTGTATTAAAATTTATGAACGTAGATATGCAAAGTTTTTTTTTTTTTTTTTTTTTTTAATAAGAAATCATCCATCATTTCATTAGAGAAGACGATTACAAACATTGATCAAGCCAAATGGTTTGAGAAATAAAGTCTAGAATACAATCCTACCACATTTGAGTATTCTCAACTCTCCATGCATTATGGGCAAGTAGATGAGCAGCCTTATTTCCTTCCCTATAGACATGATTAAAGGAACATGAAACAAAACATGAATGCTTAAGCCTTTGAACTTCTGTAAACAGTGCACCTAACAAAGAATCACTCATATTATCATTTTGAAAAGATTGAATAAGAAGCAAACAATCACTCTCAACAATAATATGTGCGACATTCATAGTAGAACATAGCTGCAATCCTCGAAATATTGCCAATAACTAAATCACTTCTAGATGCTCCACTTCATTTTCTACCCTGCATGTGGCCATAAGCATTTTGCCATTTGCATCTCTAAGAATAGCTCCCACACCTGCTCTCTGCATATCTTCAAACATAGCCTCATCCATGTTTAGCTTTAACACTGAAACAAGAGGTGAATGCCAACTGAAATGAGATCTCAACTGCACATTAGTTTTAACCTTAACTACTTTAAAACTCTGCATAAGGCCTATAGCATGATTAATCACAGATTTTGGACTCAACCACACTTATTCAAATTCCACCTTATTTCTTCTATACCAGAAGGCCCAAGCTAAACTGAAAAATAAATCCAGTTTATCGGCTTTGTTGTCTTCTACTAGCTTCAAAGTTATGTCAAAAACTTTTAAGCTAGTGTTGCTAGGCAGAAAAGAAAAATATTCTTTCCATTCCTCCTTAATCTGAGGGCAACTAAGCAAAGCATGATGCATATCTTCTTGTGACAATGCACAAAGGCTACACAAGCCATCAGTTAAAACATTTTTCTTTAGCAAATTTTCCTTAGTTGGCAAACCTTCTCTACACTCTCGCCAAGTAAAGACTTTAATCTTGTCAGGGACTTGCATCTTCCAAATAATTTCCACAGTCTCTTTTGCCTGCTCATACTTGAAGATTCAGCATTACAACCCCTTCCCTGAGAGCAAATAAAACGATAGCAGCTCTTTACTGAAAACTGCCTAGACGTCTCATAGATCCAAATCCTTTTGTCTGCTGCATTACCTGGACAAATAACAACTTTAGAAATCTTTGAAACAATTCTTGGATTGAAGAGAGATCTAATCTTTTGTAATTTCCACCATCCAGTTGTTTCATCAATAATAGTAGCAACAACATCATCACTATTTTGCCCAACAAAATTGTCTTCCTGCATTAATAATCTGTGATATGGTAGCCATTGATCTGTCCATAAGTGAGCTGACTTTCCATCCCCAATGCGCCATTTGCAACCTTCCGTCACCCACTTCTTAGCCTCTCATGTACTTCTCCAAGTATAGGATGAACAATAACCCAAGTTTGCATCAAAGAAGCTAGATTTTGAGAAGTACCTAGCTTTAAGCAACTTGTGAAGAGCTGAGTCATCATCCTGCAATAACCTCCAACCTTTCTTTGCAAGGAGAGAAAGGTTAAAATTTCTAAGATCCTTAAATCTCATACCCCATCTTGTTTTTGGTTCACACATTTTAGCCCAACTAACCCAAAAGATTCTTTTCTCATCATGCCTTTGCCCCCACTAGAAGTTTGCCATTACACTCTCCAACTCAGAACATAAACCTGATGGTAGAAGGAAAAAATTCATAGAAAATGATGGGATAGACAAAGCCACTGCTTTCAATAACACTTCCTTTCCACCCTGAGATACTAATATTTCTTTCCAATTTTGAAGCTTCTTCCAAACCATTTATTTAATAGACTGGAAAGCTCTAGACCTAGATCTACCAACTAAAGGAGGTAACCCAAGATATTTTTCATATTGTTGAATTTCACTGTTACTCCATAATAGTTTAATCTCCTCCTTCAACCCCTTTTCTACATTACTGTTAAAGACCATAACTGTTTTATCCTTGTTAATTTTTTGCACAGAATTCGTAGATGGCTTAATCCGATAGCGTGAACAGTGACCTCGATCGAGTGGTGACCAAATGGAAGAGGAATAAGGTCTGAGAGTAGGTGGGGGTGGGGGTGGGGGGGGGGGTGTCAGCGAAGGAAGGGAAAAAAAAGTAGGGCACATGACTGAGGAAAGGAAGGGAAATTTCTTTGATGAAACGGTGCATTTTGCACCCTTTTTTTGGGTCTTACATCCATCCCCTTATAAAAATTCAATCCTCGTAATCTGGTATGGGTTATCAAGGTTCCCTTCAAATAAGTGTGAGTACTTGACCTGCATGTCTTCCTTTATCTCCCATGATGCTTTTCCAATGCCGTGATGTTTCCATAATAATCTAACTAATAAAATAACTCGAGTTTATAACACTTTCTCTTTCCATTCCAAAATTCATATTGTTTCTTCAGAATAGGTCAGAATTTTTTGAATCTAAGGTGGCTCGAAGTCAATAATGTGGGTGGGCTCGGGGACGTACTTCCTCAGCTTGGACACATGGAACGCATTGTGCACACCTGAAAGTGCTGGTGATAGGGCCACTCTTAAGCCATCGGGCCAATTCAATCAAGAATCTCAAAGGGCCTGATGAACCTAGGGCTCAACTTCCCATTTTTCCCCAAATCTCATTATTCCTCCAATTGGTGCAATCCTTATAAGCACTTTTTCCCCAACCTCAAACTCTAGTTGGCGACGGCGAATGTCCGTATAGCTCTTTTGTCTACTTTATGCTGTCTTCAGTCTACCCCAGATGATCTTTATATTTTTTGTTTTTTTCTGTATGATCTCTAGCCCCAAGATGCATCTCTCACCCACCTCATCCCAGTACAAGGGGGACCGACATCTCCTTCCATACAGTGCTTCATAATTTGCCATTTCAATACTTGCTTGGTAACAATTATTATAGGCAAATTGGACCAAAGGTAGGTATCGCATCCAAGTCCCCTTGAAATCCAAAATACATGCCCTCAACATGTCTTCCAAGATTTGGATAGTCCTTACTGATTGAAGATCCATTTGTGGGTGGAAAGTTGTACTGAAATTCAAATTGGTGCCCATGGCCCTCTATAGGCTTATCCAAAACTTTGAAGTGAAACGGGGGCCCGTATATAATATGATGGATACAAGCAACCCATGTAATCTGACTATCTACTACACATATAATTTAGCTAGCTTTTCCATCTTGTAGGAAACTCTAATGGGTATAAAGTGGGCAGTTTTCGTTAGTTGGTCTACTATTGCCCACATTGCATCTTGACCACTCGGTATCAATGGTAATCCTATCACACAGTCCATAGCAATGTGCTCCCACTTCCATTTAAATCTGAAGTGGTTGCAACCACCCTGTCGGTCTCTGGTGTTCTGCCTTGACTTGCTGACATGTAAGTCATTGTTTTACAAAATTTATAGTTTCCCTCTTCATATTATTTCACCAAAAATATTCTCTCAAATCTCGATACATCTTTGTGCTATCTGGGTGTACTATGTAAAGGGAGTGATGTGCTTATTCAAGAATCATTCTTTTTATTTCACCATTTGTAGCCACACATAATTTACCCTTGAACCTCAAAACTCCATC